>NW_018128009.1:987471-991074 GCF_001952655.1 Monopterus albus
TTGTGTTGCCTGATTTTGTTGACATGCCCTCATGTTGCTGTTTCATTAGACTCCAGCCACACTAGCAGCTCTGTGAGGCTGTGTGTAGGCACAGGAGCTAAAGTCAGCATGATGTTGCACTGCTAACATGCTAACATGCTGATGTTAAGCAAATATAATGTTTAACATGTTCACCAGTGTGGTAGCATGCTAAAATATGTTAATTAGCCATATTGTCAGTTTGTGGTTAAATTCTTTTAGTGATGTTAGTTCAGAACACAACAGCATTAGATGACCTGTATGTTGTTTCACTACAGAAGAGGATTCTTGCAGTATTGCAGCCTTAAATGTTGCTACCATGCATCTTTGGGCTTGTGCCCTGCTTTAGTCACCAGCTCTGTCTCCTGAGGGATCTCTATGTGAAATATGGCCTCTTACTCCCTTCCAACACCATATGACAGCAGCATGGCCTCTCGTTTACTACTGAACATTCTCTCTCTCACTCACACACACACACACACACACATAACATGATGAGCAGCTCTGAGTTGCAGTCCAATTAGATATGTTTTCATACACTTACACTGGTCGTTATTTATCATCTGTTGTATGAATTAAAGACCACCGATGTGCTGATTATTCGCTTGCTGTGAGCAGTATCTTAAAATACTGTTATATTTCTGGCTTGGTGCTGGAGGGAAATTTCCAGTAGAAAAAAACATTGTTTGTGCTTCTGGAAAGTAAAACAAAGCTGACAAAAAGCACATGAAACTGCACAGAACTTTCTGAACACTGATTAATAAATTTACCACATCTATCTACACACACATCTTCTATCAGCCTTTGACTTAAAATATTTTGAAAGGCTTAAGAAACAAATTGTACAGATTGATGTTGGATGATGGCTTTAATCTATTATGCTTGCAGATTGTTTCCCAGTAAGACTGATGTGATGTAGAGAGATGTCCTCACTGTGTTGAGCTCCCACTCTGCCCTGCGATGTGAAATCATTTAGCACAGAAAGCAGTATAACCTGTCAGCTTGTACCAGCAGCATATGTGCTTGTATACAGACAAAAAAAACTAACTTTAATGATGTTTGCTTAGAAAAGTGACACATTTAATCTTAACCCCTTTATAGCAGGAACAGTTTAGGAACCAACAGGAGGATGGAGTTATTTAAGGCTTCAGCACTCCTGCTGAGCGTCAAGTTGTAAAATCTCAAGGTGTGAATGAGAAATCAAATCATGTCATCTGGAAACTTTTTTATTAAATAAAAAATCTTCATTAAATGATATTGTTATTAATACATTTATGCAATAATTTAGTTTGAATATATCCAGTGAAATGTGTTAACTGTCCCCCTCAAAGTCCCATAGACGTTGCAGTAGCAACATGACAAGTGCAGTGTGCATAGACTATCCCACAAAGGACGCTGTCAAAATAGCCCTGTGTAAAAAAAGACTTTATTGTATCACATGTTAAGTTCATAGATAAATAGAATATAATTTGTTGTGCACACAGCATTTAAACCAGCATTACATGAAAAACCATTCATATGTAAATATGTGTAATTTGTCTGTGTTATGTTAGAATCTGTTCCTGATGGCAGTGAAAAGTCACAGTATGTACCTTTGTTGTTTCTGGATGCCTGACGAGAACTGCTAACATGTTGCTGCTTTCCTCTCTCTGTCCACCGTCAGCTGTATTGTTCCCCCACCCTCTTTCTCTTAGAGTTCCCACTGGGATAATTCTATGTCATGTTTGATTCTGCTATTCAAATTCTTGAAGCTTACGGAGTCGAAGCTTGAACATCGGTGTGTTTCCATTTGGTCACAGTGGCACGTCTAGAAATTAAACAGTCCTTTTACCAGCTACAGTATGTGGGTGGGGGTGTAGGGATAAATGAATTGCTTTGACTGCATTGTAAGTCAGTCTCAGTGTAATTTGGCCTTGTTTAAAACATCATTGTACATTTCTGGCCTCTGGGGCCCTTCTTGACTGGGGATCCCAGGCAGTTGCCTACCTTGCCTGTTGTGCTTCTTTGGACATTAAAGTCCTGACATGCTGAGAAAGATGAATGTGTGCCCTTGAATTCACTCTCTATCCATTTATTCAAAGCTCCAGATTTAAATATCAAAGATGATTGTGCTGTGCTCTGACAGTTCAATGCTGTTATCTTACTGGAGCAAATAATACCTTTGTAGTGTAACAGGATTTCTTTCAGCCCCTACTTTCCAATCCAAATGGGTTTTACAGAGAGTCTTTTACCCCTAATTTGAGATTATATTTCACCGATGGATTGGCAGTATGTGGTCAGCATCAAGATCCACACATTAGTTGTTGTTTGAGACTAATACGGAGGGAATCCATGTGCCGGAGATATTCATCACACCCACCTCCCTCCACAATCAGAAGCAGCCCAAATGTTGCAGCTGTGTGTCTTATGTTGCTCCAGGAGGGAGTAGTTCTGACAAATGAGAAGGATGCTGGGTAGGCAAACTGAGTTGTCATCAATCTCCAGCAAAGCAGCAAACTGAGACTTCAGTGTCATGTCTGTGACCTCTAGTGGAGCTGCTGAGAACACCTCCTGTACAAACAGGCTCACGCGTGCGTTCATGAGACAAATGGCCAGTGTCTAACCTGTGAAGTCTGTTACATTTTTCCATGGTGGTGATGTCATTTAAAATTAATGAATAAATATGCTGAGGTGTCAAAACTCAGCTGGAGGGATTCACTGAGAGGAGGAATAATTAGAATAGATTTTCTTGAGCATTATTCATGCAGACGCAATAAGAACAAAAGTTGGACTTCACATTAGTTCAAATTTTAAAGTTTGCTTTAGGTTTCATTTGTCTCAGTCCTTCTCACACCGAAACCCCCACCCCCACCCTCACATGCTTAAACATCGACCAAGAGAAGCATTGGCTGACACTGCAAATACACACAGTACTGATCAATCATTCCTCTATTGTTTTCATCTCAAGCTAAAAGTTTGATTCAACCCCATGTGTGCTAAATTGTCACTACTGAGGGCGTTGATAATATACAGTCTAAGTGAATCACTGCAGCTTTAGCTTGTCTGTGCACTACGTTTTCCAGATCAGAGCAGCTGCCACTTAAGAAACCATTAGGTGGTGATGTAGGGGAATACTGTTCTACAGATCAAGCATACCCAGTCTGCAGGCGCTGGAATGGTCTCAGTAATGTCCAGTATGTAAACACACACATTGTTAAAACAATAATCTTAGTCTGTGAATAGAAGTGAATCATGGTTGATTTGCAGTAATTTTGTTCCAAGTCTGATCTAGCGTTTCACTGAGGAAGAGAAGAAAATGCAACATAATCATGCAATTACCTGATATTTGTTGCAGTTTTTGGTTGGATCAGAGGTGAACAGAGGTCAGGATGAAGACTCTGAGGTACCAAACCTTTTCACCTGACTCTTCATCATATGCTCTACTTTCCTTCCCGTTGCCTGCTTCTTTCATGCACAGTACATACTAGCCAGCTTTTCCCAGTACCCTACCATCACCCAGCCTAGCAGCCACCTGCTTATGACTTGCCAGGCCTCACACGTCTTTGTGATAAATTTACAGCCGCCAGTTGACAATATTGATCTTTT
>NW_018128009.1:991097-992367 GCF_001952655.1 Monopterus albus
ACTCTTTCTATGCACTCTAATTTTGATTCTGATAGATATATGGACCAATATATGGTTTGAAGGTAGGGTTGGTGATCCTGGACAAACCAACAATAGGAAGATTGATTTTGAAAATAGACAACCGTAGAAATCTTACCCTTTTGTTCCAACTTCGCTCCAAAGCTACTCCTCCAAAACATAGTGCACACTGCAACATGCACTTCCTGACTACTACTTTCAAATTTCAGGAAAATAACAAATGCTCCCACCCAAAACAAAACAAAAGTGATAATTACCCATCCAGCAGAAATACAGCCACCATGGCGTCACTTTTCAGCTCCTTGTGTTCTCTCAGTTGTCACCATCGTTCAAAAGCCACACCAATGTTAATTCTGGTTTTTCGTCTTGCAGCATCCAACATGTTTTTAGTTGTAACTTTCTCAAATATGGTGTTACCCGCTAAGACCTACAGCCCCGAACCATAGTTGCAAACCTCTGGTTCATGGGTAAACAGCTTTAGCTCTGGCTCATAGCCGGTGACTAGCCTTGGAAGTCCAGGCTTTTCTGACAGGGAGAAGTGGAGAGGGAGGCCAGCTAACTCTAACATAGGCTTTATTTTGCCTTGGTAACACAAACACTGCATGTGGCCTTTGATGCCCATTTAACTCTATTACAGTAGCTGTAGTTGTAAAACAGTGGTAACTCGTCTGCCTGCAATGCCTTGTGGGAGACTCCTGGTTCACACATTGAGAGCAAAGGCAAAGTGCACGCAAGTAGGAAATTAAGTTGAGAAGCAGGTAGGCCATCCAGCGGTTTTGCTTGGGATGAGTAAAGTTATTGGTCAGGCTTTTTTCAGCTCTGCTGCTGCCACAGATGATTTTTTGATTAGATTTTTGATTTGATTTGATTTGATTTATTCTTTCAAGCATGTAAAGGCAGTTGATATGTCAACACACATAATTTTACACATATCCAACAAATGCTAATCCAGTATCAATTTGCTTATACCTAGTACATGCTTGAATGGAGTAGGAAGAAGTCAGACTTATCCAGTCCTACCCCATGACATCATCTTACCATCATTGGTTTGCAAGCAGTATCTCTACATAAATAATTCTCTTCTACACCACACAAGTAATATACTAAAAAAATTATAACAGAGTGTTAACATTCTTACATAATTACATTCTTAAATAATTATCTTCTACACCACACAAGTAATATACTAAAGAATTATTACAGTGTTAACATTCATACACCACACCCACAATGTTCCATCTAATTAATCATT
>NW_018128009.1:994448-1028392 GCF_001952655.1 Monopterus albus
CATGTTTTCATTCTGATGGCAATGAAAACATGAAATGCACTTATAAATGATATTAGTGATCATAAACCACAACTACTGGTAGATGATCACTAATATCATTTATAAGTGCATTTCATGTTTTCATTGCCATCAGAATGAAAAGACATTCAAGAAATGTAATAATAATGCTTCTGCAAGGAATCGTCAACCCCACATTTAATTCTAAAATGTAGATGAGCTACCAAAACTCATGGTACACGTCCTTATGATCAGGTCATCTACTTAAACATAGACATGCACTATGCTCAGATATACACAACAGCATCAACTGTGAGACATTTCCTTATTCTCCTAATTTTTTCTTGATCTAAATTAAATGAAGTGAAGAATAACTCCCTTAACATATAGGTGCAAATCACCGAATTGTGGAGTTACTGAAATTATTCCAGCAGAACGTTGAACCTGAAATAAATTTTTTGTTCCATTAAATAATGTAGTACTTCAGTTTGTCACTAGGTGGTGGTAATCTCTCAGCAATCCCATTCCCCTCTACTTTATTCAGAAGTGTTATGTCACATGAAGCAGATGTCAGGATGCATAATGTGACAGTAATGCTATGCACACATGAGTTCTTGTTAGACTGATAGTAAACATCGGATATCAGCTGAAAATGTCAAGGCTCTCTTTTGACAAGCATATTAAAAGACCCTGACAAACCTGCCTTGCATGATATCTTGTTTTCTGATACAATTTATTCTTCCATTAACTGCTTAATTATGGCTTTAATAAATCAGTTGTAAAACAGGTTTACATTTTCACTTGTGGTGAGTTGTCATCTAAAAGCTAAACTCCTAGGTTACATTATGTTTGAGCATAAAATATTGAAATGTGAAATGAAATTTTATTTAGAGATCCAAACTGTCTCACTGTCTAAATTCGGTTTCAGGTTTTTTCACCCCACAGTTGTACTTGGATTGAATGTTATGTTCATCTTAACATAAGCAGTATGGTGCCAGAGACTGCATTGCAGTGTTTTTTTTATCAGCCGTTCAACTTTATTTGGCCTTAAAACCTGTGTAAAGCCTGTATGAAAGACTTTCTCAAACACATCAGGTCAGTGTGAAGCTAATCCCCTTCCAGGTCAAGATTCACATTCAGTGCATGTGTCAGAAAATTACCAAAAGCAGCTTTCTCCAGCTAACGCCATAAAATCCTAAAACACTTTTCTCATCTTCCTAAATTAAGTCAGTTAAAATAATTGAGCATGTCAGACAGCAGTAGAAATGTCATTGCTCATGTTTGTTTTGTTCTCTCCAGCAGATGTTTCACTGCCCAACTGTTGCTTTGAGCGCTGTAAACCAGGTTAGCAACATGCTTGTAGACAGAGTCGTTTGTCTGGAGACAATGACTGTAACTCAGCTCCCCATGGGGAATGATGATTTATATGGGTTATTCCATAAAATCTAGGGTTATGGTGACAGATTCATGGGGCTGAGAATAGGGGGCATGTCAGTTCAGTTGCTAGGAAACAAGTTGGATGAAGATAACAGTGTAACAGAAATCTGGGTTGGGTAGAGGGGGAGACATCTGGAGAGAGGGTGAGAGAGAGAGAGAGAGAGAGAGAGAGAGAGAGGGAAATCATGCTGCAGGGTGAATGTGTTTCATCATATTTCCTGTGGGTGCTGATCAAGGCCAGGAAAGAAAACAACAGTGCTGCTATTTCAATGCTGTATTATTACAGAGATAACTATTGATTCTGCCAAGCCCACTTGTAATTATTCCTGTTTTTATGATCAAAAGCATGATCTCAATGTAAAGCCCCGAAATTCAAATGGCATATAGCTCATCATTAACACACACAAAAGTCCTCTCATGTTCCAACCATTATCATCTCAATGAAGCTAAATATAGTCCAGTCCCCCGGCCCCTTCATCTTTGCCACATCAATAGGTCTGGCTTTGTCATCTGTCTGTCCTCCTGTGTTTGCACCAAGCTTTTCTGTTTCATGTTGAAATCAGGGATTAGGCTGATGGCACACTGACCCTGCACCATGGTTGTTTTGGGGGAACTTAAGAGGTTTAACTTGGGTTTTGTGGAGATTGCACCCAGTATAGAAGCCTGTCAATGAGAACACAGTACATGTTAAGTTGGTGTTGTTGCAGGTATAAGTGTCTGAATTCAAAACTTTATATCATCAGTTTAATGCACTTTACTTATGTACAATTTTGAGATATCTGTACTTGAGTATTTTCATTTTCTACTACTGCATACTTTGACTTCACTGCATTTTAGAAGCAAATATTGTACTTTTTATTTATTTCCTTATTATTTTATAACTTTAGTTACTAGTTACCTTTCAGAATCATATTATTTAAAAAAAAGACTTTATTGATCTCTAGTGGAAAATTCACAAGCTACCCAAGCAGTAATTCAAATTGTAAATATATAAATTACTTAAAACTGCAATAGCTCCACCACTGGTCTCCAATTTAGCAGCATGTGCTCATTTCTAGTGGGAAAACAAGAGAAATAGCCCCTCCATATGTTTTCACTCATATTAATTAGTTTGTCAGGCATTCAGCAGCATGTGCCAACAGACTGTTTCTGTACTGATAGTGCTACATTTTCTGCCAGTTCATGATTATTGTGTCACTGTGTGAGCCAGTGTAAAATTAAAAGCAAATACTAGTATCTGTCCATCCCCAAGCTCAAAAATGTACTTAGATTCAGTTTAACACTGAACTGACTGAAACAGTCTTCAGGTGTAACAAGAGCTACAGCTAAGAGCTACTAATACACACCTCAGGCTTAGCTTATGGTTTCACACCTTTCGTAGTTGGTTTCCTGTGCATTTTGTTGCCTGAGCAAACACATAGCACCCTAGAAGTTTCTTGTATCTTGTTAGTGGGGTGTATATCTTCCATTACTGTACATGTTTCTTAGGGAGAATAACACAAATATTGAAAAATAATAAGAGCAAACATAACGTTGTATAATGCTCATTCAACTGGGTTTTATGTGTTAAAATATCTGCCACTGAAAAGCAGTTGCCATTTTATATAGGTATGAGGGAAGACTGTGGTGGTGAAGACACAATTTAATCAACCTGCATTCTTCAGAGACCTGCACTGAGACCTGCTCATAGTAATCAAGTACAGTGTCTGACTGCTAGAATGCCCAACAAAAAGCAGACAGGAAGCTGTGGCTCTGTGGTCATTAATTCTCTATTTAAAGCTGCTGTGAATGTCAACTTAAAATTGTACTGCAATCACCACAAACAAGCCTTCTTCTAAAACGATGAAATTTCATGTTAATTTTTTTTATTGGCCCTCTCTTTCAAACTGTCTTGACACTTTTCTTGGTGCAGCTCCCTTCCATGTTCTTGTGGCGTACCTGCAGTACTCTGCTGTCGAGTTTTTCTTTCCCACCACTGCCTTCCTTTTTCAATACACCCGCTAGACTTTCACCTTCTCCTGAAAGGTGGCAATGCAAAATTGTTCTTGTGAACTTTGTGAAATGAAGCTAGTAAATCCAGCAGAATGTGCAGTCAGTTAGAGGATTTGTTTGTCTGATCATCACAGAAATGTACGTGCATGAAGGAAGGAGCCACATGACTGATTACACACAAGTTGTACACTAGACTGAGCTCCCAGGCTGTTGTCTGGCTGTTAATGTTGATTGTTGATGTCAGAATGACTCTTTCTGTGTTTTTTTATTTTTAATATTTTTATGCTGTATAATTTGTCTAAATGCTTTATGGTGCTTAAGAGTGATGACATGCCACTGATAGTTAAATGTTTTTATATTGTTGCAGCACATTTGGTAACACAATTTTCTTTTTTTAGCAGTTTCGTCTCTTCAAGGATGTCTTGTTGCTATAGAAACCATTATAGAAACTATTGTTCCAGTGACAGGTGGGAAATAATTTTAGTGTTAGGTTAGCTTGTCAAGAGTCAAAGTTTTTCAAGCAAACTTCAAATGCACAGTTGGAAACTATGTTTTGTTGTCCACAATCAAAGCCTTCTACATAGCGAAACACTGAACTGACTAACCAGGATCCTCCTGCATGTTCAAACCTTCTAATCTGAGTAAAATGTGGACTGAAATTGGGATTACCGGTATGTAAAAGATGCAAGGGAGGGGTAACTGAATAACGGGAATTGAAATGACAAAACAAAATTGCTTTAATAACTGTCAACATCCTTTAAGAGTTTTATGAGCTCTGATCATCCTGCTTGAGGGTGTTTTGGTCTGTTCTTTTATACTGTACCTGCAGTATTAAAGCCCCTCCCGTTGCATGTTAACAAGTACCTCTCCACACTGATGAAAATGTGTTGACATGTCTAACTCAGACAGACACTCACATTCTTTATCTGATGTCTCTCTCCGTCTGCCTCACAGCGCTGTGTAAACAATGTGCCTTCTCTGTGTTGCTCTACATCAGCTGTCGCACTTACACTGTTCCAATTACACTACTTGTCATGTCAGTGATTAATTTTTCATCTCCCTTCCCCTATTACTGTTCACCTGGCTGACCTAGTTTCAAAGTAAAATGTTCCAACAAGAAGGAAAAATTAGAAGGACCTACTTTATTTAGTATTAGTACTATTTAAATGGATGTTAAGGGTCAACATATAAAGTAGGATCCAGCAATGGTGGAGGAAGTACTCAGATCTTTTACTTAAGTAGAAGTAACAATACCGCAGTGGAAAAATTTCCAGTCATCTCCCTCCCTGTGACCCTCTAAGTGGTGTAGATGATGGATGGGTAGCCTTTTCATCTGTTGTCCCTGACCAGATGTTAAAATGGTACCATGAAGTAGAATATAATGAAAACTCTTAAAAATTCAAAGATGTTAAATGATAATAAACATTGCCACAGTATATAACATAGTAATTAGCTAGTAGAGAGTACATCAATATTAGTTACAGTTATTAGAATGTTACAGTTGAACACTGTCTAATTGCTGGTGTTACTTTGTCACTATTGTGTAGAGTTTATTAATAATTTGCTCATTCTGTGTCTTGCACATCTCTCTTGCAGAGGATATGTGGTTGTGTTGTCTTTGCAGCAGAGCACAGACAGGCCCACGTAGCTGCACAGTGGTTCTGCCTTTTACATGTGTCATCTTCATTTTTCTTGGCTCTGAATCCATGTTGTGCTGAATTTCTAAACAAGTACAAACTACTCCTAAACCACACCCAACAAATCCAGAATCACCTAAACTTAATCTGGCATGTACTGTTGTAATGAGGAAAAGATGCAGACTACAAAATCACTGGTTTGTCCTGATTTATTTCTGGCTTTATGTGGACAGAAACTCAGCATCTAATCATGAAAATAGTTCAAGCTCTCACAGAGAAGTGAGATGAAGCCATATGAATTTAACACATTGGAGCTTGGTGGAAATATGTTGGCACCTGAAGAGGGAAACTGTGTAAGCTGAGACAACCAAATATATTATGTAAACACACGTGTGCAGAATTCACATGTGGGTTTTCACATTTCCCTCAGGGCAGATATAACTAATTTAGTTACTGTTAAGGACAGAGCGCGATAATGATCGGGTTTCAGGTACAACTCTGCCACATATCTGCATTTACAGGTTCTATTTTTGAATTGAAATCTTTGTTCACACCTCAGTCCTGTGGCACTAAGTCCCATTACCAGAGCAGGGCCTGTCAACCTGCTGTCATAACAGCAGGTAACCCTGGTAACGCTGCGCTCCTTGGCTCGATTTTTGCAAGCTAGACATTTCTTACAGCTAGAAGAAGATTTTCCAGCACTGGCAACATGTCTGCAATGTCAAATTAGATATCAGCTCTCCAGTAATATTTACCTGCTAAAACTGTACAGTGTTATGGTTACTGTTTGTCCTGTCGAATTTCTCTGTGTAATCTGCTGTTTTAATGCAGCCAGTCCACAGTCTAGTCTGAAAGTCTGATTGGGTTTTCAGCTTTTACAGGATCATGTTTTAGGGATTCTATACATTTAAAAATTTTCTTTCACCTCTTTGAACATATGTTCTTTTTTGATTTCTCAGCTCTTTGGGTCCTTTTTGAAACATCAGTTTATTCTGTGGATCTTAAACGTCTTAGAAGATGCTCTTGCTAATTTATAAGAAGCTTTAGTGAGTGAGCCTTTTGAAAAAATCATGATTAAGATAGATTTGCAGGAAATTATGCAAAAATTGACACACCACTATATCTAACATTTTGAGTTGTCATTCTGAATATGATCAGCATATTTTCATACCTTTATTAAAACTGGTGATGCTGTCTAATATGGCACACTTTATAAAAGGGTTTATTAGCTGTGACTAATGTCATTATTAATTATCATTAAATCATTTAAGTTGCAGATGACAGGCAGCAAGAGGGAAATGTAAACATATTCTATTGTCAATTTATTAGGTACACCCAGCTGTATTAGAGAGGTGTTGAGTCCTCATTTGGTATTTTGATGAAGGTGGGGGACACACTGTGTAACACACCGCTCCAAAGGTGTTCAACTGGGTTGATATCTGGTAACTGTGGGTGGGTAGGTAGGTAGGTAGGTAGGTAGGTACTTTACTGATCCCTCAATGGGGAAATTTCAGTGTTTCAACAGCAATGGAGAACAAACAACATAACACCATGAGAAACAAACACCACACACATATCTTGATAAACAAATTTCAGTACCTCAAGCAGCAATAGAGAACAGACAGCATAACACCATGAGAACAAGCACTGCACATACATCCTGATAAATAAATTCCAAGTACTCAAAAATAGACAGAATCAAGTATTTGAATAATCAAGAACAGAATTTACATATGTGCATATTAACCATGCATTTTACCCCAGGATTTGAGTATTGCACCTCAGTTGACTATTGCATAGTCCCTCATACTTTCACCTAGCTTATCCCTGCAGTGATGTATTGTACAGTCTGATTGCTGTGGGGAGGAATGACCTATGGCAACGCTCCCTCTTATACTGGGGATGTAACAGTCTTGCGCTAAAGGAACTGTTCAGAGCCTCCTCTGTGTGGTGCAGGGGATGGGAGGGGTCGTGCATGATGGATGTTAGTTTTACCAGCTGTATCATCATATGCTGTGAGGGCCACAGCATATGATTCACATCATTTTCTTACTCATCAAACCATTCAGTGACCTCTATGTCCTATGGTTGGGGGCACTGTCATCCTGGAAGAGACCACTCCTTTATTCAGGGTTTTATCATCATTTGATCAAACCCTTCCACTGGACTGCTTGAGCAAAATGATAAAAAATGATGACTCTGGGCCAAAAGTCTTGTTTACATTTACACCTCAAGGCCTGTTAGAAAGTGGGAAACTCATCAGCGTTTATTACAGGCTTACTAAAATGTATTACTGTGTATAGAATATGAACTTCAGCCAAAGGGACTTTTCACAACCTGTCACCCAAAAAAGTTTATTATTAGCAGCTCATAACATATATATAAAGTAATAACCATAAAAAAGCCATTAGATACACCTTATGGTCATTAAGAGTGCCAACAGTCCTTAGGGCCAGTGGTGTCAATGCAAACTTTGTTTTGGTTTGACTGAGAGTGATTGATCTGAAGCCCTTCAGCAAACACACTGATGTAATGTTCGGGTTACAGTCTTTCAGCAAAATAACTAGAAGTTAAATTTGAAAAATGTTTTTAAGAGAAAAACCTACTGTGTCAATGTTTCATCTACCACAAAGAGACTAGAACTGCTCCCTCTCTTTTTTGTTTTTCACCCTATTCATCCCTGCTGCTAACACCTAATTACCATAATTCACCCCTTACCTCTCAGCCAAGAAAGCTGTGACTGCTGCTGCACACTGTTGTCCTAGCAAAAAATAAATGAATAATGTAATGGTACAGTATCACTGCTTACTGCTGCAGGGAGGAAATTGAGGAGGTAACAGAGAAAAGCAAGTGAAATGATTTTGCCTTATAACTGAAAAAACCTGTTGTAGGGAACCTGTGTGTGTCTTTCCACTGCTTATCTCTCTGTTATGTGTTCAGTTTTTAATGTCCATAGCATATTGGAGCACTAATGAGTTGTAGGCCACACATCACTGATCATTGTTTTTGTCAGACTCACTAAATAACCAACACCTAGTAACTACTTACTCTATATGCTTCTCATATCTAAAAGCATGCAATGATCCCTGCCTATATAGGTCCCCCTCTTCATAGGGAGAATCCCATCTCCTCATGGAAAGTGAGCCAGAATACAAAGGCACGACTCGCCCTCACTATCATGCCTCTCAATGGTGGGTTCTGAACCCTGTAATTAGCTAAAGATACTTGCTGCTGTCCTCCTGAGTGTCTTTCTGGCACCAGCTTTTTCACAACAGGTGTTTACTCCCTTCCAGATTTGATGCGTGACCAGAATTTAGTTTGCTCGCCCTGAGGCGTGACCGTGCAGGGTGAACAACACAAGCCAAAGCGAATCTCACAGCGTGACCACTCTTCAGATTGTTTTTGATCATTCCCACAGAAAATTACACACATTTTTTAGAAACGCATAAAGCAGAATAACCGCTATTTATGCTATCTAATCGTAAATATAATTTCCTCTCATCAAGATGGATGAACTAAGATCTAATAACTGTTTCCATTACACTCTGACTTGATTATTACCATGCGCGACTCTGATTTTCTTCTTGTTTTGTGTCAGCACACGATCAGTTAACTACATCTGCGCATCATAAACTGCATTGATCGGGTTGGACAGAGGTTAGGAGAGGTGATTTGATCCTGTCGCATTAGGAGACACTGTTGTCTTGTCTCCTTCTGTTCTTACAGTGCAGGGGAAAAGAGAGATGGGTCCCTCACTGCTCCATCGCAGACAAGTGGAACAGTGGGCTTTCTTTTCCTGTGCGTGACACGTTGTTGACAGCTTGTTTTGTTCGCGATGTTTCGCGGAAAATGTTCTGGGAAATGTTTTTTTTTCCGTTGTCAAGTTACGTATGCAGTAGGATAGTGCTCTTATGGTAGGTGGTCAACAGAGAAGAGGAGAGACGAGGCAGGAGTGATGTGCTCTGAATTAGTCAGTGGACTGTTGCTACTTTATAAAGACCCATGGATCAACCTGCTCTTCTGCTTTTCCCTCGGGGGACCGAGGATGGCTGAAGACGTGACTTGTTGCAGCTTTTATTTTAGCCTTTAGTGTTAGGATGGATAAAACTCTGCAAAATAAAACAGTTTTTACAGCTTCATTTAAGACGACGGATTCCTTAAATGAAGGGGGATTAAATTGCTTTTTGGATTTGTGTCCATTTTTACGCAGAGCGCACTTAAAAGGGGGGCGAACGACGTGCTGCTTTGACTGGGCTCCTCACTGGAGCGGCTGAACAAAAATCCGTAAATGTTATGAAGTTTGAGGACTGTGAAAGTGGTGTTTGTGCGAATTAAAGTGACGATGGACTAAAACTGGTCAGGATCTCGCCGCCTGGCTGCTGTCACAGGGAGCGTAGAACCGCGCCCTGCTTTCTAGGAGAGTATAACCTCCTTTCCCTCGTCTTCCCTCCTGTGTGGTTTGCCTTTGACAGAATGGCCCGGTTTGGAGACGACGTCCCGGGTTTGTTGAGTTCAGGGGATGGAGGGTCCGAGCGCAACCGGAACCGCGATGGGGCGGCTGTGTCCACAGGTGGCATCTCCCCTGCTTTCAAGCAGACCAAAGCGCAGCGTGCTCGCACCATGGCCTTGTACAACCCCATCCCCGTCAGAGAGAACTGCTTCACCGTCAACAGGTCCCTCTTCATCTTCGGCGAAGACAACATGGTCAGAAAGTACGCCAAGAAAATCATTGAATGGCCATATCCTTTTCTGCTTCATGTTGAAAATGAAGCGGGTAAGGTGTGAAATATAAAACACACTCATCAAATATGTGCAAGGAGTCATGTAGGAGTAAATAACAAAAAGGTGGGTAAACAGCCTAGTAACCACAGAGAATGTTTTCATTTCATGACCCCCAAACGGAACAGCTTTTTATGTTTCTAGTACTGTACACAATTTCACATGAAGCCAAATCTATTTACCATTTTGGCCCATGTTTCTTTGTAGGGCACAGGATTTCAGCACCATGGACAGCAAACAAAGACAACCACCACACATACACGTGCGTGTGCGCGCCCATGGCTTGAAACAGACTAAACACACTACCGCAGCGTGAATTTAGGAATTAACAAAGAACATGATGAAACAACCACTAAATCAGATTTATCAGTTTAACGGCACTAGTTTACTATTTTGTAGAAGACTAAACCAAAAATGAGTGAAATGATGGGTCCGTGTAAGTCTGACAGGTTGTGACAATAACTATATCTACACAAAACGTGCTGCAGGGGTGTCAATGGAAAGGGGCTTAGAGGAAGGCAGAGACGTTTCTATGTTTATGGCTGTAAATCTTCTCTGTCAACAAAAAGCTATGAAGACTGATGTTCCTTCAGGTCTTTCCTGAGGAGTTAAGCACAGTAAATACAGGAAACTCAACTTGTTGCATTAATCAGTCAGTTCATTGATTGGCCAGTCAACAGAAAAGTAATTGGCAACTATGTTGATCACTGATTCATCATTTTGGTAATTTGTTTTAAACAGAAGTGCCAAACATTCTCTGGTTCCTGCTTTTCCAATATGAGAATGTTTGTGCTTATTAACCGAATATCTTCAGGTTTTGGACTATTGATCTGACCAAACAGGACATTTAAGGACTTTGGCAAACTGTGACAGGATGTTTTTATACTAGTTTATTTTGAGTTGCTGCCCTAATTTGTGTCTGCCACTGTCTGCATATATATGCATTAAAATTAGAGAGTGCCGTCATCCACATTTGTTTGGCATAACACCTCATTTATACAATTTTCATTTGTGATGGTACATTACTGATAATTTGGCAAATTTTTCAATAGAATCACTCTTCTGTTATTGAAAAGGGAGAGACTGTTTTTCCTCTGCCTGTTGCTGAGGAGGATGGCCAAACGCAAATGTCCATTGGTGTTGTGTTTATGCTGCCGCTCGCCAGGTGTCCGGGCCAGGTGTGGCCTCTTCTCTGTTATTGTGCTGCTCCATTCAGCAGCTTCCTGACTGACTGGCTGGCCTACTGCTGATTTGTAAAAAAAAAAAAGAAAAAAAGAAGTGTGCTTCTATTGTTGATTGCTGGCTATTGTTGCTGTCTCTGGGTGGTTAAAAATAGAAACGTGATGAATTTCAGTCAACAGGTGAGGGAAAAACCTTGACATATGTGTGCTGGTTATACAGATATTTCAGCCCTGCAGTGGTTGAGTCACTAGCAATAATATTGCTATAACATATACTAGACCCAATAACCCCCAGGTTAATGTGCTGTTGTAGATGGAGTGTCTCATTACATCTAATGAGCTCCACTGTATCTGATTAACAAACACTAACAGGAATAATGTGTAATGAAGTCTGATCGCTGTGTCATATGCTATTACAACCAGTCATTACTCACTGAGTCATACTGTATTATATTGTTTGCTAATATGGTTTTGAAGAGTGATGGTGAGCTGAGTGATGCCGTGTTCTGGTCAGTATCCACTGTGGCTGTGATGAGTGGCTCAGTCCACTTATATGTGAATCATGCTTAGAGTGTGAAGATTCATACACAGCAAACGCACAAGTATGAGCACATCTTGTACATGTAGGAACGCGTAAACATATTGACACATGCACATTTTATGGATCTAGAGCCAGTAGTGAATTAGATTATAATAGACTGGAAATAGCTCCTCTAAACTTCACAAATGTACATGTTATATCTTGTTTGTTTAATTTGTGCACAAACTTTAAGTGTGTAAACATCATGTTGTGCTTTTATGGTGCTGGACTGTTTCTTGGCTGGGAGCACTGATTTCCTGGAGTCCATCTTTTAGTATCAACAAAGTTCTTCCGCACCATGGAACCTTAGTGACAGGTGTGTGGGGTCAAAAGTTCTCACCTTGGAAACAAAGCAAAGAATCCTGAACACTGTCCGTCACTTGATCTCACGTTATAGATGTGGTTTTACGGGCTGGGCACTGCGCCAGAGTTTTTGCTTTCTTTCTATTCCCATGGGCTTGGAAATTGAAAACCTAATTAAAGGAACTATCTGAGTGATGTGCGTGCACAGACATGCATATTGTGAATTTTTAAATCTAGCTGTGAGAAACAGGCATATTTCATTATTTTCTGACATTTGGTTGATAAAAATAATTGAGAAAGATTGGCTAATTAATCAATAATGAAAATAACTGTTAGTTGCAGCCCTTACTAAAACCGGTCCTCACAAACATACAAATACAAGAGCACACACAGATGCACACGTACAGTCTCTGCAGGACATCACGTAAAGGTCAGCCTTGTGTTTGCAGCACATCTTACCACTGTTGCCTCGCCTTTAGAAGCTCCTTTTTTCCTGAGTGCTAAATTAAGAGCAAACAATAAGTTTGCGAATTATCCAGAGGTTTTTGCATTTTGGGTGGGGAGTGGTGTGTGTGGGGACTTCACAGAGCGTATTACACTTTATTTTTACATTTATTTGGGTAATTATTCACTTGTATGCCTCTGTGCAAGCCAATAGGATGATTAAAAGTGTATATGTGTGAGTGTGATCTACCTGGGGCCTGGCAGGGAGGCAGAGGCAGGGGCTTGTGAAGCACACGGCCTGAGTTTAGTGTGGCAGGTGTGGTGGGGACTGGCAGCTGTTCCTCCTGTCTGATCCCCACTGGGTCCCCCGCAGTGGGAAGTTTCCCATTGAGAAAGTACACCTCTTAATAATTGATTGTTGAATTTAAAAGCGTGTGTTTCATCGGGGCTTACAGAAATAACCATGTGAGAGTAGGAAACGCTTGCTGGTTGTCAGATTTTGTTTTTACAGGTGAAACAGTTTTGGTATTTGATAGGGAAGGTCACTGCATGCTCATTTTTAAACTGTTTTATTCTCAGTGGAAGTGAATTCAGTGAGCCTTTTTGGTTGTGAATTCTGTGTGTATGGCCCTAGAGTCGGCTCAAATTTGAAAAAGACCATTAATTCCCCTCTAACTAAAAGGCACCCTTGCATGAAAAATGGAAATTACCAGTGAAATGGCCCAAGTGTATTTATAGTCCTCTCATTTATTTCTAATTGCAAACCAGTTTTTTTGCTTAGTGCTTGCTTTTTTACTCCTTTAATGAGCGCAAGAAAACACAAAACCAGCAGACATAGCCATGATCTCTTTTGTTTTGCCTTTATTAGCTCAAGGTTAAATTACTGCAGTGCACCCTTGTCTCGCCTCAGAATTGTCTATTGCCCAATACTAGGAAGTGTGATCATATTACCCCTGTTCTGACAACTCTACATTGGCTTCCTGTTTGTTTTAAGATTATTTTAAAGATTCTAATATGTTTTCAAAGCTCTACATTGTCTGGTTCCAAGTTCGTACACTGTTACACCCCATGACGATCTCCTAGAACCTCTGACCTGCTTCTTTTGGCTGTATCTACTGTAGGTCTTGACTTAAATCTGCAGGAGAATTAGAGTCTTTGCAGCGGCAGGTCCTAAATGATGGAATAGCCTTTCCCTTGATTTTTGGTTGGGCCCAGATTTAGAGGTGTTTCACTCCCTCTTTAAAACTCATTTATATAGGCAGATGTCCCACTCCACTACTAAGTAGGGTACCTGTATCCCTGTTTCACTATGTGTTATGATGTTTGCCTACTTTGTTCTATTTGGGTGCATATTATTGCTGTGTGTTTTATTTTTATTCTTTTCTTTCTCGTACTGTGAAGCACTTTGTAACCTTGGTTTACAAAAGTGCTATATACAAACTTGCTTGCTTTCGCACTGACTCAGTCTGCTGACGGAAAGGTCAGGTAACCAGTCTCCCAACAGACATCCCATCTATTCAGTTTGAATTCACAACAGAAATTTAAGATCTAGTGTGTCAGTGTTTTCTTGCCCCTGGTTTAAACAGGGTTAATGTTTCTTCAAGTGAAGATTACACCCCAGACTTCCTTACATAGACTCACAAACACACAATCTGCAGACAATTCATGGAAGTGCTGTTCAGATGCCTGCAATTCATTTACATATTCAGTTCTTTGTCTTATAATAAATACAAGGGTTTGGATGCAGTCTCATCTTGAGCGTGCTCACAGATGCACAGGGTATCACACTCTGTCTATTTTTATATGGATGTTTGAGGAATCGAGGCAGTGTGCCAGCGTCACTGTGGCTCACAGGACCGCTCACGAGATGCTTCGCTGCTAACACTGGTAGACGATCCATGATCCACGTCACACCAGCTGACATCCAGAACAGCTCAGGGGAGGGGGAAATGGTTTTCATTAAAGACACTTGTTGAATTTTACAGGAGTATTATATGGAGAGAATTTATAAAAATCTCTGTGGACGTCTGTGAGCACGAGTTATACTGTATCAGGTGTGATTCATTCCATGTTTGGGAGTTTGTGGGCAAATGTGTCAACAAATTTATAATTACAAAGTATCTGAATGCATTCAAGAAGGTTCCAGGTTTGAGCCCCAGCTGACCCGATGTCTTTCTGTGCAGAGTTTGCATATTCTCCCTGTGCCTGTGTGGGTTCTCTCCAGGTACTCTGGCTTCCTCCCACAGTCCAAAGACATGCAGCTTAGGTTGACTGGTGACTTTGCAGCGGCAGGTCCTAAACTATGGAATAGCCTTTCCCTTGATTTTTGGTTGGGCCCAGATTTAGAGGTGTTTCGCTCCCTCTTTAAAACTCACTTATATAGGCAGATGTTCCACTCCAGTACTGAGTAGGGTACCTGTATCCCTGTTTCACTATGTGTTATGATGTTTGCCTACTTTGTTCTATTTGGGTGCATATTATTGCTGTGTGTTTTATTTTTATTCTTTTCTTTCTTGTACTGTGAAGCACTTTGTAACCTTGGTTTAGAAAAGTGCTATATACAAACTTGCTTGCTTTCGCACTTGCTTTCAGTCTGCTGATGGAAAGTTCAGGTAACCAATCTCCCAACAGACATCCCATCCATTCAGTCTGAATTCACAATAGAGATTTAAGATCTAGTGTGTCAGTGACTTTAAATTGCCTGTAGGAGTGAATGAGAGTGTGTGGTGTCTGCCTCTCGCCCAGTGTCAGCTGGGATTGGCTCCAGGATAAGCGATATAGATAATGGATGGATGGATGGATGGATGCATTCTTAAGGTTGCAGAAGCAACCTGCTCAATGGATACAATGGCTATGAGTATATACTCTATGAAGAGGGTAATTCATTTGTGATAAGGCAAAGCAAAGAATGACCAGTTCTGCTGTTCCCTCAGCCCTACAAAGCTCATTAGCATCCCTTAGCTCCTCAATTTGGCTTCTCTGCTTTGCAACTTGGCTGTTTTGATTTGCTCTCACTGCTGTCATAGTTTAGCTTACAGCCATAACAGGCAGCAATTTTCACCAAAAAAGATTTTTAACTCCTACAAAATTAATTTTTATTGCAGGTTGGAGGTGCTTTGACATTGAAAAGTATGGGCACTTTTAGGTAGAGCAAAGACATCACGGCATCACAGCAGTAGTGAAATGTTCATATCATAAAAAATATAGAATTAACAAAGTAATTGTAGGAAATAAAAATCTTTATGAATGTATCACTTTACTTCTGATTCTACTTTTAGAAAATCTTTCAATCTAATCAGGTTGGTCACATTTTGTAGGTGATGGTTTGACAATAGCTTTGTTAAAAATGTCATTTATTTGATGGACAATGATCTGTTATTGCTCTTAAAGAGTTTTCATGAAGTGGTTAAAAGTAATGTGTTAGCATCAAGATGTAGCTTCTGTGTGTGTGTGTGTGTGTGTGTGTGTGTGTGTGTAACCACAGAGGGAGTTCAGCTGCCCAGTGACCATCTTGTAACACTGACTTTTGGCTGAATGAGAAGCCTGTTGCCGTGGATACCTCTCTCTTTCTAGCCTCTTTTCTCCCCTTTCTTAACTCTCTCGCTCCCTCTCTCTTCCGTCACCTCCTCTCCACCCTCCTCCTGTTTGTTGTGTGTCTGAGGGAATGTGGGGTGTGGCGAGCGGCTGCTGCTGAGAGCTCTCGTCTCACTGGGGCTAAATTGATGGCAATTATTGTAGCCGACTAAATCAAAAGATAAGCTTCACTTCTGAAAAGAGAAGAAGAAATGTGAAGACACTTTCTCATCTTGAGGCAGATATTATGACATTAAGCCATTTTTCGCTGATTGTTCTCTTGCTCATCAGCTACTGGTTGCTGATGGCTGGTATGGTTTTGTGTTTCCAAAGCCTCTTGACAATTAACTTGCAACCACTGATTCAACACATGACACAGCTGAGGTTTAAGTCAGAGCCCCTGTGGGCTGGTGGGAGTAAGATTGTATTTGCTCTGTTTATTTAGCTTGGCGTTGTTCATATGTCCCTGAGCAACCCTGCTGGGTAGAGCTGCCAGCACAGCATTGATCTGTCCAGCGTCAGTCTTATTTGGTCTCACTGCCTCCTCCTCACCCAACCTGTTTCACCAGCTTCTGACTCTCTCTAGAACATCATCCTCTCTTCCTCTCGTCACTCTTCATCCTTATTATCACTCTGACTCGTGTCATTCTTTCATGTTATCTCTTTCTCCAGCTTTCCTTCCGCTCTCCTTCCCTGTGCCCTCTCTGCAGACATTAGCTTCCTTCCTTCCTACCTCTTCTGCACATAACCAGGAGAGAGGGGACTGCCCACGCAGAGCGTTAGACAGCTCAGCCCCAGAGTCACAGGAGTTGAACCGGCAACCAATACAGGTCCCATAGGACAGGCTTTAAAGCTTGTAGTGAGAGTGACCCTGTTTATAGGATCGCATTTTCAGCCCACCCACTCATCCCTCCTTGATAAACCTTCTGTTGGCCCAGTGTGTGAATGTTTGTTGCAGCTGACCTCAGATAAGGTTCAGCCTGTGTCTGGTTGTGTCTACAGCCCCAGGGCTTCTAACATGTCAGGTTAATTCTGTTTCATACAGAAGAATTAAGGTTATCCCATCCCTCTCTGCGTATGTGACAGTATAATAGCAGTGCTGCTGAACTTGATTTATTACAGTTAACTAAATTATTATTTCCAGTCCTGAACTGTATCTGAATATTTTTCTGCCTATAAGAATCAGTGCACTCTGTGCCATATAGATGTCACAGTATGATTTTGTATGTGTGCATGTGTGATTTATTGTGGATAGACCACACTTGTGATTTGACTGTGACCTACAAACATCTTTGGAGCTTTCTTTGCTTCTATTTTCCTTTCTGTGAAAAATCCATTTCACCTATGCAATGAAGCATATTCAAAGCTCTTTACACTATTTCCCATTCACCTATTTGTGCACACAAGCGTTCACACAATCACGGCACAGCCAACAGGAGCAACTTGGGGTTCAGTATTTTCCCCGGGGGCACTTCAACATGTGGGCTGGAGAAGCCAGGATTTAAACCACCAGCCCTCTGGCTGGGAGACAGTCCTGCTTTACCTCCTGAGCCACAGCTGCATTTTAAGAGTGGTGCTGGCATTATACGTTGTACTTTTTGTGTCTTATTGTCAGCAATCCCATGAAAAAAACCAACACTATCAATGAATTGCTCCTCATATAACTTATTCCTCTGTACCATAAAGCTGCACATAGCTTCCAAGAACTAAGCACCTCAGTGAGTCATGTTGCTTCAATGGGCAATTTATTCCTTCATTACTGTGTACTGTACATGGTCACTGAGGTTTATACTGAGTTGATACCACATACACCATCCTACTGTTGGAATTACCCTTCACTGGACCAATTCTGCAGCTTAAATTTGTCCCTGCAGTAATAGATGCGCTATTTACAGCCTTTTTGAGTAATAGTACTGTGTGTTCAGTGGGAACAAATAGGCTCAGGGCAGAGAGCCTCAGAGTGCTGACGGACTGACTGAGGTATGTAATTTACAAACTACACCAGGCAGTCAACATGAGGCCAGTTAAAAGTGTGATAAGTTCCTTAACTTAATCCTTCCACTCCATTCGAGTACATGATCCTCGCCACCATCATTGCCAACTGTATCGTCTTGGCTCTGGAGCAGCATCTTCCTGGAGAGGACAAAACACCCATGTCCAAGAGACTGGTGAGATACTCACACATGAAAACACCTGTACACACAATTCAGACACTTACAATCCTCTGTCAAGTTGATACAACTAGAAAAAAAGTAAAATCTTCCTCTGATGGAGCCTTCAGACTTGACACATGAACAGTGCTTCCTTGTCAGTTGAGTGTGAGCTAATAATCATTGATTACCTTGCTGCACTCTTGCTGTGCTCTAACAGGAGAAGACAGAGCCGTACTTCATTGGGATGTTCTGTTTTGAGGCTGGGATAAAGATCATCGCCCTGGGCTTTGTATTTCATAAAGGCTCCTATCTCAGAAACGGCTGGAATGTTATGGACTTCATTGTGGTCCTCAGTGGGTGAGTTGAACAATGTTTGTGTGTGTGTATGTATATTTAGATGCAGATCTGTGAGACAATTTTTTTTCCTTATCTTAATTCTTTACATTATTTATGTGTAGCTAGCAGTTATTTCTAGCTTTGGTTTGGTTAGACAAAAAGCCTGCTTCCTTGTTGCTTGTTGGTCTGTAACACATACACACTGGAAAGTATGTGTGTCCTTTATTTTTTAATTTACACTGCTACTGTATATCATAAGTGAACAAGGACCAGTAAGCAAAAGTGTTAAATGGATTTGGTAACCTCTATCAGATTATCCTCATAGTAATGTATGTACTAAATGTCTCAGTATTCTATTAAGTGAGTTTCTTTCACCTCACCTTGACACTCTGATCATTTCAAGGTCGGTTTTGTTTGGCATGAGTTCCCCTTTTCCAGGAGGCCTTTTCTTGTAGTTGGTTCTCACTCCTATCACAACAAGTCAAAGTTGGAAAGTAAATATAGTGCACCTAGTAACAAATAGGTAGGAGTTTAGCTTTAACTTTAACCTGTTGCTAGCTGAACAACATGTTAGGTCAACCTGAACACAGAAGCTGTTGTGGACTGAGCTACAGTGATGCCACAAGCATTTAAGGGCCGTTGTGAGATGCAGTTTGTACACAGTCACCTCAATCTCTGTACTTACAATGCATTAATTATTGTTAAAATCCCAGGGGTGTTTAGTTTATCAGCTGTGTGCTCTGTGGGGGAAAGGTGTTACATTAAAAGCCATTTTGCAACAGTTACCATCTCAGGAGAGGTGCACGCCTGGTTGTGTTTATGGTTTCAAAGGAGGAGCTTGATGGAACAGCAGGTTAATCTCGACTCCTCTCTCACATGCATGCACACACATACTGTACAGTCACACACAATAATGAAATATTAATCAGTTCACAGCGCAGAGGTACAAAAGGTGGCCGACAATTCTACATGATTCTGGCTGTTAAATAATTGATGAGCTGAGCTCTGCTTCTTAACAATATTCCACTCACTGTTGGAGAGAGGAAGGGTGGAGGAGAAAGGAGGAAGAGAGATGAGTATGGGGGAGGGATGGCATAAAGAGAGGTGCTGTGGAAGGTGATAGAGAAAGGTATATGGTCAGAGAGCATCATGCCTCCCTAGCCTGTTGATCAAGTAGTGTTTGACCCTGGTAAGGACATTCAACCCAACAGCAAGTTACTATACAACCAAAATTAGAAGCTTAATTAAAACACAGTGAGACAGACATATGTTGTTGGATCGTTCTGATCTCACTTGTCTGAATGTCGACAGAGAGGAAGAGGCCACAGAGGGTGGAGGTTCTCCCAAGGGTGAAAGATGCTCTAATCAGACTTTACCTTTCAGTGAGCTCTAGGTACAGAACAGGCAGCTCTTACTGATGTGTTGGTTTCCTCCAGTACAGTGGTCGGTGTGTGCTGAGACTGAAGTCATTTAGTCAACACAATCTGTACTGAACCATTATTTGGCTGTAACACACACACAATTAACAGAACATAACAAAGACATTTTTCTTTGGGTTCTGTGGGTTGAATGTGAGCTACTGATTATAACAAAAGGAGGAGACATGCTTGATCTGGACAAAATAGGCTTCCAGGTTTCATGTTATTAATATTCAGCATGATGAAGTGAGCTGCAGATAGATCCCTTGCTAAATTATCATGCTGGCCACAGCAAAGATAAATTAATGAGAATATTCTCACTGTGTGTCGCGCTCTCTCTCTGTCTCTCTCTCTCTCTCCCCCCTCTCTATCATGCACACACACACACACACTAACATCACTCGAGATTTAAAACCTTCTTATATATTTGCTGATAATATTAGATGAGTCACCAGTGCCATCTTTGAGTTAGGAATTGGGAGGACTCTGCAGTCAGTTAGGGTCACAGACTGTGTTACAAATACACTACAGACTCACACGCCCCTGAAATGGCTCACACACAGTATGAGCAAAAACTGAACATCATAAGCTTTAAGCTACAGCACATATACATGTAAGCAAAATTAAGCAATGAATATATGTTTTTATCTTGAGTTGCATTATTATTCTTAACTTTCATATACTCCTACTTCCCACTATTTTATTCTATTTATTTATTCATTTGTTGTATTTGTCTTTTGAAAGTTTTTGGGGAAAAAGCTATCAAAATACATTTGGATTAGAATGAAAATATTATATCTTATTTGTGACACTGAGAAATGCAGTTGCATGACAATATAACCTACAATAAATAAAGAGCAAACATACATAAAGAAGGAATATCAGTAAGAGAAGCTGCCGAGCAACTTCAGCTAAATGATCTGTATGTACCAGTGTACTTCACCGCCTGATCCCAACATCATTTTTGAACCAGTCAATTAAAATGCCTGGTGTGTTAGTACTGTACATGGCAAAATGTATTTTGAATTCTCTATGAATCCCAGTGAGGTTGTAAACATCATGATAATACAGAAAATAAAAAGTTTGGGGCTCATGCAGGGTGACTAGTGCTCAAGTACCTGGTGGAACCACAGGCACTGACACTCACAGGTGCAGCTTGTCCCCTTTGAACTTGATGTGCACAAAGTAACCAAGCTGTTATTAGTTGTAATTAATAGTTGATAGTCAACAGGTGTTGACTCAGTTCACATGACTGTACTGTGCTGACACTGACTGAAGGTTCACAGCTGGACTCCCACAGGCAGGAACCTTAAATTAGCTCTATTATAGAAAATTTTGCCTGTGGAGGTAAAACACACGGCTGTTAGCTCAGACTGTGAGCGTTTCCTCAGTGGATACCCCTGACTCAGTCAACAGTATGTGTGAACATATAATTATGGAAGCATTTGCTAACCGTGTCAATGCTGGAGGCCATGATTACCTCAGCAAGCTGCCTTGGTGTTTCGAGATGGCCTGTGTTACACAGAGAGAGTGAGTGGGAGGGGAGGTATGAAAAACCAGATGGCACTTGTTTCCTTAAAGGCTGTTATTGTGTGACTGAGGATTGTTGCAACTGGAATTTGAATAGAGGGGCTATGGGTTTCCTCAGGGCATGCTGAAATAACAAGCTGTAACCAGGAAGATATAACAGGCAAGGAAGAATGGAAAGAGCAGAGAGACATAAAGAGAAAGTGTGCAGAGATAGAGCTGGAGGAAATAAGAAGGATGCCTCTATGCGTAATTGTATGTACTAATTGGCACCTTGGCAGTCTCATTCGCTGGCAAGCCCTCCATTAGACTGGCAACAGTTGGCAGAGGGTGACACCCACCAAGGGTTTGTGTCACCGCTATATGCCAGACACTCAGGGGGGATTGGAGAGGTGGAGTTAGGCCAGAGGGAGCTCATGAAAAGATAAGAATGGAGAAAAGAGCAGTTTCACCTTTGCACATGTAGTGCAGGGTCATTTTAGGGATGCACTGTTCTGATATATCTGTTGTTAAAATGGTTCAACCTCTTGGTACTTTAGAAATGAAAACTTATTGTGTTCTTGTCTGAATGCTTGAAATATGAACTAAAAATCTGAAAAACAAGTACCAACTGGTGGTTTAAGTCTCCTTCAGAGAGGCTTGTAAAAGATAAAAGATGAGGGAAACAGAGAAGAGAGAACTGGCTGTTGTGAGGAATGAATGTTCAGGTTTAGATTTTAGAGATAAAATAAGATGTATCTCCAGGGCTTAGAATTTTTGAGATATGTTTGTCATGACATCAGAAAAGTTAAGCTTGATTTGTATCAAAGTGCATTCGTGACATGCAAGTTTTAAAAAGGTCTCAAGAGGTAGTTGTCTTCTCATTGCGCTGCTCTTTCACTGCTAAACAGTCCTGATGTAAATGTCCATTTCAGTTACAGACACCTTGATTTAAAAAGCTTCCTTTTTAAGCATTTTATTAGATAGTCTGCAGTATAGTAAAGACAGGAAATGAAAGCGGAGAGCAAAATGGGAGATAACGTGTAACAAAGGTCAGACTGGGAATGTTACATTTACATGGCTGGCATCTCACTCCACCAGGATGTTCCAAATGTCAAATTTCTTTTCATTTTGGTTCATACCTAGTCATGAGGCTAAAATATGAGTGGTAGAGTTGTCTCAGGCCCCCGGTGTTAATAAACAGAGAGAATGTGTCTCCTTTGGTCTGTAGACAGATACTGTATATGCAGCACCCATCAGTTCTTATTCTTCACTAGGTGTCAAAACTGTATTATTTTTATTCTGTTAACTATTTGTGTCCAGGAGAGAGAACAAACGTGAGCTTCATATCGATCACACCACCCTTTATCTTTACTGTACCACCAAGACAAATTAAGAATATTTTGAGTTTCTTAGCCTTTATATATTTACATTTTCCTTTAGATTTTTTTTAACCTAATCCTCTCTTCACCCGAGCCCCTTCCCTCCTCTTCTTTCTTCCCCCCTTCTTTCTTTTCATTTCCATTTTTCCATCTGTCACACACACTCACGTACAGAAGCAGAGACAGACCTGTTCTTTCCAGTTTTATTTTCCATCTGTTGACTGATCGACTGATGAGTTCAGACACAGCAGGGGTGGATGTGTCCCCCTGAGCTGTTACTGTGGCGACTGAGGACCCCGCCTCAGGTCAGGCTGTCATTGGCTCCTGTCCTGCTGCTTCTCTGCTCAGTGTCTCTACAATTAGACCATAGTGGGTTTTTTTCTTATAGCTTGATGGGAGAATGTGCTTATACGCCTGCTCTTTGTGTTTATGTGCATGTATGACAGAAAAAGGAACAGACAGAGTGTTGGCAACACTTTTCTTTCACTTTTCAACAAGCCTTAAATCAAACAAAGGGAAACGTGATTGCAGTGAAGTATGTGTGTGTGTGTGTGTGTGTGTGTGTGTGTGATTAATGGCATTCAAAAGACATCCTCCTGGTAAAAGTGATGTTTTAGCTGAGATCCTGAATTAAGTCAGTGAATAATGATGATGGTGTGGAGGAAATTGACAGTCTAACAAGCCCACTCTCTGTCTCTGTATAATCTCCACCCTCTCTCTCCTTCCAGCCATTATACTGTGTATGGGCTTAGTGGGAGATGAAACAAAGATTATGCTGAGGGCTTTTATGCGGGCTGTTATCTGACCAGAGAAAATGAGGTGCTACACTGAGATGAAGTCTGTCTTGATGTTAGCTGGAACTCTAGCCAAATTCAGTTCATTTCAGTTCTCAGTAAAAGTTACCAGAACCGAAAGAGAGTTAAGGTGAAATTCACTAATTTAATTTATACATGCTGTAGATCAATTTCCAGTCTGACATTTGTTCCTGAGCAGGCTCTGGTGAAAGACCCGAGTGACACAAGGAGAATGTAGGTGCAGCAAATGATGCACTGATCACAAGTGTTACAGAGGACATACTGTACACACCAGTGGATTTAGTACAACTTACTTATATTATGTGTGTCAGTGGGATTTCTAGAGATGTTAAACCATAAATCAGTGACAGACAAACAGCAAACTGTGAGCCAAATGTGGCAGGTCAAATAAAAAATGTGTCCCCTGACAAAACACCAAGTCTTGATGCAGTAATGTAACATATTTGGAAGTGCAAGAGCAAAATGCCAAGCAACCAGCAGAGACTCCAAGAAAGGGAGACACTATATTTGCTTAAAATGGCACTGAACAACTGCTGAGACTGAATGAAGTCCTAAGGCTGAATGGTGAAGTACACAGACAGTATGTGCCTTTAGAGACCTTGGTCTGTCAAAAACCCCCTTTGAGTTCTGCAGGAGTCTGGCACCAGTTAAAATTACATCATCAGTGGACATTCCCAACAAGCAACCATAGATTAGTATCAGCAAAATAACAATTACCAAATCTTTTCCAAATATTTTATAATGAAATTTGGGTAAATATATATAAAATGATGCACAAGACATCTAGAATATTTTAATTTGATGTAAAGGTGTAGCCATAAAAATAATATTAATATGCAACACTGTGATCAACATCATCACTGGTTTTGTAGGCTGTGTGTGAACCTTTGTGACATAGAAAGAACTGGTATATCAGTGACTCATTTCTGCACTGTGTGAAGTTAACATCTCACTCACACTGTCTAACTTTCAGCAGATGGCTAATTAATCATTTACTAAAATTAATTGCTCATTATGGCCAAAGAGCAAACATTTAGCTAACTGACACGTAAACCAATATGCAGATGGAAATGGAACTGATGACGGATTCATATACTGTACTGTAAAGTCGTGACAGGAGCAGTAACATTTGATCTTGCATAACAACTTGAATATCTTGTGTGCAAATGTTGGGGGTCCTGTGTGTGTGTGTGCGTGTGTGTGTGTGTGTGTGTGTGTGTGTGTGTGTGTGTGTGTGCGTGAGAAAAGGACAGTTGAGGGGGGAGTAAAAAATGAGAAAGCATATTGTGGGTGGCAGAGAGGATTGTATCAACTAAACCGACCAGAGCAGCACTGTAAGAGTTGCCCCACACAGTTCCTTATTCTGTCAAGACATTGGGCTGTACACACACCACCCACTGTACTATGGGCCACTAAAGCAGTTATTGTCAAGTCTAATCTTTAAATTGACCAGAATAGACCTTATAATGTTGTTATAAGAATACTAACAGCTCCATTTCACCTAAGCTACATTCAGACCACATGCTGAAGTGACTTTTCATGGACATGTGAACAAACCAAATAGGATTTTTTTCAAATTAGATCTGGACCACTTCCATATGGGGTCTTAGATCCTGATTCATATTTAATATTTGATCATGTGACCACTGCCAGAATAGCCATATCAACATTTAAGTGTTTGTCTTGTCTGCTGTCTGCCCTCATCATTCAGTGTTTGGTAAAACTAAACACAGAGGAGATCGACAACGGTGCCAAGAGTCAGTGGGAAAGTGAGGACGTTTCACATTTATGGAGAAGCTTCTGTTCAAGCCAAACTTGAAAGAACATACAGTATCATGAGCTGCTTTTGAGGAAATGGTGCAATTTGACCATCACACAAATGACATTGTTGTTTGTGTATTAATTCTATTCACATTTCAGTTAAATGTGCTCATGCGTGGGCAGTTGAGGAGCTTAGCAGTGTTTAAATTGGACCTGGATGCATGTCACTTACAACTGGACAATATGCCCCACTGGGGCACTTAAAGGGGTCTTATATGGCAGCATAAGTCAAAACACCTATGTGGGTCACTACATGTAATATGTTATAATCCCTATCATATAGTATGTCCATATACTGTACTCTATATACTAGCTATGCTACAACATTTTTGTGACTTGAAATCTATTACTATTTCAGCACATTCATTGATTTAACTCGATCCATTTTATAATCTTAAAATCTGTAAGAGGCTAAAAAGTATATGCTATGTCACCAGATAAAAGCAAAGATTAGAGTATTAAAATAAATAAATAAATAAATCTCTTGGTGCTTCAGTAGTGGATGATACCTTATGATATACTAAGATTACCTTGCAACCCCTGAACTGAGAGCCAGTGGTGTGAATAAAACATGCTGTACAATTAATATTACAATAGTCAGGTGCTTTCATATGATATTAGTTAGCAGCTTGACAGCATCACCCCACGACAGTTGTCACGACAAATTTGTCACACAGCGGGGAGCTAACATTTCTGCAGTGCATGTCATTGTTACTCACTTATCACACGTGACAACTCTGACCAGGGCATCAGCTCAGTTCACTACAGTGTGTTTCTCACATAACACCTGCAGATACATGCAGGGTGATCAGAGGTGTTTTTCTGTGTGACAGCTCCTGGTAAATAAAAGTGGCTTTCTTAACTTGAAGATACACCAGGCACCAGTCAGATGTGTGTTGTCGCTGATATCGGCTATAGCATTCCTAAAGGGACCAGTCCAGTCTTTGTGATCCTCAAGACAGTGCCCTAACTTTAACAAACTTTCTTGTCTGAATACATTTTATTTGTTTGTTTTCGACTCCGAGTTTAAAGACAGAGACAGACTTAAACAATGTTTTGCCATCTTAGGGCTAAAATCTGTCATTTTAAGTCTTTTACATTTTAAGGCTGGAGGTAGACTGGTGTTAATACAACACGAGTGATTACATTTAAAAACAACAACCTGATAAATGAATAGTCCTGCAGAAGGAGGAAACCAACTGTTTGTCAAATTGTTCATTTGTGCCAAATTAGCCATGTGTTTGTTTGTTTTTTCCTCTCGGCTGATTGAAATCTGCCAGTTTCTGTTGCCAGACTTCACCTTCCTCATGCCTGTCACACAGGAGATGCCAATAATCAGACAACAGTAGTCTACAGCGTAGCTTTCACAGTGAAGACCGCAAAGCACTGTGATGGGAAAAGTGATTTTTTTTTTTTTTTGGCCAACATTTACTTTCAGCACATACACTGGGAAATGATTTTTATCTTTACCTTACTAAAATTCCAGTTTTGTGTTTAAAGTTTTATATGTCCTACATCATTACTGTGGACTGATTTAAGATCCCAGTGAAAATTTAGGTAGAACCAAGGGGTAACATTAGCAAGCAAACATTTTTATTTACTCTTTTGTCTGAGACCCAGCGCCGTCACCTCACAGCAAGAAGGCTCGGGGTTTGAGCCCAGGCTGACCCCGGGCCTTTCTGTGTGGAGTTTGCATGTTCTCCCTGTGCCTGCGTGGGTTCTCTCTGGGTACTCTGGCTTTCTCCCACAGTCCCAAGACATGCAGCTTAAGTTGATTAGTGACTCTAAATTGCCCGTAGGAGTGAGTGTGTGTAGCTGTTTGTCTCTGTGATAGACTGGCGACCTGTCCAGGGTGTACCCCGCCTCTTGTCCAATGTCAGCTGGGATAGGCTCCAGTTTCCTCATGACCCTTTTCAGAAATAAGCAGTGTAGATAATGGATGAATGTCTGAAACCCACAAAGAAAGTGTTTGCAGGGGAGAGGGGAAACAAGCAGAGAGTCTGGTGTGTCGTGTTGCAGATAAGCAGCCAGACCAGGCTAGGTACACCTGAGCCCAAGGACCAAAAATATTCAGCAAACCAGAAGCTCACACTTGAATTTTCATAATAATATAGTGTGATGTAGTGTAAAATATTATTTGTCTTTTGCTTCATTTGTATGTATTTTACATTTCTTTGTGTGTAATTTTCACACGTCACAGAAATTTTGGGAAGATTTATGGATAATCTACACAACACATGGCACATTTCTATTTAGTTTAAATGTGCGCAGCGCTGCAGATATTCATGTCCCCTTTAAAGGAAAGAGAACAGCAGAGAAATTGAAATACATTTTTGATGAAGGTACCTGAAACTAGTGCATATTCCACTGGAAAACCTATATATAAAGAACTTTTTGCATCCAGCCAGTCAAAACAGTTTATATCTTAAAAAGCAGTAAACATGGTCCATGTACAGTAACTGTACAGTAGATCTTCCATCCCCTAGTCTCCATAACAACTAAAAATCAACCAGGACTGACTGATGGTCTGAAGAAAGATGGAGAGATGGAGGAAGTGGTGGATGATATGACAGGAGGCAGTGGAGGGAGTGACTGGAGGAAAAGATGAGAGGAAACAGGAAGAAGCAGGGTGTTGTGAACTGATGGGGATGAGGTGGAAAAGTGAAGATGGGTAAGAAATTCAAAGGGGAATACTTAGAGGTGTGAAACTCACAACGATAATTCTATTTCTGTACTTGTGTGGATGATGGTGAGTTATTTTATTTCTCTTTTTTTTCTTATTTTAATCAAATCACATGACTCTTCCAACACTGTAGACAGGACTAATTCTCATCACTCTATCACAGAAATGTAATTGGGCTTGTGCTGCTAACTGTATGAAGATCAAGTCATCGTTGAGCAAATTGCTGCACATAGGTACAGTTATTTGATTTTTAAGTGTCACCAATCATGTTTTCAGAGCTCCACCTCTTTTCTGCAGCAGCTATAGTATCGTTTACCTTAGCATTTCTTCTTTTATGTGTTGCTACCTTTATCTTTGAATTCTCTTCATGATCAAAGTGAATGTAATAAATGTAATTATTTAAAAATCACTGGTTTCTGCTGGCCAGTAGAGCTTTCACACTCCCTGTAAGGTGCAGCTATAGAGTTGTAGCAAGGTAAATCTTATAAATCTCTTAGTCTAGATATAATATGCGGTGCCCTTCTCTCTTTACTGTTTTTACCTGACTTCTCCATCCATCTGTCTTTCACTCAGTAGGCATCCAGGAACATATGAGGAAGTAGTCAAAAAGAGAAGGAGGACAGGCTAATGAGGAAAGATCACCAGACACTGCTTTTCCTTTCCTCATCAGTCTGAGGCTACAAAGGTGTATTTACAGGGTGGGGGGAACTGAAGCAAAAATAGAACTCTTGAAGGACTTTGGCTTTATGTAGCAAGATAAAAGGCCGTGTTTGAGAAATGCGAATGTCCACGCATGTGTTTGCCAGTGAGCTTCAGTATCTCTCAAGCCTAAAGGTGTCCTGCCTTCCCTTGATGGAGCTGCTTTCTTTGTTCGGCTCCTAAATAGCAGTTGTCACAGACATCCTCCCACACAGGGAAACAGCCACAAGTCCCCAAAACATTTATGTTGTTTTCTCTGTTTTTCTGCCTGTTAGAGACCCTCACATCCTCACACTCCATATTTAAACACCACAGCCGGCCTCTGACACTACTCCACACAGCATAAAACACTCATGCATCTGCAAGACACCGACAGTTCTGCTTGGTTTCTGTGTTTGTTCTGTTACTGTGGGCTTACATATGAACATCTTTAATGTTCATACGTGTGCAGGATCCTGGCTGCAGCAGGGGCACACATGAACATCTCCGTGGACCTGAGGACTCTGAGGGCGGTCCGAGTACTTCGACCCCTCAAACTGGTCTCAGGCATTCCCAGTGAGTAAGACAAATACCATATCAATAGCTTTCTATGGAAGTAGTGGCCATAGTTTGATCTTTCTTTTCAGCCAAGTTACAAAAGGTTTACTGTATGTTCTCACTTAGTAGCCCAGCTGTTGCTCCAACCTGACTCCACATAAAACACTTTAAGCAGTTTTCATCAGGACAGTTTTTTCAGTAGAAATTATCCACTGTTTTTAAAACCAAAACTATCTGCATATGCTGTATATGTGTGCTTGTGTATTCCAGGTCACTGTGGTCACTGGGATGTTGTATTTACCTACTTAACCCTCAACATAAGCCTTGTAACTAATGATTATTTTCATTATCACTTAATCTGCATATTATTTTTTGATTAACCAGATTATTGTTTAGTTTATAAGAGATGGAAAAGTGCCCTCACATCTTTTCAGAGCCAGAATGACTTATTGTGTTTGACCAGCAATCTAAGCATGTTTGATTTGTTGTCTGAGATAGCATCCATCTGAGAAGCTGCATCCTGGAAGTTGGAATTTCTGGCATTTTTTCTGTAAATCTACAAATTGCTTGATTAGGTTGATTGCTCAAGGTCTATGTAGACATTAAAGTTACTCACTGTTTTTCATATTTATTACCTGATTATTTCACAGATTTGTACAAGGCGTGTTTTTACATGAATTTTGCTGGTCACTGTGTCCTCTACCTCCAGGTCTGCAGATAGTCCTGAAGTCTATAATGAAGGCCATGGTCCCTCTCCTGCAGATCGGCCTGCTTCTATTTTTTGCAATCCTCATGTTTGCCATCATCGGCCTGGAGTTTTACAGTGGCAAACTGCACTACACTTGCACACCGCAGCCGGGAATACTTGGTACAGAAACAGCCTGTGTATATCTCTATATGACATGGGTATATGCACGATTACACACAGCACCTACAATCGTGCAGTATATGCATATTGGTTATTATATTTAGAGATGTATGTCTGTGCATAGCTGCACATATTTAATTTCATATACACACACATTCCAACCCTGTCTTCCACACAGACAGCAGGGTGAAGAGATGTGTTAATTAAACACACATGGATGCAATGAATCAGAGCTTTATGTGTGATGGTAGCCAATAGTGACATCCTGCTATTACTGTTATTCAGATATTTTATTCAGCTTAAGCCAACAACTAATTTGAATTACATTATAAAACAGGAACATCTCTGCCACATACTGATGGCATGGGTGGAACAAAGGGAGAAATTTGTAAAAAGAACCTGAAACGGTTGTGAATAATGCATAAATGAGAGCAAATAAGAGTCTCATTTTATTTAAACACTATTTTTTGATGACAAACAGAGCCACAGAACATAAAAGCAAAGAGTCAGGACTGAGCTCCATCTGTTGCTGGTTTCTGCGTGCTGTGTGTCTTATGTGTGGTGTCATGTATATGGAGCTCTTTTGATAGTACTTTCATTGACATACTCACAAATGTGCATACACATGTGTGTACCATGCTGCACCTGGAGACTAGATCAAACCAAACCGGCAGCCTTGTCCTGTATAATTAAAACCAACAATGCAGTGTGCTACAATAGTTCATTGTACATTCACAACTGTCATTAACCTCCCAGCTGTTATCGTCACATTGAGGCTGAATGAGCGGATAGCACGGAGAGTATTTTCTGTCAGATGATGGTCATGTTACTGTTCAAACACTCTGCTCTTCCATTATTTACAGAAGTATATGGGGTTTTTTTTCAGGCTTTATTTAAATCCTACTGTACAAGTGACATGGCTTTATTGAAAATTTTGCCAAAAACACATTTTCCAGGGTTAGAATTCACTATAACAGCTGAAATGTAGAGCAAAAAGGATGAGTATCAATGCTCAGATTGGTTATGCCTTTTCTACATGAGCTTAAAGATCATGCTCTCAGACTCTACTAGCTTACAGTGATTACATAATGTAATAACGTTGCATGCAGTACATGAAAAAAGCAAGCATGTCTGTTGTTGGAAACTCTGATTTAATGTATCACATAAAATCAGATGTGTGATACATTAAATGCTAGTTTAATATTTTTATATATCAATGCTATATATCAATATATACAATATATGATATATGATACAATATATGATAATACATATCAATGCTATATTTCTACATTTTTCTCCATTTTTGCACTTTTCCATTCAGAAAATCTCAATTTTTGCACTTTTCCATTTAGAAAATGAGACCATGGACTCGTCAGAGTTTGAGTTCCCATGTGGTGTGCGCCAGTGTCCACCCAAATACGGTTGTACCGACACCTGGATTGGCCCTAACGATGGCATCACCCAGTTTGACAACATTCTGTTTGCTGTTCTCACTGTCTTCCAGTGCATCACCATGGAGGGATGGACCACTGTGCTCTACAATGTAAGACAGCCCACACAAACATACATGTACCACTCAGTATTTTTAGAATGCTGCAATTTATTGAGGCGTAGCAGTGTTTTGTTACAATCTGGGCTTCATTAACTCTAATGAACAGAAGCAGCTTTACCTCCAGCACACCGATGGCTGCTGAGTGAATGGCTGTGACCCCTATATCCTCTTGTATCTCAGACTTTCAGCTTGTTGCTGGAGAACAACCCAAACTGCAGACTGCTCTGTCAATTCCATTTTTTGCATTCTGTCAATTCTTTATTCTTCCTTGTTCATGTAATACTGTATATTGAATGGATTGTACAATATACTGTATATTGTAGGTGAATCAGAATCAGCCAATAAAGCTGATTTTGATTCTGATATTGTAGGTGGTGTATAGTTTTGTCACAACTGACAGAGCAGAAATGAATTGCTCCAATACTAAGGGTGAGAAATGCTGCTGCTCTGTCGGACTGACTGGGAGAACAGAGTGACAGGTTACTGAAAACTGGACATTTTTATGCTTGAAGTCTTTTAGTCCAATACCAGAAACGTAGAGGAAATGTTCTGAAATCCCCAAAACAGGAAAACAATGTATATCATGCTGCATCTCACAGAAATGTGTTCAAATCATCAGTGTTGAAACCAGTAATAATGTCATATTCTGCTGTAGAGTAACTGTCAAACAGGGACGAGAGGGTACACCATGCTTCACAAGCATCTGTGTCAGAGTGAAAGGATCAGGCAGACACACAGAAATTATATAGACAGAAAGGCTGGTGGTGGCACCATTTGCTAATTTGATATAGCTGTTGCCTGCCTGACCATCCAACAAATCAAGTCCAGTCACATTCAGAGCAGAATTATAAGATTATGTTTGAACAGGGCCTCAATACAAAATCCTGACACTATAAGAAGCAATCAGAATATTGCAAAAATATAGCATTTTGGAATTGTTGGATATGTTTAAATTTAAAATTCATATAGTGCAGTGTTGCCACTAGAAAAAACAGATATTTGTGCATTTTAAAACTAGAATTACCATCTTGTGTTTATGCCTCCACCAAACAGCTGCTGTTTACATGCATGTCTGTTATGTAATACTGTATATGTAGTGGAGACTTTGGGGGGGGGGGCAAAATAGAACTTATTGACCGAGTCAAGGCTCCATTCTGATTTCAAATTAAATTTTTTTATTTATTTATTTTGATGTTTCAGACCGTTATTGATTCTACTGAATAATTTCCAGTGAGAAACATGCAGCTTTGGCACATTGTCCTTGAGTCCAAGTGGAGATTTGAGCTAAATTTGTATAAATTCCCTCAGGGCGTTCCTGAGAATGGGACGAAGGGACAACCCAAAAACATGCCTCCAGCCATGGCTGACACCAGAGGCATGATTTGGCACTGGTATTACCTCAAATATGACAGGAGCTTTTCAAAATACTTTACAGCCACACATTTATGAGTGTTTCAGGCTCAGACAGTGATGCTCGAAGAAATACATTTGATGCTGCTCAGTCAAATTGGATCAGACACTTTTCTAGGCCAAAACATTCTCAAAGTGTATGTAAGAATGTAAGTTCTTTGTGTACTTTAGATGGTTTTTATCAGTAGAAAAGAAAGAAGAATAAGTAAGTAGACAGGCAGAACAATTTAGTTTTCTTAATGAAAGTACTGTTACTATTATTGTGGCTAAAATTGCAGTAGTTAGGCTTCAAAATACATAAAAATGAAATTATAATCACAGAATTAAAAGGATAGACACGTGACCTGCACGCCCTGTGCAACAGGCACCTGCTGTATAACACAAAGTATTGATTTCTCTTTTTTTTTTTTGTTGTAGTTTGTTTTGTGCTTTCACCTCAGATTATCCGAGTAAATCAGCACACACTCAAACACACAAGCTGCTGTGCTGGAGTGTATTTGCAGTCAGCTGCCTGCACTTTCAGGTTTTATTAAGATGGATGAAGGTGGATGATTTCCCAGAATGACTGTATTAGGTTGTATAAAGTGATGCCGAATGAGCTTTACTGATGAACAAGGAGGGACGACATGCTGCTCCTGTGTTGCTGAAGTAGGACTGCTGACTGTACAGATGTACTGTATTAATGTTTGCTGTTTTACACAGGAGTACACACCCACGGTATATGCACACAATGTAGTAAAGGGACACCTTTCTGTGGATGTAAATTTGTTTTCAGTAAATGTGCACATAAAAAAAAGATCACATGTACTTCCTGAAGTCTGCGTGGTTTACAGTAGGG
>NW_018128009.1:1028406-1037037 GCF_001952655.1 Monopterus albus
GTATATTGGCTTCATACAGCAGCTGTTCGCTGAGTACCTTCACTCTCCTCCACACTCTCTCTGTGCACTCTGGCCTTAACCTTCATCAGCCACCACAACACCTACATTTATGTATTTCTGTGTCATATCCCACTGGCAGCATGAGTCAAGGCTTCTTTCTGATTTCAGATTCAATCTTTTTTTTTATTTATTTTGATGTTTCAGACTGATGATGCCTTGGGTCCCAGCTGGAACTGGCTCTACTTCATCCCTCTCATCATCATCGGCTCTTTTTTTGTGCTGAACTTGGTGCTAGGTGTCCTCTCTGGGTAGGTTTCAATCCAAGTTCATTTTAAATTCATTCAAATTTCAGCCTCTTGTAAAAGTTATGGTCATTTATGAGATTTTTCCCACTCATAGATGGTCAAAGCTTTGGTTTTCTCTAGCTTTTTATGATGCATGCCCTGTTGTCATCAACCAATTATGAAATAATACAAACTTCTGTGAAGGCGAGGTGTCTGACACGTGGTGATTGCCACAGTTAAGGGCCTAGCTATTGGGGTCTAAGATGAGCAGCCTTCTTCTTGATGAATTTGCTAGTGTTCAGTGCTTGGTGGTTGTTTAATGATGCATTTGGGTGACTTACAGCACAGTATATCACTGGTTTACCAACTATTTGTGTTAGGGTGGTCAGACGTCACTGTTAAATACATAATTCACACAAAAACTGTCTGTGTTCCGCTGCACAGCAGTGAATGATTGAAAAGTTGGATTCACTCATATTTGGTTGTCATTGTATGACATCAATACAATTGTATTTCTTAAACATCTAGATGTTTAAGAAATACAGATGTTTGATGCTTGATGCTGACAAATCCTGAAAGTTACTTATTTCTTTTGATAGCAACACAAAAGATATTCAACTCAAAGTAATGTTAACATTACATCTACACCCACAGCACTTTATGTTAAATTACCTTTTCATTGTCTGTGTGGTGCCTGCTTTTTTGTGGTTTGTCTTAACTGTTTTTTGTGCCTATTTGTCTAATTCTCAGTGGATTTTAAATTAAACTAGTTCATAAACTTGTGTTTTCTGAGGACCAGTAACAGATAAACCTTTTGAGGCGAATGTAGGGAACAGTTTTACTTTTCCTTTCAAGGTGTCCTGTAAAAGGACTGCAGTATACAGTCCTGTTGGTTTAGGATTTGGTAAGCTAGGCTTTAAAATAAATGAAAAACTGAGACTCCCTTTGCCACCGATTGGCAGAGTGACTGGCACACTAACTACTGAAAGTACTTGGTGTCAAAGTTTACATAAGTTAATTAGGTTTACAGAAAGGTTAATTGGGGATCTATTGTAACTATCTCCAGAATGAAAGAGAAGAGGCCTTCTCTGACCTCCTCTCCATTCCTCTCTTCTTTCTTATGTTTGTCCCCCTGATTCTACACCCCCGTAACATCAAACAGTAAATAAATAAAAAAATAATAATTATGTGGTTTGTTTTTACAGCGAATTTGCCAAGGAGAGAGAGAGGGTGGAAAACCGCAGGGCGTTCATGAAACTGAGACGTCAACAACAAATTGAAAGGGAGCTCAACGGTTACCGTGCCTGGATCGACAGAGCAGGTGGCTTTAGTCCCAGTTAGATTTTTCTCTTGATGACAGAAGGAAAATCAATGTTTCACCTAGGTTTCAAGACTAATCCTGTCAAGTGTGGAGCGTAGGACTATCTGATACACCCTGTAGTCTACCAGCTGTTTGTTGTGCCACAAGTGAGGTACCAGCATATCTCCTGTCATCTGGGCCTGATCATACTTTGGCTTTTTGCCTTCCAGAGGAGGTGATGCTTGCTGAGGAGAACAAGAATCCAGGACCTTCTGCCCTGGACGGTAAGAGAATTTTGTTTTTCCTGGTGTTATTGCCCAGTACTTCTTGTCTTTCCACTACCCTCACATTGCTTTACATTCTTTCTTAATTTTAAGCTGGCAGATGGACTATTAATGGCATTTGCTATTATTAATATGTGACACATTTTTGTCTGTGCTTTTAGGGTTGACACATTTTTAAACATACAAATATAAGAATACTGTAAAAACTCTTTCCACTGAAGCTGATTTACATTTTAGCGTGGTTGATCATTTTGAGGCATGCTGGTGGGATGGCAGTGTCATTTGGTCCAAACTGAAATATCTCAAAAACCATCCCGTTCATTTCCATTAAAATTTGTACAGACTTTCATGGTTCCCAGGTGACGTGCCTTAATGACTTTGGAAATCCTCCGAATTTTCACTGAACACCACCAATTTGTTCAATAGTTCAGTTTATGACCAAACTAATGACATTCCCATCAGCCTCAGTTACACTTTGTGGTTAGAGGTCAGAAGCTAGTGTTGCTAACAAACAAAATTAATATGATGAACATGGCGAACATTAGAATGTTAGCATTGTCACTGTGATAATAGCATGCTGAGTTAACCTTTACTTCAAAAGTATCTCAAAGCATCACTATGCAGCTTTGGGGATCCACTGACGTTTCATTTAGTGCTATCATCAGGTCAGAATTATACAATAACAAGTTGGTTTGTGACCAAATACCTGCAAAACTAATGACGTTATCATCAGCAGCTAACAAACGTTAACATGCTAAACTAAGGTGGCGATCGTGGTACATTATGCAGTACCTGCTTAAGATCAGCATGTAAGTATTAATGTATACATAGTGAAATATGCCAAAAAGTCAGATGAGCATTCCTATAGAAAACCAGTATCGACAACATTTATGTTGTGAGCCCCGGCAGTGGGTGTCAGGACACATTTAATCTGTAAAAGTGGGCAACAATATTGTTGCAATATATTCAGTAAAACATAGCTCAGGATGTGAGCTGCCCAGATTTTGTTGCTGCTGTGGTGCACTTGTACAGATCGTACACACCTCTCAGCTCTCAATGCCACACAGAGGGCATTGGCGCTGCTAGCACTACACCTGCCAGTAGACATAGTGCGCCACAGGCAGCCGAGCGCCTTCACTGACCCTCTCAACTCTACTTTGACCTTTCCTCCTTGCTAAACCAGCAGGGCTTTTATTAAATGTTGATTGATTGGCAGCACTCAGGAGCCTCCCAGAGTGGAGTACAGGTGGTGGCTATGGTGAGAATCATCTTCTCTTCTGCTCTCGCTTCCTCACCTACTTCACCACACACACTGCCACTCAAATGCACACGTACAAAAACAGAAAAAGCTAAACAAATCTTTGTTCGAGTACGTTTCCTGTTCAGTATGTTTCTGTCTCTCAAATTACAAAGGCACTTTGACAACTGATGTGAATGTATAGTAAAACAGAAAGTGGCCCCAGCTGTTGTGAGGGAAATAAATGCAGAAGCTTTGATATTGACTTGATTAAAAAGAAAGAGGGCGCAGTGTGGTTGCCTTAGCGACCACTGATCTGAAAAGGCTGCAGCGTGCATGTGCTTGATGTGTGTGTGTGTGTGTGTGTGTGTGTGTGTGTGTGTGTGTGTACATGTCTTTATATCCGTGTGTGGACAAATGTATGATACAGCAAATTATTGCCGATCCTCACACTTTCAAAAATTTGGTTTTAGGATTAAGGTTAGAATTAGGTTTAGGTTAGGATCTAGGAAAGGCTGAGGTTTGGCATTTAGTTGTGAAGGATAGGTGTTAGGGCAAGGGGCTAAGGAAAGCATTATGTCAATGAGTATCAACAAAGCTTTAGAAAGACATTATTGTGTTTGAGTATGAGTGTGCCTTCCTGTTTTTAGCAAACACTCCTGTGTGTGTGTGTGTGTGTGTGTGTGTGTGTGTGTGTGTGTGTGTGTGTGTGTGTGTGTGTGAAATGGCAGCAGTATTTTTGTGTATCTCTGTTTGTGTGTTTGATCAGTGGCATAATAAAAAGCCCCTCAAGCAAATACTGAGCACAAGTAGATTCAGAATTCACATGATCATGGGAAGGTGTGAGTGGGATAAGATGAAGGTAACCATAAACACAGTCCTCAGGGAAAATGTCAAAACACACTCATGACACTCACCTCGGCATGTGTGCTCTGCACGACGTGGCCCCTAATAGTGGATGGCAGCATTCGGCACAACTAAGTTATAAAAAATGCATGGACCGTCAAGTCGCCTTGGAGCATGGTTTGCTATGATGGAGATCATAAAAAGCAAATAGGAGGTTTGCAGTCAGTTGTTTGGATCATTACGCTGACATTAAAATCATCATTTTTGTTCCCATTAAACTGCAGCATTAATGAGCACAGCTACTCCTTTCAGCTATAAAACTTCACAGGCATTATTTTGTCATGCAGAAGGTCCTTGTTGTGATTTCTTCTCATCATTTGCTTCATTTTCATTTGTTATTGCATTATCAAATTCCAGATTTGCATTTTGCCTGCATCTACCAACGGATATCTTTGAATTATAAGGGAGGTTGCACACAAGGCAGCTTTTTGAGCCACATTAACATGCAACCGGCCAAAAGTCAAAAATCTATTCAGTGAGATCACATAGTTTTGGTGGGCACTCGTACATGTATATTCACATACTGTAGATACAAGTTGTGTGTGACATCCATGGTTTGTGTCCGACTGAGGGCCTTTGTTGCCCCCCCCCCATTCTCTCTCTCGCTCTCACCCTGCTTTCCTGTGCGTCTCTGTTGTGCTATTGAATAAAGGCTAAAATGACCAAAAATCTATTCAGTGATTCACCATGATGAGACCAAGGAAAAAAATGCTAAGCACTTGAACAGTAGGGTTCAGTTATGTTGGCCAGAACTCAGCCTTGTGTCCCTGCCCTCCCAGTGTGTTCAAAGAACACACTAGTTATGCAGTTTAAATGGCTTGTTGTGGTACTTTTTTATGTTCATCATGCTTTGTCCACAGTGTTGAAGAGAGCCACCACCATCAAGAGGAGAGGTATGGATGTGGTGCATCGAGGGCAACCAGGGGAGGAACAATATGGTGACATCTCCTCTGTGGGTGAGCGGAAGTCTAGACAGTTTCCTAAATATGGGCACATTAAATGTAATGCAATCTCCTGTAGGGCACAGTGAGCACTGCTAAAGTCTTGACAATGCACATTTCATACTGTTGTAAATATCACACCGTTGAGAGCAAAGTACAAAGTGTCAAGCTACGGTTTTTCCCTCAAGGTGTCCCCGGGGCCAGAGCAAGTATTAGGAGTGCCAAGCGAGGTCCTACAGCCTATTTTCGCCGGAAGGAGCGTCTTCTACGTATCTCCATCCGCCGCGTGGTGAAAACACATACTTTCTACTGGACGGTGCTTGGCCTAGTGGCTCTCAATACACTGTGTGTGGCCATTGTTCACCACAATCAGCCCCTCTGGCTGTCCACCTTCCTCTGTGAGTCACATCTCATTAAAGTAGCAGCTTGAACTACACCTTCTTTTCACATGCAATCATCCAAAAGTGAATATCTGGTTTGTTTCTTTCCAGACTATGCAGAGTTCCTGTTCCTTGCTCTGTTCCTGACTGAGATGTTCCTGAAGATGTATAGCTTGGGGCCTCGCCTCTACTTCCACTCTTCCTTTAACTGCTTTGACTGCAGTGTCAGTACCCTGTCTCCCTCTCGACACATTTGATTTTCCCAAAATTCAACTGCTTGTGTTTTTATTTATGCACCGTCAGCCCTCCCTTCCTCCATCTGTCTGTTGCATCATCTCAGTTACACTCTCTCTCCTCTCTGTCACCTAGGTAAAGCTGTTGGCATACGTGCACGTTTGTTACTGTGAGCTTTAATTAAAGATGTAATTCCTTATGCCTTTAGGTAATCGTTGGCAGCATCTTTGAAGTGCTGTGGGGTTTCTTCAGGCCTGGCACATCCTTTGGCATCAGTGTCCTACGTGCACTCCGTCTGCTGAGAATCTTCAAGATCACCAAGTTAGTGCTTTCCTCACTCTTTGCCATCTGTTGGAATGTGTACAAGGAAGATTTCACTGTTGACAGAAAACTATTGACAGAGAAGTAAGTGTTGTCTATGTAAAGTTGTGACATGTTAATATTTTAAATTTATAAAAGATTCTCAGCCGTGTGGGAGATCGATTGAGTCTGAAATCTTTACAGCCAACTGCACCAGAACAAGACGAATCAAGATTAAACAAGCAAAAAAGCAACTGACAGGAATCTTAGCATATAAATATATAGCTGTGACATTCATATTTCTATCAAAAAATTGTAAAATGCAACAAAGTCAAATGCTTTTACACTTTTTGTCACGGTTCAAAGAATATTGTATGTCATAAATGAACCCTAAATGTTACAATAACAGAATTCTTTTCCACTAACATGGTATTTTGTGACTGACAAGGTACTGGGCGTCTCTGAGAAACCTGGTTGTGTCTCTGATGAACTCCATGAAGTCCATCATCTCCCTTATTTTTCTTCTCTTCCTCTTCATCGTTGTCTTCGCACTCCTCGGCATGCAGCTCTTCGGTGGCAGGTAGCAGTCACGTACAGTCCTCTGAGAAAATTGTTATTGCTTGTATAGTAGATTTGTGCAACACGGCGTATGAGTCCATAAAGAACTAGAATGAAGAAAGAAAAATAGGAGGGACAAATCTAATCAGTCTGGCAGAAAACAGACTATTTTTCACACTGGTAGACATTTCCCTTGATTCTAGTCAGAAACAAGAAAACAAAGCCAAAGTAGATGTTATGGTTTAATAGATTCTTCACCGCTGAGCACACACAGTTGAGAAGACGTTTGTCCACTGACCTGCTCACAGTTGTTTCATTATACCAAGAGAATTTGTGAGATTGGTAGAGATTTAAGATTGTTGTGCCTATGTCTCTCTCTCTCTCACACACACATACACACACACAGCTATTGTTTGCTTGGTTTATCCATGAGCCCGAAGGCCATTTCCCACACGCTGTCATTTCAGTATAGGCTGACTAAGATGGCCTCTAGAATACCGAGCACCCAGGGAAATAAACTCCCACTTCATCAGCCAGTCAGAGAGGAGGAGGACTGATATGTCTCTCATGCAAAAAATAAAATAAATACAACATCCAGCTCTGCTTTTTAAAGACCCTGCACTATGTATCACATCTTTTTTTACAGGTTCATCTTTGAAGACTACACTCCGACAAACTTTGACACCTTTCCCGCAGCCATCATGACTGTCTTTCAGGTCTGGAAATGAACTCAAAAAATAATTTATAGCTTTTTACTTTTCACCCGGCCCTCATACAATTTTATTACAGCAAATTTCGAGTGAAATGTGGAGTTTATAGCTAAGCTCAACAGTGATGCTCATAAATACTTTGTGTGGTGTGGGTGGGTTTTCTCAGATCCTTACTGGGGAGGACTGGAACGAAGTGATGTACAACGGTATTCGCTCTCAAGGAGGAGTGAAGTATGGCATGTGGTCCTCCATCTACTTTATAGTGCTCACTCTCTTTGGAAACTGTATCCTTCATTACTTGTCCTACAAGAAAATATGAAAGGTTTTATTCTAAAATATGATATACACACAGTACTACTTATTATTTGCACTGCTATCTAGATTAACTAATACTATTATTTACATAAAGGTACTCTAATTTGTAATTATTTAGTACCAATTATTTGTTAGCCTTTAGTTTGCAGTTTTCACTTTAAGATTCTTAACATTAATGCATTTTGATTGGTTTTTGATGCAGGAAATAGGGGAAGAAAAAGTCTGATATATATACATAAAATACCAAAAGCAAAAACACTCATTAAACAGAATGTATATCATATTATTAGATTATGATTATTAATGCATTATTGTGCACAGGTACATCACATAATAATATTGCAGCTAGTTCAGTGGAGTAAATTTGAACTGCTCTATATGATTCAAATGTGAATTACTGCTGAGAAGCTTGTGAGTTTCCTACCAGGGACCAATGAAGTTTTACATGATTATTTTAGTGTATTTTATTTTACTCAGCCAATCAGTCTTTTTTATCCCACATAAGGGAAATTTGATTTGCAGTAGTAGTAACAAACAATAACAACAGACAACAGACTGTCACATTCTAGGAGAAGAACGTATTCCATGCCACATATCAGTGTAAATAACGGTGGACAATATTTTGATGACATTGCCCACTATTGCACTCCGTATCTGAAAAGTAACTAGTAACAAAAGTCATCAAATAAATGCAGTGGAGTAAAAAGTACAATATTTGCATCTGAAATTTAATGGAATCAAAGTATGAAGTAGCAGAAAAAGAAAATTGTACTTAAGCACAATACTTAGTTACCTTCCACCTCTATTACTAAGGAGTTGCACGTCCTTAACTCAGCTGTGACCAGACACTCTTCTGAATGTATTCTTGGCCATTGCTGTGGATAACCTTGCCAATGCACAAGAACTTACAAAGGTAATAAAAAGATATAACAAAAAGATCTTGTACCTGTTTGCTACTTAATGCTAAGAAGTTTTAGTAATCGCTCTACGCTGTTATCTTGGTCAGCGTGTTCTTTCCTCCTTTTGTCACTTTGATTCTGTGAATTATTTAAACTCACACATGGCACAGTTGCTCAGTCAGCCTTTCCTCTTCTGATCAGGATGAAGAGGAAGCAGAGGCAGCGTTCAACCAGAAGCATGCTCTCCAAAAGGCAAAGGAGGTTGGGCCATTGTCCTCCTTCA
>NW_018128009.1:1037077-1060115 GCF_001952655.1 Monopterus albus
CCTCCCTCTTTTTTTTTTTTTTTTACTCCAGTGTCCATATATCAGACTAACTCACAGTGCTAACACTTATCATGAGTAGCTGTAGCCTTCAGCAAATGACAAGTTTTACCATTTGGTGCAGTAGATTTGGATTACAAAGGAAACTGTGGTATGCAGAACAGTCATAGAGTCATCAGTACAGAGCCTCAAGTTGTCCTGTTGGGTATGAGCTGACTTGTAGCTGTTAAATTTTACTTGGGGCCTGTGTACAGAATCAGTGTTTGGTGCTGTCCCACTCTAGACTTATGGATATGTCTTTAGTGAAAGGTCTACTATCTATCCTCCGCCTGCTCCCAGAACTGTAATTTGCTCCAAATTGAAGTCTGTGTCTCCATGGTTACCAGTCCCACACTGGGGTGGGAGGTGCTTATATTGTTGTCATGGAGACAGGGTTACTTAGTGTCCAAATTAACATAGTGTGTCCATTACAGCAATATACGTCTGTACTCAGCAAAGTGGATGTCATTGCTAGGAGTTTGTGTAAGGAAGTGTGTGAAGGTTTTCACCAGTTCTGCTGCTTTTACTTGTGGAAAAACTGATTTATATAAGTCATATGACCTTGTTTTCTCAAAGCCCAGGTTTCCTGCTGCAGAATAGATTGGGGTTTTTTTCTCGCCTTGTTGTTGGTGCTGGAAGTGCATGTGCATGCACAAGCGTGGGGTCCTCTGGCTCAGTATGCACGCTGTGTATTGGTAAACAAGCAGTTTGTTGCATGGGCATGTGGAAGAGTTCACAAGAAAACATTTTATTAACGTGACACTATGTACTTCCTTTCATCCTTTCTGTCTTTCTTTCTTATTTACTGTACTTGGGGTCTTGCCATTTTCATAAAACAAGCTCAGTTGAAATTAAAAATTGAACAAAAACAGAAGCAAAAGAGGAGTTGTGCATTAGAGCCAGCTGAGGGTCAGGCTCTTGTCAGAGTCCATAGAGAAGAGAATACCACAGGGTCATCTGAGCCGGCATCTGTATTCAGAGAGGACACTCTGAACTTTTAGGGCTTCTGGTCTTATCTCTGTTGTCAGCTATGAAATCCCGGCAGTACCTGCCCCCGCTGACCTCGAAGAAAGTTGCATGACAGCATTTGCTCAGTAAAAAAACAAAAAGAGTTGTGCAGCATGTTGGAGGCTGATGGTGGTTTTACCTTGGGAATGCATGTATTTGGTCAGCATGATCAAAGGAAGAAAAACAAATGACACACTCGCACTCACTCAGAATACTTTTCACACAATGCAAGTGATATTGCAGCTGTACTATTTGGGTAGAGTTTTCAGTGTGTGTACAGTTTTTCTTCCATTGTGAAGTTTTTAATCCCTCACCCGAATGCTGTCAAGTATTCTGAATATTTGAAACTAAAATTGTTGAAGTGCCACGCGTGAATTTCCTCAGTTAGATCTACTAGCATGTGGTAAAAGAATGCTGCTGTGTGAGTGGCCTGAGGTGGCAATGGTGTTCAGAGCTGCATCCCAGTGTGGTGGTTTTGTACAAAGGGTGTTATATTGTAAGTATTCCTCTGTGTTTGCTGATGGAGCCCATCTTTGTGTTTTTTCCCTGTACCCATATTGTAGCTGCGACTGTCTAACATCTCAATCTGTTTGAAATGTCTTCTTATCAATGTTGCGCTTACTGTTAATGTTTATGACTGTTGTTTGATTGTTTTTTTTTATACTGCTGCCATCTTGTTCGTCAATGTGCCGCTTGGCTCCAGTGGAGACACACACCAAAGCATCAAGATTCCATTCCACATTTAAGCGCCAAATAGATCTTTTTATTCATTACAGGCATTTAAAATCATTCTTCTGCAAACAGAATCTATGATGTAGCAATTACATATGAAATGAATAATTCATCGGTGCATATAGTCTTCTAAAAAGTAGTTTTACCCATAAGCAATGAATAACATATTCGGAACAACTGGTAAATGCCGTTAACATTCTGTATAGCTGCTTTCATGACTTTGGTCTTTGTGTGAAAGGCCAGTTTCTTGTCTTTGAGAATTGTTTGCTGTGTGTCTCCTGGTCTGTTTTGTCTCTGCTCACAAAAGCACTAATGTCTTGTTTTCAACCAATCGCTCATTGATAACACGGACCACACAAGAGTCCACGTTCCAGTAAGTAAAACTGTCCGTTCAGCTCTCTGAATCTCTCACTAACGCCTGCCTGATTTTCTTAAATGGGCATCCTGTGTAGTATTCTGTTCGTCCTCTGTCCTGTACCTCCAAACTCTCCAACCTTATTTGATTCCTCATTTTTTTGTATCTGTTCCACAGATTTCATTCTGCATCTTACTCATTTTGGTTATTAAAGTCGCACAATTCCTGGCTTGATTAATTTATCACCTAACATTGTCACTGAGCCAGTAAATTGCTTCATGTTGATATGAAATTGCTCTTTGTTAAGCAGCTTGAAAATCAAACCAAAGCACTTGCTGTGTACTGTGACATTCATTTTTCACCACAAACATTTTTATTGCTAATTTACATTAAATTAAACAAACGGGAACCTAGAAAATAGAATCCTAAGACCATGAAAACACATTTAAAACACTAATTTGAGTCAAATTTGCCTTCTGGTGAATACACAGCATGCAGACCAGTTGGATGTAGATACAATATGACTTTGTTGATAATGAATTGGCTGATTCTCCATATTGACGTGTTATGTTTTCTTTCTTTTCTCAGGGGAAGCCGGAGGAGGCGGCCCTACCTGTACAGGAAAAGAGCCATCCACCGCAGCCGACCTACCTACCACTGCTCCCTGGAGGAGGCCCAGGGCAGCATCAGGGAGGGCCGCCCACCCCCACCACTCAACCCTTCTAACTCTTTCATGTCTAGGAGAGAGAGAAGAAAAAGGATGACGATGTCAGTGTGGGAGCAGAGGACCAGCCAGCTGCGGAGACACCGCCACATGTCCAGCCGAGAGATCCCGTACAGCAGCACCAGCGAGGAGAAGGATGGGCCTCCTGGTGTAGCCCAGGCCCAGCACGGACATCCGCTGTCGTTGCACCGCAAGGCCATGCAGCACACACTGTCCGGGAGTTTGAAGCATCCGACAGACCCTCTGGCCTCCCCATCCAAGAACCAGGCTTCCTCTGTGTCTATGGATGTGCCCGTGAATGCTGCACTCTCTGGTGACATACCTGAACCTCCGATGTCAGTGCCAGAGTCAGGGAATCTTGGAAACATGCCTCTTTCTGATGCTTCTGTGTCTGTGACCATACCAGAGTCCCCTGAATCAGAGCCCGTCTCTGAGAGCAGAAAACTGGGTGTTAATCAGAGTCACAACACTGTCAATGAACGTCGGAGCCCCAGGTTGAATGATGAGCGCCAGCACAGGGCAGTGAAGAAGTTCAGACCACCAGATAACCTTGACACACTGAGCCCTGAGATGGGAGTTCATGGTGGGATCAGGGGCAGGAAGGAATTGCATCAAAGTCAGGGGCCATCTCTGGGGAATGGAAGCAACTTGCCGAGTGGCTCGGTCAGCAGAGAGAGGAGAAACCATGGGAAAACTGGGGAGAAGGAAGTGGAGATCAAAATGGAGGAAGAGGTGTCCAAACCTGAGGAGAGTGGGTGAGACAAACCAACATCTCCTACAAACTACTACATACTCCATACATAGTACATTCACTTGTGGAGTGACAATTTATTGACTATGGCTAGAGAAAAGTTTTTTCGGCCTTTGAATCATTAGGACACTTAATTGTAGATTAATTAGATTTGTTTCTCCTGCAAAGTCAACCACCAAAAAATGTCTATAAGAAATGAGTCTCACTGTTTTTCCTATAAATCTCATTGTGCTGTGATGATAAATGTGGTAGTGTGACTTCACTCTGCAGAGTATTACCCCATCACCCTCTTAATTTACACATCCGTACAACATTTGGTGTAGCTTCTCCAGCTTTGCGACCTAGACTGTAGATTCACTATCCAACTGTCTCAATCTGTGAGTATATCGCTGTCCTTTACACCTACAGACAGGGTGACAGGAGCGAGGGAGGGGACACTAACCCACCAGACAACCAGAGCCATGTTGGTGACCAGTATCCTGAGAAGCAGGAACAGTCGCTTCAGCGATCAGACCTGTGTCCACCTGCCATCCTGGAGGACATCAAAGATGAGAAGGAGACAGAGCAAGACCAGGACGAATCTCAGCTTAGCTCCAGTGTGATTATCGAGGTTTCCGAAGTTCAGTCATCTATGGAGCTCTCCACAATCACAGGTACTGGTACAACTGTTAGATTTTTTTCAAGTGCTGATTAGGAGACGTTTTTCATACTGGAGCTGGTAACACCGGGAGGCACTTTGTTAATGCATTTGATTGTTCATGACCTATGACATTTCTACATTTACTATTTTACACTTACCTCAAACAGGTTTCATATCAAGAAAGCAATAGAAATGATCAACAAGTGCTTATTAATGGGAACCCTTTTCGCATCTCAGTGGGTGAACACACCCCTGCTGAGCTGCCAGCACTGTTTCATTTTCAAACTGGAAAAAGTACCGCTACTCTTCTGGAAATGTCAATTTTATTCTAAACTCTTGCGCTAACTTTTATTTTTTTTGAATGAATGTGTAATGAGAAATAGGCCATGTAGTGGAGAGTCATTTTACAGCCACTACACCTAGTTTAAATTGTAGCCTCCAGAGTTCAGGCATTTTCAGAAGCAGTGAGTCATATCATCATTTAAGCCAGTCCCCATAGTTCACCATTTGGCTCACTGCTGCTTGACTCAGTCGATTCCCACCTGATATTTTCCAGATTAAAATCATCTTATTTAGGCCATCTTCTCATACTGTCCTAGTGAGAGGCATAGGACAGGACTTCATCTTCTTCTCTTGTCCTGTAGTCAACAGTAAAGACCCTGAACCCTGTAAATCAGAGAAAGAGGAGGCAGAAGAGACAAATCCTGTCAACGCTGTGACCCCAAACAGCATGTTCATCTTCAAACCTGACAACCCGTAAGTCACTACTAACCGTGCTTCTCACCGGACTATGTCCTTTCAGTAGCAACGACTCCTAGAGGTGTATTTCTTCATAATGTTGGGGTGATGAGGTAACAATGGTACTCTGGACTTAAACTGCCACCAGTATTTAAACATGTTCAGTCTTTTTTGGTAATGTTTTTTAACCCTGTGATCAGTTTAAGCCTGCAGTCTTGCTCTTACTAGATGTGGCATCTGATCTCTGGGTCACTTCTTCACTCTGACATCTGCTCTTCAGGGTGCGTCGAGCGTGTCACTATGTGGTGAACCTCAGGTACTTTGAAATGTGCATCCTGCTGGTCATAGCTGCTAGCAGCATAGCGCTGGCAGCTGAGGATCCCGTGGCCACCTCCTCTGACTGGAATAAGGTTTGTGCCTGTATGTGTAAGCTTATATGTATTTATCATCTGTGTGACACAGGGACAGCTGTAACATTCACTCATTAGAAACCAGAATTTTCTGCTACTGGTGCCCCAATAACCTTTGGTCTCGTAGCTCCCATCAGCTGCACCAAGCTGCAAAACGACAGTAAATACAAAAGACAACATTTCACTTTTCAAATGCAGTCAGAAAACCTGGGTGTTTACAGGAGCGAGCAAACTTGTTATCTTGTGTTGTATTACCATCATTTGTTTAATGCTGAAAATCAAGTTGAAAGTCTGAAATGAAACATCTGTAAATGTCATGAAATCAACACAAGTTAAAGGATTCCATTTATTACTTGCATCCTTTTTAATCCATTTTTAATCTTTTTCTCTGACTGATCTATCCCACACTCTGACTTCATAGGTTCTGCGTTATTTTGATTATGTGTTCACTGGAGTCTTCACATTTGAAATGATTATAAAGGTGAGTAACTGTGTAAAGATGATATGTCTTGTTGAACTCCAAACTATGGAGCCATAGAAACTGAGGCTCTGGAACTATAGTAAAAGTCCCTTTTGTGCGTTCCTGTACATTTAAACAAAAATCATGGTGATTGGGGTTAATTTGTCAGTTAACAGTTTAAAAGCTAAAGTTTGTTGTTGAGATACAGTTTTCACACATGATAAAACAAGGAGTTTCCAACTGTTTTGGCTTTTGGCTCTTAAAATTAAGCTTTGTCTGCTTGTGGCCCTTCATTTCTGGTTGCATACTATGTGTTTTCACTTGTTTTATTTCAGTAATTTATCTTGGGACTCCTGAGCCTCAGTTTGGGACCACTGCTTTATCTTAGTTTACAGTAACAGCTTTGTCAGAACTCAGCTCTTCAGGAGCTGGACTCTGTAATGTTCCAATGCTGAAGCAGAAATACCTAAGACTGCATCAATTCAAAGTTGGAAATGATCCTGGTGAAGCACATGTTCTCATAGCCCACTCTTGACTTGTCCTCAGATGATTGACCAGGGTCTGATCCTTCATGACGGTTCCTACTTCAGAGACCTGTGGAACATCCTAGACTTCATTGTGGTGGTGGGAGCACTGGTGGCCTTCGCCCTCACGTTAGTCACATGATGTGTTTTAATTGCTCACATTACCTAAACATACTATATGTGCGGGCATCGAAATGTCTATAAATCAACTGTATTTTGGCTTTGACACTGTAAATGAGTGTTTCATTTGACGTGTTCTGGCATAATGTAGTCCTCTCTTCCATTTTGTATATAACTGTTGCTATACATGTCCCTCTCTCCTGGTTTTGTCCGTCTGTGGATGGTGCCCCTGTGGGAATGACCAGCAGCAATGTGATGGGGTAAAGGCCACCAAATCTATCACTATTAGATATTCTCATGTTTAAATATGCAACATTCAGAGTGCAACTTAGGTAGAATGTGTAAATGCCCTTCAAAGATAGATGAAGAAGGTGGAAAAAAAGTTGAGGAATTCAAATACCTAAAAAATAATGATACTTGCTACGCTGCTGTGTGTGGTGCTCACAGTACGGTCTCTATTTTTGTGAACAGAAATAACAAAGGGCGGGACATTAAAACCATCAAATCTCTGAGAGTGCTGCGTGTCCTCAGACCACTGAAGACCATCAAGAGACTTCCTAAACTCAAGGTCAGAGATTTTTTGCATCTGTTGTTTTTGTTTTTCATGCTTGTTTTATTTTGTTATGAGCTAATTAATCAAAAGAGACAAAACTGACCAAGTGAAAGTTAAAATGACTAAGAGATGATACAAGTTACCTTATATGCTGTGCAATATGTGAACCTTTGGTTTGAAGTTGAAAACGCAAATTGGGTAATATTTTGACCTGAGCAAACATCATCCATCATGGCTACATTCATTTGGCTGATGTTGGGTGCATGGTAGGGAAGAGCTCAAGCCTGGAAGTATAATAGCACACACAGTTTTTCCATCCTCACCACTGTTATGTATCTAATAGTGTTGTTGTAATACCTGCAGTTTAGTTGTGTGTATGTTCATGAATTGTGTCCAAACACACACTGATGCCAACATACTATACTCTTTTATCCTTCATCGCGGTATGTTGCAGACCTGAGAGCAAAGACAAGTAGACAGGTGAGGTGATAAACCGTGAGCCATGACCACTTATGAGCATCAGGACATAAATGTTGTGATGTTGTTAGGGCTGAGACCCAAACATGACACGTCATCTGTCTACAGGGAGAACACAAGGATGAGAGGAGAGGAGATAAGAAATCACAAAAACTGAAATAGTCAGGAGCATGCAGAGACAGAAGGATAACACCATTCACTCAGAAATTATAACAGATGTACACCTATAATTTCATCTACTGAGAGGGGGAATAAAGGCATGTTGGGTAAACATGAACCTACCTAAAGGCTTTTGGTAATAGCTTTGCTTGTTTTCATCTACAAACTACTAATTGCGTGCTGTTTCTAATACTACTGAACATAGTAAAAGCCTGCTGCATTTCTTTAGAGTACGGTAATTTATCTTTCAAGCAAACATTTGGTGGCTGTGGCTCAGGAGGTAGAGTGGGTCCTCTCCTAACTGGATCGGTGGTCATTCATATCCCGGCTTCTCCAGTTCATATGTCAAAGCGTCCTTAGGGCAAGATGCTGAAAGTTGCTTCTGGTGGCTGTGCCATCAGTGTGTGAGTGTGAATGTTTGTGTATGTGAATGTAAAATAATGTAAAAGCATGGCTCATTGCATAGAAAGGGATTATACAAGTGTAAGACAATTTACATCGGTTTAATTTCACACCATTAGATATTTAAGTTTTCTCTTTTTGAAAATTCTTTTTCTTTTCAGTTTCAATAATGAGCTACAGTATAGATGACAAACATTAAGCATCACACTTTAGCTTTTGTACGGCAGTGAGTTTCTCACAAGCATTCATACACAGCAGAACAGTCCCTACTTGATGAAACTATAACTTTCATTCAATTATTTTTTATCCATTTCTCCAAGCAGAGAACAATATCTGACTGCTGCTTTGACTTTGCTCCTGCAGTATCTGAATTGCTGCTCCGACCCCCGTCCTCGAGCTCATTCCTGTTTTATTTCTGTTGTGTGGCCCTCTCTTCCAGGCGGTCTTTGACTGTGTGGTGACATCTCTGAAAAATGTCTTCAACATCCTGATTGTCTACAAACTTTTTATGTTCATCTTTGCCGTCATCGCTGTTCAGCTCTTCAAGGGGAAGTTTTTCTACTGTACCGACAGTTCAAAGGACACACAGAAGGACTGCCAGTAATGCTCATCTCTTGTCTTCTTGTCTCTTAGTTGCATCTTTTTGCCTTTTCTCTCTCTTTTCTCTTCTTGTATGTACAGTAATTCTTTTTTTGTGTTTGTCTTCTTCTTTCCTATCATTGTTCTGTCTTTCATCAGTCAATTCAGGAAATTCTTCCAAGTGCTGCTAAAACCTGATGCCAAATGTTAATAAAGCCATATAAAAGTGTTACAAGCTTGTCTTAAATTCTACTGTTTTTATCATGTCTTTATTTTCTGATGTACAGTACCTCTGTTGTCTGCTGTTGTAGGGGATACTACATTGACTATGGGAAGGACAAAAAGGAGGTGAAGCGAAGAGAATGGAAGAGGCACGATTTTCACTACGATAACGTCATCTGGGGTCTGCTCACCCTCTTCACTGTTTCCACTGGAGAGGGATGGCCTCAGTGAGTGTCTGACTAATGTGTCAGTGCTAATTCTAATGCTGGAGGAGGAAGCTTAAAAAGAGCTTTCTCTCACATCAGTTCCCATTCTTAGAGGGCATTAGTTTTCATGAGCATTGAGACCTTTTGACATCTGGCTTTTTCTTTGGTAATTGTCACATCTGACCTTTGATGAGGGAAATATAATAGATGTGATTAATTTAACAAAGATTTTTCCATTCTTTACCTCACAATAAGGTTACAACAATATTTCACTGACAGTGCTTGTGGGTTTTTACTGTTCTAATCTTCATTATTGGACTTCTGCTGTGGGGAAAAAACACTTAAATGATATCCCCTTCCAAATAGCCAAAATAACATTGGAGCCCCACCCAGGTGAGCATACACACAGGTAGCAAACCAACATAAAGTGTCTTGGTAAGGTGTTGAGCCACAAGCTTTACATGTCTCTGGACTCTACTGGAGGGGATGAACACCATTCTTCCAAAAGATAGTCCCTCGTGTGGTGTTTTGATGATGGTGGTGGTTCAAAATCTCCCATAGGTGTTCAGCTGGGTTGGGATCTGGTGACTGCAAAGGCCATAGCAATTCAAAATAGGAGTTTTCCTGCATGCAGCTTTTCTTCTTGGATGAAGTATGCAAGAGTTATGCTTTTTGTGAATGATTTTAAGCAGTTTATTGTATTTTCACCAGGTGTTGCCTTAAAAGATTGTATTTCTGTCTCACTGGGCACAGGGAATTTTTAACTTAGGTTGCTCATGATTTTATTAGCATGATTATTAGCATTGTGTCTTTGTTCTTTCAGGGTCCTGCAGCACTCAGTAGATGTGACAGAGGAGGACCGAGGTCCGAGCCATGGCAACAGAATGGAGATGTCAATCTTCTACGTCATCTACTTTGTTGTCTTTCCTTTCTTCTTTGTTAACATCTTTGTGGCTCTCATCATCATCACCTTCCAGGAACAAGGAGATAAGATGATGGAGGAGTGCAGCCTCGAGAAGAATGAGGTGAGAGCAAACGCCTGCTTTGTCTCTGTCTGTTTTCCTACAGTATGTGTGGCTCTCAGACAAAACAACAGCATTGCTTGTTCAGATGAGGATGAGCAGGCATCAGTATAGATGCAATCCTGTGATCTGTTCAACTAGGAGGAATTTCAGATGCTTGTTGACTGGTTTTTCTTAACACATTTCTTCTCCTAACAGCCAAAGATGTTAAAGGCTAGTCATGGAAGAGCTGAATCAATAAATAAAAAAACACTCCCTTCCAAGAAACACAGAGCATGATCACTGTGCTTCTAATGACCACCAAGCTGTGCTTCATTTCTCGTCAGTCTCATCAGCCTTTCCCATGTCAAAGATGTTTTGTTTTTCTTTCTTCTTTATCATTGTTGTTACCCCTCCCTTTCTCCTCTCACTTATGCAAGGTATAGAGACGAAGTTTAATTTGTAAAGTCAAAACAGATGAAATGTTCTTTTTTTGAAAATAAGTCATTGTTCCTCTAGAAAAGGTTTATTCCTTCTGGTTTTCAAAAACATGCAAAAACAAAGATTCTTGTTAAAAGAGAAACAGGATAGTTGCTTGCTGTTTTATGCTTCTGCCTTTCTACTAATTCTTTCTCGCTCTTGTTATGTGTATTTCAGAGGGCATGCATAGACTTTGCCATCAGCGCCAAGCCCCTGACCCGTTACATGCCCCAGAACAGACACACTTTTCAGTACCGACTGTGGCATTTTGTGGTGTCACCCTCTTTTGAGTACACCGTCCTGGCCATGATCGCTCTCAACACCATTGTACTGATGATGAAGGTGAGGAAAAGTAATAGAAAAGAGAGAAAGAAATCACAGACAAAACCATTTTCTGCATCTCTCTTCTCCCTCTGCTCTCACTCCGAAAAATGATGTCACTTTCTGCCTTTCGTTGTTTGCTAACAGGAAAAACGCACCTTGTGTTGCTTCTCGGCACGTCTTCTGTTACAGACTTGTGACAGTTAACACTTTGGTTTCAAAATAAACCAAGATGTGTCACTCCTAACTAGCAGCATGAAAGCGATATGTGCTTTTTGGTACCACGTCAACACAATGTGATGTTTGTATGTGGATGAGGTTACGTTTTAATTTTTTTCCATCCCTCATTCATTGCTCTCACTGCTATTTATTTCCTGAATTGGCCTTTTCTTGGACTGTGCAGGTCATTCAGAGTCAGACAGACTGACGCGGGTGACTCAGCCTGTATTAAATATTGATTTATAATATTCAGGGGATGCTATTTAGCATGACCCCATTAACTGTGGCTGCTGCCCCTAGGGGAATGACTCCCTTTATAGTGCGACAGATGAGAGGTGTGCACAGACTGAGGTACTATTTATGGATATGGAAGAATCTTCCATCAACCGGTAGTTCTGCAGAATGAACTGACGTTCACACCAACATCAAACTGGTTTCATGGGGCTGAGGTGCAAGTGGACTGGTTAGGGAATATTCCACTTTCTTATCCTTTTCAAACCACAGATTTAGTTTAACCTCTGCTGCCCTTCTGTTTTCAGTATTACTCTGCCCCGCCGACGTACGAGGCTGTACTGAAACACCTGAACACAGCCTTCACTGTTCTCTTCTCTGTAGAGTGTGTCCTCAAGATCATGGCGTTTGGCTTTCTGGTGAGAGAAAAGAGTAACACACAGGCTGCATGTGCATTCAAGAGCCTCTTAAGAAGTGACATTTAAGAGTCTTTCCTGTTTTTTTTACAGAACTATTTTCGAGACACATGGAACATTTTTGACTTCATCACTGTCTTGGGCAGCATCACTGAAATTGTGGTAGACTTGCAGGTAATTGGAAGTGTCAAGTGTAGTTTCTCACACTGAGTGTAGGGGGAAAAAGCTGATTCGTAATCAGTCCCCTTCTCTGCATGCTTTTTCCCTCCTCACTTTTATGTATTTATGTAGACATTAATACTGTATCACTGTCATTCTGCCAGTTTCTTGACACAATCAACATGAGCTTCTTGAAGCTGTTCCGAGCTGCTCGTCTGATCAAACTGCTGAGACAAGGCTACACCATCCGGATACTTCTGTGGACCTTTGTCCAGTCCTTCAAGGCTTTGCCCTACGTCTGCCTGCTCATCGCCATGCTCTTCTTCATCTATGCCATCATCGGCATGCAGGTCAGAAGCAGGAAAAGGAGATACTTGATCAGTCTCTGTCTCTCTCTAGCAATAATGTTTAACATGCTGTGGTTCCCAGTTTTATCCAGTGTCTCTCAGCACCGTATGTGTTTCAGGGTGAAAGGTATTTACAAATTTTGCATGTTTTCTTTTTGCATATGTGTGTGTGTGTGTGTGTGTGTGTGTGTGTGTGAATCAGGTGTTCGGGAACATAAAGCTGAATGAGGACACTCATATTAACCAGCACAACAACTTCAAGACCTTCTCTGGTGCTTTGATGTTGCTATTCAGGTAGGACACCTTGGTATTGGCAGACTTTATCAGGGTAGACACAACCTTGGGAGCTATTCCAAGATCAAAACACTTTTTCGCTTGATGCTGTATTTTATCCAACAGCTTTGATTCGGTACTGCTACTGTTTATTACATTTTACATTGACTAAATAACATTTATTTAAGGTCGTTTTAATGTTGTTACTAGGTTTCAGTGATAACATTTTTGTAATCAAGGGGCTAGTCAGAGTCGAGGGCTGAAAGATGCTGCAGTGAAATGACTGTCTGGGCCAAAGTGTTGTGTTGATAATATGTTTATTTCTCTACATCAAAGGGAAAGTTTGTTTGCATATGGCATAAAGAAACAATCCACACATTAAAACGATATAAAAATTTTGGCTCTGGCTATCTAAAATTTGTGAAACTACACATGGCAGTATAACCTGTGACACTTGCAGTAAAACTAAGCTAAAAGCAACTGTATAAAACATTAACACTGACATTATGAGAAATATAAAAATTCATTACTGTTGCATACAGTATGTGCTCTATGTAAGTGTGCATTTGACTACACAACCATATCTTGGGTTCAGAGCATCTAAGCGCTGTCTCTGAGTGGGTGGTGTGAGTGCTTGAAGCTTTGATTGCACCTTCCAAATGGCAGACGTAACTGTGAATAAACTGTGAACTGGACGGCTCGAGTCGTAACCAACTCCTCCTCCTCCTGTTGTTTAATGTGTGTGTGTCCAGGAGTGCTACGGGGGAATCGTGGCAAGAGATCATGTTGTCATGTCTGGGGGGTCGTCATTGTGAGACAGACCCTTCTCAGACATCTGACCAGGAGGGGGGCTGTGGCTCTGACTTTGCCTATTTCTACTTTGTCTCCTTCATCTTCTTCAGCTCCTTCCTGGTAAATCAAACAGACTGCAATGTGCCATAGAGCCATATTAAAGTTTTAATCTGGTTTTTAAAAGTCTGTGAAGAGGTTAAACTATCCTGTATTTTCTGAATTCATTGACTCATGTTAGAGTTTTGTTTTAACCACCTTCCACTATTATTTAAATAAATGCTGAGGCTTCTCCTTCCTCTATTTGTCTTCTGTCCAGATGCTGAACCTGTTTGTGGCTGTGATCATGGATAACTTTGAGTATCTGACAAGAGACTCGTCCATCCTTGGTCCCCATCACCTGGATGAGTTTGTCCGGATCTGGGGGGAGTATGACCGTGCCGCCTGGTCAGTGTTTCAGCCCCATCACTTCCCTTAAAAAGTGCAGCCTGTTCATGTATAAATGTCAGCTTTTTATTGACATTAAATGATAGCCTCAAGTTGGAATATAATACCTATATTTTTAAAATTTACATTAACACCAAAATGGTACAATACTCAAACATATACCCAGGGACTACAGGACTCTAGCTGGTTGTTTTGGTACTTCCTCCATTTCTTCACACAAGCATCATTCAAGGCACCAATATATGACAGTACCAATTCTGGTTTGTGCATTTTTTATAAATACACCACTAGAATACTCTACTATTTCAGTGGGGTTAGAAAAACAAATATAACTGTTTAAACAGGACCATTCAACAACCTTGGAAAGCTCTGAAACACAATGAGCTATATCTTCTCTCTGTCTCTTGATTCATGCTGAGTTGAGGTCTCACACACACACTGTGTCAGATATCAGATACAAAAAGACATTTTTGGGTGTTGTTTTAGTATTTGAACAAGTTGCACCACAGAAAATAACATCAGATACCATGCCAAACATTTCCACCAGCACACATTGTTTATGTCTTCTAATAAAGTAGTTTTCATGTGAAGATTTTATATATTTTTTTGCATGCACCACAGGTTACAAAAGGCTTAATGGTGTTATGTCCAAAAAAATCCTGCTGTTTTGATTTTTTTTCTTTACATGTGTAAGAGGCCTCCATTTAGGTCATTTCACCCTTTGTGTGGACCAGAGCACAGGTCTGTAATGACACACAACTAAAGACCTGTATGTTCTTTCCAGTGGTAGGATCCACTATAAGGAGATGTACAAAGTTGTACGCACTATCTCACCTCCCCTGGGCTTTGGAAAGAACTGCCGGAGGATCCTACCTCACTTCCTCCCATCCCTCCTTTCTTTCCCTTCGTCAGCTTTCACTGCCTGCTTGATCTTTAGGGGTGTGTTACTCAGGTCAAAGAATGATGACACTCCAGTCTCAAGGTACTAAGGCACAGGATGTCCCTCATTCTAGCAGATGTACGAGTAAACGGACATACTTCTAATCCAATCCAAGCACTTGAATGCATAAAAGCTTGCTGTTGATGCAGTCTGGGGGAAGCCTGTCTCTTTCTACCTCTTGGATCTGGTTTATACAACACTATACATTGTAAGTATTTGATATTAGTACCAGATCCAGTGAGGCTGTCATTCCTTTGCTCATCGTGTGTGAGGTTTTCTCTGCTTCTAGATTTCTATGCCCTGTCAGCAGCATAGAAAGAACACAATCTGTTCTGTTTCTCCTACTTGCTCTCTCCTCCTGTGTGATGCCTTAGAATAATCCTTTCTCTTGTATCTCCTCCATCCTTTTACTCTTCACCCTCTCCTGTGCTCTTCCTCCGCCCCTTGGGAACACGCTCCCCGACGCCTCCACGGTTATTCAATTTCTCCTCCACCTCCAACATCACCTGCTCTCCCTGCCCTCCCTCCTTCTTTTTTCCTCTTTCTCATCCCCATCTTCATGGCTACCTGGCGCCCCCAGTGGTCGTATCCATTATACTGACATGTATGAGATGTTGACCAACATGTCGCCACCTCTAGGCCTGGGCAAGAAATGCCCCTCCAAGGTGGCATATAAGGTAGACTAAACACTGGAGACTAACAGGCACTGCCTTCATCTTTGAATCAGCGAGGATCAGCACTGTTAAAGCTCATTTTGTTTGTCATATGTTGGAAAAGCAAGGCCTTTTTTCTGTTGGTGATATGATGCAGTATTGCTTGTTGAAACAGTTTTAAGTTCCAGTATTTTTCATTGGCAGATATATAGCGCTACAGCAATGATTTGCCTGTGTTGCTTTGCATCTTGGCAGAGAAAACTCTATCTGTTTGGTGGTATCTGACAGATGAGTCTTGGTAGAGTTTATTTTTCTAAACCACTTACAAGGCTTTATTGAGAAACATGTTAAACATCTACATGCTAAATATTGTCTGCTGTGAGATATCCTCATGTCTTTCATACTTACTGTTTCTCACATATTTCTGTCTGCATGTGCCTCCTGCCGCAGCCTCGTGTTACACCTGTGTTTTATGCACTGTATGTGTAAGTGTGTATGTAGTTTGCATGTATGTGTGTGTGTGAGAGAGAGAGAGAGATTTTGTAAGCATGCTCCATCACAGATAAGTGGCATTCTCTTGCTGCACAGTGTCTTTTGTGAGTTTTACAGCACATACTGTTTAAATCTTCCTTTACTGAAGGACAGGGGAGGACATGCACACTGTTTTTGTTTTATGTAATTTTTTTTGTGACCTTTGATTACTTTGTCCTTTCCGGTTACATTGTTTCTTATTTCTCAGCCGTGACACAATAATAAGTTGTGAAAACTGTTTCTTCTTCAAGTAATTATCTTATCTTAACAATAATAGTACAACAATAACTATGTGCCTGTCCTCTCTGTCCTTCTGAAATTAGTATAGTCAAATTAATTTAATTAAAACAAGTCATAAATGTATTAGCTATTTGCAAAGTAAGCTGATGATTTAAGGTTAAATACTCTTAACTTGTTTATGTTGTTCTTTTGTGCTGATGCCCAGAAAGGCCATGGTTGCTCATTAAAAATTATGATTTAAGAATTGTTATTATCTCCCTAACAGATTGATGGGTGACTTGGCAAATACTGACAATACTCGTGTTGGGTGTTTCCATATGAAACAAGCCTTATTTAAATGTTTTTAATAGTTAAGTAACACAGTGGCTTTCCTGCCTATGTCCAACCCTGGTAATCTCAAATCTGGTCTCTTCAGTTATAATTTAATTGTAATCTCAGGGTAGTGGTTCATCAGGATCAGAAAATATTATGAGTCACTACAGCAGTTCTGGGTTTCCTGCTATTGCAGTTTGTTTAGTTGTAGTGTTTGTTGTATTCCTGGGTTGTTACTGACTTTGATGCTTTCTCTGCTGCTGTCAGCGACTAGTCCTGATGAACATGCCTGTGGACGATGACATGTCTGTCCACTTCACCTCCACCCTCATGGCCCTTATCCGCACTGCCCTCGAGATCAAGCTCGCCAGAGGTGAGACCAAATGTCAAAACCTTATAAACACGCATTTACTGTGATGTTAAATTCAATAAATGAACTGAAATTACATCAAGAGTGTGTGTGTTTCCCTGTGTCTATTTTGTTTTTTGTGTTTGGCCACCTTGTGTATGTAACTGTTACACTCCAGGAGGGGAGGATAGAAATCAGATGGACCTAGACCTGCAGAAGGAGATTAGTGTCATCTGGCCTCATCTCTCTCAGAAGACACTCGACCTGCTGGTTCCCATTCATAAAGGTGACATCAACTTTACACCTGCACCTTAACAATATTTCATATATCAAAGAAAAGAAAGACATGTACGTTTTCGCCGTCATTGTAGTATAATGGTATTTCACTTGATGAAGAGTCATGCCCATGGGCTATTGGTTTCTGCTTCCTCTTCCTCAGCCAGTGACATGACGATAGGTAAGATCTATGCTGCCATGATGATCATGGACTACTACAAGCAGAGCAAGGCCAAGAAGCTCCGACAGCAACTAGAGGAACAGGTGCCTTGTATTTTCATTCTAGGTTCATTTCATTTAATTTTGTATTATGAACAATTTGGCATTAAATTTTATTCTCGCGAAGCACTTACCATCCATTGCTGCACAGGACTCGTCTTTTCATCTTGGCCATTATTTATTTATCTTTTTCAACTTTCACTTTGATTCCGGACCACTTGTGCTGTATATTGTATTACACACCTATGTACAGTAGGTCATATTTTCAAGATAATTTCAGTATTTGTGGCTTGTTTTAATTTATTGCTCCGACCTGTGTCTTTCTTTCTCCACAGAAGCATGCTCCTATGTTCCAGCGTATGGATGCCTCGTCACTGCCTCAAGAAATCCTATGCAATGCCAAATCCCTGTCATTCCTAAGGCACAGTGCTGGATCTGCTCTGTAAATATTCCACTTTTAGTCTCTTCATGCAGTTGTTTATGCTAGCTTGTGGATATTTATGGTGGCATTGTTTGAATCTGTTCACTTTTAACAACCTTGTATTGCCCTATCATCATCAACAGTAACTGACAGATTTATGATGGTATGATTTGCAGTCGCCCCGCGTGAGTCTTTGCATGTGTCCTTTCAGCACTAGAGGGGGTTTTGTGGCGCTCAGCCCCATCTCTCCCCAGGAGATGTTCATGCAGCCACTGTCCTGCTCCAGAGAGGAGAAGGAGGACGAGGATGATGACAGCTACCGTTCACCCTACCACCCCTATCTCCACCCACGTCATCACCACCACCATTTACACACACTGGTAAATGCACCAGTGGCAAATGGCACCTCTTTTTCTTGTATATCGTCATAGAAATGTTGCCTGAAACTGAATTTTTGCTCAGCATGAGCTTTCAGCAGCCAATCACTCACTGTAGTAGCATAATATTTCATTTTTAGAGACTGAATAAAATAGTAGATCATGTTCCATGCAACAGCTGTATTAAAATATACACTGTTTATTACTAAACTTATTTGCTTTCATTCAACCATTTTATCATAATGTTATAGATGTTCAAGTTGTCCTGTGTTTGATTTTTAAGACTTTTCTTCTGTGGTATTTGTGTAGGTTCCAGATGTAGTGGAGTATAACCAAATGATGCAGCAGGACAAGCAGGACCCATCAGTTATTAAGTCACCTCAGCGGACAGCATCAATCAGAGCGTCCTCCATGCCCAGACTGGCTGTTGATCCACAGGTAAAAACAAAAAGAGCAATTGCAGTACCTTTATTCAAACCTATATGCTTACCAGGTCTTGCATTAGAAAGTGCTTTAAAAATCAATAAACAATTAAAATTCATGGCTGCATATTTGACTGCATATTTGTTCGCATATGTGAAAACAGCCAATAGTCATTTTGCAGAGTTTGCTTGGCACATAATCAGATCAATATGTGTGGATTTACTGATGAGGTTTTATGCATGGTTACTTGTGATTCTGTATCTTGTTGTCCTGTGTGTATGTAGCCGGGGATGTCAGCAGACGGTCAGCTGATGAAGCGTTCTTTTTCTACCATTGGAGATCAGTGTGTGAACGGGCTCTGGCAGGAACAACACTCTCTGGAGAGAATCAGTCCAGACAGCACATACAAGCCTCAGCAGAAGAGCTACAGAGGTCACAAACAAGATAGCAGCTTTGAAACACCTGTGGATTCATGTTCATGTCAATGTTTTATCCTGAAATTTTAAAATTGAATTTTGAAGCTTGTTTTCAAGGCCTGTGAAATGAATGAAAAGAACATACTCTGCGTCTCTTTTGCAAACTTTATTTCTTCCAAACTGTATCAAAATCCAGTTACTTCTTAGCCAAAGTTGACTGATATGACACCGATTTAACACTTTTGGCTGCAATAACCCTGGTCCCTGAAGTAGCCATTTTGATTTTGCTTGGGCATTGGATACGAATATTGAAATAATTGTAAATCAAATGCAAATTATTTCAAGATGTCGAGTGTTTGTGTGTTTAAGTCCAGCACTGAGATGGACCAAAACCAGACTGATGTACTGGTATACTTTGTTAAATCTTTGCCTAATTAATACATTCCTGAATGTCAGTTTTAGTGTAATTCTTAAAAATTTCACTCAATTAAATGATTGTACCTGTAAATTGTATGATGAAAAAATGACTGACTCGGCCTTTAAACTGCATCATGTGGGAAGTAGAATTTTTTTATTACACAGTATCTTTAAAGAGGCGCATATTTTTCTTTACTTTGACCTAAAACATTTTATTTGCTTTACTTTTCCATAACACATCTTAGGGCCAAGAATCAACCACAGAGAAACATGTAGTCATGAGAGAGGGCGATCTAAGGAACGGCGCCACCTGCTGTCTCCTGACGTGTCCCGCTGCAACTCTGAGGAGCGCAGCCGAGACCCTTCATTTGAGAGGAGACAATCCCGCTCACCTAGTGAAGGACGCAGCCAAACCTCACAGAGACAGGTGGGAGTACAGGGGGCTAAAATTACACCTAAGCACCAGTTATAATCTGTGACTGTAAAAGAAAACCAGTAATATTCTGCCTCTCCTGCAGAAGGAGGGTGAACACATCAGGCAGCCCTGCTCACTCAGCCTCAGAGTCCAGTACCCCTCGTAATCGGCGCCAGCTACCCCAGACACCCTCTCGCCCGCGGCCTTATATTTCCTATTCCCCTCTGGTCTGCCGAGCTCAGACCTCTGCCACACCAGCAACCTCCTCTGAAGGACAGACCCAGCCTCAGGACGGCCCTGATGGTTCTACAGAATCCTCGTGGAAGGTTGACAAGGAATGTGAGCCCCTGACTGCAGGTCAAGGTTCATCTGACAGTCAGGCTTCACTACCAAGCCACTCATCTCCTCACCGCTACATCTCAGAGCCCTACCTCCCGTTTCATGAGGACCTCAGCGGAGGCGAGGCAGGTGGTAGGCAGGAGACCCTTACCTTTGAGACTGCCATGGCAACCAGCCTGGGGCGGGCCAATGCCATAAGCTCTGCCCCTCAGCTCAGACACTCCTGGCAAGTTCCTAACGGGCATTTCCGGAAGCACTTGGGCCAGGCGAGTCCGACCGGAGCCAGAGAGCTGCTGAGTGACACGGATGAGGATGACCGCTGCTAAAACCCAGAGAGAAAGAGGAAAGGGATGCACAGAGCAACTGGGCATCTCAGAGCAGTTCCACACGATACCACGAGGCTGTGGCCCTTCTGTGGCTCTGAGAGCTTGTATTCCCAGCACCAGGAGCATACTGTAACAGACAGGACTGAACACCACTGCTATTTACCTGGATACTTGGATGTTTACAACATGTCTGTTTGCAGCATGTTCTTGTGTGCATGTTAATTGTAGCTGGAGGGAGGCTATAATGTGTGAACATGGGTGAGTGTTTATGTGCGTGTGCTCTCAATAGAGAAAATTTGCCAAATAAAAAGAACAGCTGAGACTGACAGTACTATAAGTAGCCCACTGCAGACAAATCCACATGTTGCCAAGGCCTCCCATACAAGTTAGTGTTTTCGTTGTTATTTGAACAAAAACATGGTGAAACGTCAGTTCAAGGTGTCCAATCCCTTCACTGAATCTGAGAAAATGGTTTAAGTGCTATTTGCATAGGTGAATATAGAGGGAGCATGTAAAAGTTATTATGAATGTATCTGAGCTTTTGGGTCTTATGTTCAGGTCATTTGAGAAGGTTGCTGTTAGTCCTTACTGTGCATAGTTGTAAGAGCAGCATTGATACAAGGGTTGATTCAGGCAGATTTTACCAGTTTGTTATTGACAAGCAGCCATTTCTAAAAGTTTGTGTTTACAAAGAGTTTCCAAGTGCTCATGTACATTATAAAGGCACTAATCAATGAATAGCCAAAACAGGAAATGAAGTAGCAGAAGTGATTTAAACCTCTCTTGATGGTTGAGCTATTTTCTCTCCTTATGTGAACATAGTAAGAGTGTACATTCATCTGCAGCACAGTATTTTGGCTCTGTGGTGTGAAAAAGATGTAGAAGATCTTGAACATATTACAGCATAAGAGATGTTTTGTCTCAGGATACTGGACCATTGGTTTTGTGATAAATTATCTTCTAAATCTTTAACTTGTCCTTCAGATCTTGGACCTGATATGAATACTTGTAAAACTTAGAAGGACTAGATGAGTCTCTTGACCTTACACCATACTCAGCATGATATCCAGTGGCAAGACTGTCACAAGGCCTGGACCAATTGTGATTTCAAACAGGGCCTGTGGTCCACATCTATTCAATGGACTATAATGGCTTTGGCCTGAGGTATAACCATCAGACAGCCCGGGCAAAGCCAAATGTAAGTTCATTTTCCATGTTTTCATGCTGGATAACCACTGCCGATGTCACATTCCAGATGTGACTAAAGCCATTTTTTTTCCTGTACATATAGTCAAGGATGCATCTTCTTCAGGATGTGCTGCCTTCTTTCACGTGGTGATGAAAATGGTGAGAAATTAAATGTCGTTTACATATAAAGATGCAAATAATTTCAACAACATGGATACTTTTATAGAAGACGAATCAATGGCACATTATGGGTTGTCTCTGTGTTAACTACCACACTGTTTCTGTCACACTTAAGTCTATGCTTTGGACAGTAGACACGTGCATTATATATATATGTTTTGTTTGTTTTTTTGTTTTTTTTTTGCTTTTTGTGCTACAGAGATATAGGAGAATAGTAATGAGAAGCATCTTAGAGCTGCCTGGTTTTTCTTACTTTAAGGAGATTTTACGAAAGGTGCCAACATTATAAAACATCAGGCAGAGAGATGTTTATGCTTCTCCACTCCCAGAATTCACTATTGGTATATTTTAACATTCCAACACTTTCAAACATTTGTTGTTGCCCCCTAAATAAGATGTATATTTATATTATGTGCTGCTATGTTTCATAATGTGTTGTTTAACATGTTTCTGAAATGTGAACACAGGATATATCTGGACTGAGAATTCACAGGTCAGAAGAGATCCCACCAACCTGCTGGAGCCACAGACAGAAAGTCCTGACTGATGAGATCTATTTTAGCAAAGAAACCTCATCTGAAGTGTGTTCACTAGAAGGCTCAGTTTGTACTGCATACAGGTTAGGTTAAGGTTTTAGCCTGTAGGTTATAGGACCGTGCTTAACGTGTACAGTGCAGCCTAGGACCTAAACTTGATGTCTGTCTGTGCCAAACAGCCTAATCTGTGCCTGGGAACATAAAGAGTTCCCTATCAAGCCTGGATTTCCTAGATAGAGACGCTTTCTGGTAAATATGTAGTATAAACTGTACAAAATAAATCCATGTTTAATTTAATGCACTGTTTATACTTCATTTTAATCATCATGCCTGTTTATGACTTTGACAAAAGAAGTGTTTACATATCTGTTTAACAGACCATTAAAGAAAGATCACTTGTCTTTCCTGTACTGGGTGACATTACTACATTTGAATACTTTTTATGTACATTTATCATGTTACGAGTGTTCAGTATTGTGCTCCACCTTTTTAATTTTATATCAACTTATCTACTTACTGTCTGGTTTCAATAAAGGTTGTAAATCCTCCCAGAATACTTACAAAGCATCAAAAGAGGAAACAAATGAACAGCTATCAAGTGAGGATTGCTTAACTGGAATGATCTACATGGGTAACCTAGACCGGACCAGGTAGGAAGGTTTAAATGCATGACATTTTGTGATGATGTGAAATCATCTCTG
>NW_018128009.1:1060139-1067514 GCF_001952655.1 Monopterus albus
ATGTTTCTATGTGTAACGTTCACATGTTGTCAAAATAACCAGGTGTGAAATTGAACTGAGGAGTTGAGAATGTAAGCTGCGTCTGTGTGAGGACACAGATGCCAGTTGGGCCCAACCTGCTGGTCCATGTGTAGAAGCAGATGAGATGTCCTTCCAGCATTAATACATTCTCTGCTGTCTACTGAGGACACAACGCAGAGCTCCTCTTTGTCCTGAGTGTTTTGGGTTCAAGCCCATTTATGTTTGTTAGACCAGACAAGTACTACTATACTACAGGGAGTGGCCATACCACAGCAGAGTTCATTCAATTATAAAGCAAAGGATAAAGCAAGGACTACAGGAAACATGTCTTCAGTGCTATTTAGGGTTAAATACTATACAGTGTGCTCAACTGCGCCAACCTCTTGTAAAAAGTGTTAGGAGTAATACATAAGATTAGACTTGAGTTTATGTTCATCTGCTCAGCTTCAGTTTGTGAAGTATTTACAAAGCCATGTCTGTCAGTCAACAAATATATTTTGGAAGTAGGCCTAACAATCATTTTAAGTTGTTGATGTTCCTCCTTGGGCTGCTTCCTGTCGAGTGGGGTGGCCGCCACAGTGGAGCACTGCGGTCCATGTACACAATTAGACAATTAGTTTTTACACCGATGCCCTTCCTGACAACCAAATGGGACAATTTAGACTCACCAGTTAGATTAACTATGGAACTATCTCCCCACCAAAACATTTGAGGGTGCGCAAAACACATTCCCAGCACTACTCTCCAACTCAGCATTTGAGAGCATGCAGGTTGTGTTTCTGCTCTAACAAATCGTGCTATTGTTTCAGCAACAGAGGATGACAGAGACTGCCCGCCATATCACATGCCCCACTAGACTAATTACCAGTAACTACAGTACTCAGCCCTCTGTAAGTATTGACGGTGGGGAGCAACATATGTTGTTATATACCCATCTCTTGCAAATTAAGTAAACGTTAGTGTTAGAGAAAAGGGTTAAGAAAAACAGGAATTTCACCAGGTTTTCCTATGAGGATGTTTCACTGAGTCACACCTACAGAACTACTCCACACTGATCAAAACTTGTTTTCCCCACTTATTTCTCATCCAGAGTATGTTGGACGGGGCTGCTCAAAATTTCTAGTTCATTCATCCTAGCTAGTGTCTGCCACAGGACAAAATGATCAAATTTTGTACATGGTTGGTTTAATATATAGCCAACATATAACAGGAACATTATCAATATCAGAAACACCGGATCATTGATCATTTTTGCTTGTAATGACAGTGCTATTCCTATGGGTCTGTCTAACAGGTTTTCTGCTGCTCCTCTGTGGGATAGACTACAGCACATCCTCTCCCTGGACATCTCTCTGTCCAGACTGCATGGAATTGGACTTGGACTATTGCCCACAGGAGAGCACATCCTGGCGTCATAGCCTGGGGCCACAGATCAACACTTTAGGCCTGACACTGCTGGGAGGAGCTTCACATCCTCACCACCCACCCTTTACTGTAAGGCCCAGTCTCACCCAACCCAACCCTCCCCAGGCGGTAGCCCCTCTCTCTTCTGGTCCTCATGTCACATTCCTCATCTGGGTCACAGTCGTCATCCCACACCACCCCACCCTTACCCTCTGAACCATGACAACAGAAAGTAAAGAAGGGAGGGCTCAATGTGAAGTTCAATGTCAGGTTAAGCAGAATGCAATCATGTAGTTAAAAAAAAAAACACAACCTTTGATGCCATCAGTTGACTAATTTGTTACAAAAACTAAAGTCTCTTTTAGTAGCGACTGAACCTATTCAAATATAAAAAGGCTAAGGATCTCTATCTACCATGTAATGAAGATCTCTCTAAAAAATGTATGAAAATAGCATATGGGAAGCAGAAGGACATGTATACAGTATATATATGTCTGTGGGTGTGTTTATGTGTCATCACAACATGTGTGTTTGTATGAGGCTGTGGATGTCCAGGTCGGTCTGATGATTACATCATGTGATCAGCCAAGCCAGCGCTGGGCTGGGTCCTTCACTGAGGGTGGCTCTTGGAGGAGTATGTGAGGCAGGCAGGAGCTGTGATTTAGACACTAACGTGATGGTCAGAGGAGTCCATACATTACTTTTATCAGAAGCCATGCAGGGTGCTGCTGTAGTGCTGCTGCTGCTGCTGCTGAGCTCCGTAAGTCTGTTGGTATCATTTGCCTATGTTAATATGTTGTTGATGGACTCAGGTTACATTTCTGAATTGGCCTGTGACGAAAGAGTACACTTATTAGAACTTATATGAAATAGAGATTCAGATGTCGTTTCAGTTTAAAAATATTACTATTTCAGAGCATTTGATGGCATCAAGATTATTTCTGTATTATCTTTTTGACATCTTGAGTTTTATGTTCTTAAACCTCATACAGGACATCCACTAGCACTGGAAATCACAACTGACACTTTTATGCTCAACTAGCTTCTGTCCTTCAGTATTTTATGAGGTTTAAGTGATTTTAGGAAAAAATAGGCATTATTATCAGCTGTGCTCCAGTTTCTTTATGTGTTTTTTTTTTTACATGGTGCATCACCGATAGCTCAAGTATATATATATATATATGTATGGTGGGGTCCTTACACGTGCATGTGATAGAATGCAAGGCAGGGATCTTTTTCATGTCATTGAGTATATCTCATAAAATCCTACATAGAAAATGTTGCCTTCTTTGTCACTGTGACAAACTTTAAGCATTGCACCAAAATGGTGGCCCTGCAGAAAGTATTTTACCACAACAACTCTTGTATTTGGCCTTCACAAAAGAAGATACCGTGAGAGGCCTGGCAAAGCTGAGGGAAGGTTATATTATAGTTTATATTATAGATAACAGTTTATATTAAACTATATTATTATAGTTTATATTATAGGTTATATTATAGTACAACAAAAATCTCCTAAAGCTGTGATGTATGTATTTACAAAACTGTGGATATATTCCTAATTTGAGGTGTCTCAGTTTTTCCATATTTTGATTGAGGTCTTGTGATTTAAGCCTTTTTTTAAATTTAATTTATTTGTTTATTTTGCAATTTAGCTATTAGCAAACCTATTAATTAATTTTTTTTTGCTTGTTTAGTTAGTACCTACACAGTTGTTACAGAATTCCCTGCATTGTGTGTCTCTATTTGTCATTTTCTTCCTCCCGGTTCACTGGATGAAAAGGGCTGGGGGGGAAATGGCAGCAGTATGTGATGTATAGCACTACCAGCCCAGTGTGTGGAGGCGTGGGGAAACATATGGAATACCCCTTATATTGGTATTCATTCATTGTAATTCAAACTTAAATGTCTGTATCAATGCCACACCACTGATATATAGTTTGAAAGGTTCAGTATAGCAACCTTTACCTTTAGAGAACCTTTATAGCCATGTTTGAATAGTTCTGACTTTGGCGTCCTCTAGTGGCAGTATCAAAAACAGACACTGTAGTAGACAGTAGTAGACACACCGGCTGTTGTCACTATAACTCACTGAAACTTTGAACCTGGGTTTGCAATATGAAACTCTGCTCCCCTTCTGTCTCCTGTGTGTTCATGGTGTGTTCAGGGCACCATCCAGCAGATGATCTCTGTCCTGGGAGATCTTACTACAGCAGGTGTTTTCGCTTACTGGGGCTGACTGGACTTCTGAACCGGTTGAAAATGGTGGAGTGATTCATGATTATATATAGAGAGGTTATCGATGCCGGATGTCTATTTAGGAAAAGTCAGTTTTAGCAGAGTAAGTGAAAACACATGTGAGGTGCGTGGGGCCTTTTGATAAGTTCTCCCAGCCTCACTCAGCCTATGTTTGCAGTTCTAAAGACTGTGGGCTTTTAGCGATTTTTTTATGATAGTGTGAATGTATGGTCCATCATTTTTGTTCACAGTCCCCTGTATCTGCATTAGTAGCGTCTGTCTGTGGAAGCCACATAAAAAGTGTTTGTCTCTGGAATGTTTAACATGAAAGTTTGCATTGTTTTGGACGTATTTGCAGATTATACTTGTATGTTATTCCAAAAGCGGCATTTTCTTTGGGAACTGTTTACATTGTTAAATATCGTCTTTTCACATCACTAAAGCAAGCACGATACTGAAGTAAAATTTCTGTCGTAAACTGCGGTCCCATAAACTTGGAAGTATTGTCTTTATATTTGAATTGTGCTCTTTGGCCATTGTTGCTGCTGTTTATTACAGTTCTAGAATTAACTCATTCATTTTGCTTTAGGAGAATTACAAATCAGTAGAGAATTTGTCTGATAAAACTAGATTTGATATTCCCACTAAGACTGTAAAATAGGAGTTCAGCATGCACAGTACATATGGAGGGCACATGGTAATGTTTTTCCTCATTTAACTTTTACCTAGGAAGTTGGAGCTATGAATGATGTGACCACTCAGCCTGGGATCAGAGTATCACCTGGACAAGAAGCTTCCCGTGAGGGCATGACTCTGCAGTCTGATCTAGTTGAGATGACACCAATGATCAGCACTTTTTCTCTGAAATCGCTTCCTGGTACAAACATACAGGATGGAGACACTGAAGCTGTAGTGAAAACGGAGACAGGTGTAGAAGCACAGACCACAAACTCAATCAACAGAGAAAAAGACAAGCCAAAAGGTGGCAAAAAAGAAATGATTCAAGGTGAAGTTAAACAACCACATCCTCTCTTTCTCACTGGAAATGAGCAGATTTCAAATTCACAGCTTGACATATTAAAGACAGTGACCCGGTCATGGAGCACCAAAGGAAGCATCACAACCAGGATGCCTTCTGACTACACTCTTGAAACTGCTCAGCAGCAGAGACAGGTTCCTGAGCTTTTCAGTGCAGCCAAGGAGGGATCCTCCACCACAGGGTCAGGGTTTGTTGCTTCCAGCAGGTACCCTTTGTCTGAGGAGGAAGGTGTTAGAGAAGTGAGACAGGAGGCATCACCACCTCTGTTTTCACCTCCAGTTTTAACAGCTACAGTTTCAGTTACCGGTTGTAGAACAACAGATGAAACTGTATCACTCAAGGGAGCAGCAACAGAGGACTTTGCTGCTCCTCATCAAGATCCAGCCCCAAACAGGCCTGTTTTAACTCCAATGCTGCAAAGTGGTGAAGTGCTAAGTAACAGGGACATGGTGGTGGAGATGGGTAATGTTTCAGCTAGTGAGATAAAAGATGAAATGGAAGACAGTTTGGAAACTGTTTCACCCACAACAGAAACATCACCAAAAGAGCAATTTCCTGGTGGAGAAGAGGAGAGATGCAGAAAGGCTGATGATTATGAGATAGATTTAAGGGTAGAGGAGAATGCTGGAAGAGACAGAGAGATGGAAAAACAAGGTCCTGATGATGAGACTGAGGAATATACTCAGTCTTCACTTGACTGGAAATCCCAGGTCAGCTCTGAAGAAACCACAGTCCAAACAGAGACTGACTCTCCACAGCAGAGTGTCAAAGCAGGCAGGCAGCCACTTACTAACACAGACAGACGTCATGGGGCAGATCTAAGACCTGGCATCACAGGTCAAAGGGTAAGACACTGTTTATATTTAAGTGCGCCTGTCTAAATTTTCATAATCAAAGCTGGGTTTCACTTTTGAGGTTATTGTGTCTCATTCACAATGGCACTGGGTGTTAATGACAATATAAATACACATATATCATCATAAATTAGATTCACATTTGTATTCTCATTTCATTATCCACCATGACCTTGGCTGATTTGAGGTGAACTGATGAAACTTAGTCTGCCTGAAGCAGATTTGATGACTGAGTGCGCAATTGTCTGTATGCATGTGCCATTGTGGGTGTTAGAAGACAAGAGAGTGAAAGGCACTGTCTCCTTAGTCTGTGAAATTCAGTTTCTAGCATTTTTGACTACAGACAGCATACAATGTTTTTACACCAGACGTTTAATGTTCCTGAATCACAGGCGTTACTGCAGCAAACAGACATAATAACTAAGATATATGAATTTCCACTTCAGTTTCATTGTTGCCTGTCAAAAAGGATCATGGTAAACCAGTGCTGTTAAAATTTTGAAGTATTGTAACTTTTAAATATTTTGTCCTATTCTGCTTTAAGCAATAAATATTAATATTGTTCTTGCTGGACCATTGACCACGACCCAGATCTAACACTCTACCTTACTCTCTCTTTCTAACCTCACTTCAGGGACCCCAGGGTCCCCCTGGACTACCTGGACCACTTGGACCACCTGGACCACCTGGACCACCAGGACCTAAAGGAGACAAAGTATGATTTAATTTAGAAAGCTAACTTTTTTATATTACCATTTAATGAAATGGCTCAGCCTCCTTGTAATTTCAGTGTTTTACTTATAAACAAACAGTGCAACCTTATGCAGCTTTTGTTTCAGTTTACACACACACCTGTCAGTCTCATGCAAAGCAGTGTCACTGCTCTCACCAACTGTCTGTATAATTTTGTGGATAGCCGACCAGTTCAGACCACAGTAAAAATAAAGTGGTGGCTGGTTTAAAAACTACAGTATTAGATGAAAACCAGACAAATAAATAGCATTTGCTCACATTGCTTTATCCTTATACTTTATTCTAGCCTTAAATTCCTACAAAAATACTAAATATAACATAAATCTGTCTACATATTACCTATATTCAGATAAAATAGGTGCCCACATAAAGCAGTGAATGACTTAATAGTCTTTGTATTTCCTCTGCAGATAAAATCATGGCTCCTGAGTCCATACACATCACTTGTTATAGTTCACTAGTTGTAAACTATAATATAACCTTCCCTCAGCTTTGTCAGATAATCAATCCCCCACCACTTGATCAGACTTTAGATGCAGTCACTTTTGGTGGCATGTGAAGAGATTTGTGCAAGACACAGCAAACTGGTTTAGACCACTGCTACTATTTAAACCATTTGTTTAAAGCTCACCGCAACTGGGTTTAAGAGCCCTTGTAATATTTTCTATAAACTGCAACTTTGCTAAATGACACACCAACCAGCCCCATGAGCCTGTTTTTCTCAGAATCCTGTGGCCTTCTTCTGCAAGCTGACGTAATATTTCTTTTAATGATCTTCTTAGGGCTATCAAGGTGTTTTGGGCAGGACTGGGTGGCCTGGATACAGAGGGCCAACTGGTCCCGCTGGAATGCCTGCTATTGTGGTATTTAAAACCTCTGAAGAAGAGTGGGAGGCATTCAAGGTAAACTGCTGTTGGCGCTCTACACCAGTAACCAAACTCACATAAATGTTAGGTTAGGTTAGGTTAGGTTACTTTATTTATACCCGTAGGTAAATTTGTCTTGCAGTCAGATCAAATGACATCCTTGGCACAGTCACAAAATACAAGAATAAAATACAACAACA
>NW_018128009.1:1067714-1097490 GCF_001952655.1 Monopterus albus
AGAATAGAAGTAACTCCCCTCTGTACCTGTCTACTGTACAGGGCTGCTAAACTTAACTGTGACTCCCCAAGCAAACAACTAGACCACTTAATTACTTGATCCAAGGATTTCCTCTGTCTTAACGTTATCTGACCAAACCATGACACTAGAGAAAACAATAAAATAGATTCAATAAAAGCTCGATAAAACATATTCATTAAGGTTCGGTCAATATGAAAATATGCCAGTTTCCTTGAGCAATGTAGACGTTGCTGACCCTTTTTACACACCATTTCACATTCATTCATGCATTTTGTACCATTTGTTCCCTGAGCGAGGGTTACGGGGGGGGGCCGGAGCCAATCCCGGCCGGCAATTGAAGGCGAGGTAGACCCTGGACAGGTCGCCAATCCATCGCAGGGCTAACACATAGACGAACAACCACACACACGTACATGACAGGAAGCTACAGTCACCGCTAAAAATTTCGGTCAATATGAAAATATGCCAGTTTCCTTAAGCAATGCAGACGTTGCTGACCCTTTTTACACACCATTTCACAGTTCTCCTCAAAACTCAATTTGCTGTCAATGATTGTCCCCAGATATTTGTATGTTTGCACATATTCAATAGTCTGTCCTTTAATTAAAGTGACTTCGTGCCTATGAGGTTTCCTCCTAAAATCTATGAGCATATCTTTACTTTTTGTTGTATTTAGTTGCAGATAGGATTCCTCACACCAGTGGACAAAATCCTCAATGACTGAACCATGGCTACTTTCACCATCACTGAGGAGACTAACAATAACTGAGTCATCAGCATACTTTATAATAGTTCTATTGTCACATCTACTCTGACACATATTTGTGTAGAGAATAAAAAGTAAAGGTGACAACACACACCCTTGAGGAGAACCAGTGGAAGAACCCCTCTGGTCAGATAATATGCTGTTGACCTTTACTCTTTGTGTCCTGTTGATTAAAAAAAAATCCAAAATCCAACCTACCAGATTGTTACTCAAATCAAATGGTTGTAGAAGCCTTTCAATTAAAATGTGAGGCTGTATTGTATTAAAAGCAGAAGAAAAATCCATCCACTCCTCTGTGAGGCCTATATGCAAACTGCAAAGGATCCAGTACATGTTCAGTCTGCCTCAGGACCTCCGATCTGACCAGCCTCTCAAAAATCTTCATCAAAACTGGTGATCGTGCACCAGCTGGGAGAATGAAGGCTCAGGCTCAGTCTCACCCAAAATCCCCGCTAATGTTTGAAACATGTCCAAAATGCCTCTGTTGACGCGCCGTCCCCACAAATCCAGTTTGGCTTTAAATGCAGCTACTTTATCTGCCAACTTGAAGACAGTTGTCATTTTCCCCTGAAGTGACAGATTGAGTTCATTGAGCAGGATGAATATGTCGCACAAGTAAGACAGTTTTGGCGCTCAAGTGACCGAGATGTAACCGAGAGAATGCGGTCATTTTTCAAAATATTTTATTTACTTTTACCGCACAGAATGCTTTTTTGACGTCCTGCAACTCAATCTTAAAATGCAGAGTGTCTCTAAGTTTCTGTTTCAGTGGAGGGTGTCTTTGAAAAACCCGCCATGTACTGTTAAGTTTACTGTTTTTCCACACGCCTACTGTAACTTCTTGCATTATTGTTTAATTATTTTCACTCCAAGTTTGTGTTTAAGGTTCATTTGTGATGTTTTTACAGTTACATTTTTGTGTTGTTTCATTGCAGAAAAGTGAAATTTACCAAACGCTGATGTCTTCCTGGCCAGTATGTATGTTTTAAAAATAAATGTACATGAAATCTACTTTTCCTGAACCAAAAACAGGTGAAATTTGGTCAAATTTCCTTTAATGATCAGTGTTTTGTTATCACATTATGTGACTGAGAAAAATTAGTTGAAATCCAGTCAGTCTAGACTGCAACAGCATATTGTAACATTACTTTATATTCAGTCTGTGTAAAAATAGTATGACCAAATGTCTGTCTAGTGGTTACATATTGCCATATACAGTATATACCACAAAGAGATGCTGAGGCTTAAGACATTGTTTTCCATCTTCAGAAACTGAAGGGGCCCATGGGGCCTCCTGGACCTCCTGGAGATGATGGGCCAGTTGTAAGTAGACAACTATGTAGTGGGTCATTTGAAAAGGCAACGTTTAAACAGTATTTATACCATGACAATAGCATAAGGAGTTTTTAAAGGGCTCCTATGGCTCATTTTGTATTCCAGGGACCACTTGGAATTACTGGAAACCAAGGACAGAAAGGAGTTCAAGGGGAAATTGTAGGTATCACTACTTTATTTTCCTCTGTTCATGAGTCTCCACTGGGGTTTATTTTGCTAGCATATGTGCTTCAGCACACACCACTTTAGTATTACAGATGGGTGACAAATGAAAGGAAGGTGTCTTAGTAAGGTGCTGGGCCACCACATTCCACGTTTGCTGCTCAATCACAAAGCATTTCATCACATCACAGGGTCACAGTGGACACAAGTTATACTCATATACCCATACTCTACACAAAAAAGAAGAAAAAGTCAAATAATCAGCGGACAACTCCAGCTCAGACCAGCTGATCAACCTACATTACTTGTTTAGTAATTTGATGGCTTTTGGGACAGATGACAAGTTGTCCAAATGGCAACAATGTGAATGAAGGGGAAAGGGGATGCCTTTTGTCCTCCACAATGTTTTAAAAAGATATTCCCTCGTTTTGTGTTTTGATGATGGTGGTGGAAAGCACTGTATAAAATTTTGGTTCAAAATCTCCCATAGATGTTCAACTGGGTTGAGATCTGGTAACTGTGACGGCCACAGCATATGATTCATATCATTTTCATACTCACTAAACCATTCAGCACCCCATCATTTCCTATTAATGGGGGCACTGTCATCCTGGAAGACACTACTGTCTACTGTTTGATTAGACAGTTGGCAGTGCTAAAAGTCATGTACAGCACATTACACTATTTACATTGCATTCCCTGTGACATAAATTCCACATTAACAGTAACTTGTATGATTTTGACTAGTAATACACTGAATTGACTCATTTACACAGAACATCATGGAATAATGTACATGTAATGCCAACTAGGTGATTACTATGTTGTATGGTAGTCGCTAGGGTGATGCAAGTGGTTGATAAGATGTTGCCAGATAGTTGATACATCCAGCATCAAAGCAGTTGTTGGGGTGTATTAGGTATTTGCTATGGTGAATTTGGATGGTTGGTAAGGTTTTCATGTGCTTGCTGGGTTTTCAGGGTTATTGTCTTAAGATTGTTAAGTAGTTGCATGAGAGAGTTGTTGGAATATTGTTGGGGTATGTGAGTTGTAATTATGAGGATTCTGGGTGGTAGCTCGGAGTACTTATTGGTTTTGAGGTTTTATTATGTAAGTGAGTATGCACAACAAGGGTTCTCAAAATAAGAAAATAATAGATGAAGTGGAGGAAAGAAATGCCTTGATTCAGAAAGCTACTTCATCCAATACCCCTAAACACTAGGACTGGGCCTGGTTATTCAACTATTCACATACAGTATATGTCCTTTCGGTAGGAATTTTTGAATATATGCTGAGTATTACTACTGAATCTCCAGAGCCCAAAAATGGCCATCAGGACAGCCCTACTAAACACATAGTTATGTTACATACCAACAATTCAAAAAATATAACGCAATGGGATGGAAAACAGAACTGTTTAATTAACTATGCAATACTGTATTTCTGCAATGAAACTTTTTATGGGACCAAACACAATGCATTACATGTTGGGCTGTACTCCAGGGCAGTCCTGGACCACAAGGTATTCCAGGTCCTCAGGGCCGACCTGGGAGAGATGGGACACCAGGAGAGGACGCTGACCCAGGTCTGCCAGGTTTACCTGGCAAACAGGTAGATCTACTCAGATGCATGCAAAAGATTTGTGTTTTTATAACCGGAATACTGTCAAACTAGTGTTTAATATCATGTTATACGTGCAGTAATTTCAACTTATATGTGCAGTCATGTTGGGGGTTGATAAATTCACTTTGTGCTTGTTTCAACAGGGTCCCAAAGGCTACAGAGGAGAGAAGGGTAACAAAGGGGAGCTGGGTGAGTGGGTAAGACTGGCCTGCACTTCTACTGTTATGGGAATTTATGAAGGCCTGAGTATATACAATATGTGTATCCATCTCTTGGTCTAAATCTAAGTATTGTTGCATTTAACTTTTTTTTGTAGCTCCCTCACACTCTTTTATTGCCCATATTCACATTTCAAATTGTTAACACTAGGTAATACAGAAGCTTTGTATATCTGCAAAAATGTCAGTACTCTGGTGAAGATTGATTTTATTTGTATACATTGGTCAAATCCTATTTTTTCTGTTTTTAGGGTTATCAGGGGGAGGCTGGACCACAGGGAGACAGAGGGCGAAAAGGAAACAAGGTCAAATTCAACATCTGTCACACATACACACACACATACACACACATTTTGTCAGTTATAAAGAACTGGTAAATTTAATCTGTAATGTATATGTCTGTAACCAGGGAAATAAAGGTGTCAGAGGCCTTGTTGGGCTCCCTGGCTACATAGTAAGTAAGGATGACTTTACTATTTAATGATGGCCCTATAATTCTAAGTTATTATAAAGACCAGTTCTTAATATACTATTTTATCCTGCGCTGAAAAACAATTATTTTGGTTTATATTTATATTTTTTAAGTGATCATTAAAATTATTTTTAAAAATTGCAATACCTGAATTGTTCTGCCATTACAGGGAGTGGCCGGAGCCAGGGGTCCTTCTGGTTTTCCAGGACCATCAGGACCTCTGGTCAGTGCCACACTGCTCACTGGGTGAAAATTATCCACAGCTTTATAAATAACAATATCAATCTAAATATTCCACATCTTGGTCACAGCTGTTGTTGTGTTTTACTGATTTCAGGGAGAGATTGGATCTCCAGGCTTTAGTGGACCACCAGGCCCACCTGTATGTTACAATACACAATATATAGTATTACTACAAAAACATCACACAAGATCAAATTATTGTTTTGGAGTAAATAATGAGCCACTGTTAATTTGTTTACTCAGGGCAAACTGGGCCCCAGAGGACTTAAAGGTGTCTTAGGAGTTAAAGGACCCCCAGTAAGTAAACAAGTTGTAATCCAAACTGAATGATAAAAAGTTATTTATAAAACAATATTTTATGCTGTTAGGGTCATCAAGGTGAACTGGGTGCCAGAGGAGCTGTTGGACCACAGGTGACCGAATACTTACAGATGCAGTCTAAATGATGATAAGTCTATGACGTTTACTTAATATTTTTTCAACCTGTATGTGATGTTCGTCCACTGGTTCAGGGAGAGTCAGGTCCTGATGGAACAATTGGATCTCCTGGCGTCCGTGGCCCCCAGGTACAATAAGACCTTCTGAAACATTTCATTCTGGTTTAGTCAAAGTCAAAAACAGAGTCCCTATGTTACTGTAAGGTGACTTGTATTTACAATAGCTGAGAATTTGACTTGGTTGTGTGCAAACCATGGAAATGAGACTAAAATGATAAAGTTGTGCATGAAAAAAGTTGCATCTTTTTGAAATAGAAAAATATTTTATGTTTGTTTGGTGGAGATTCTTCATACATACAGTTGAGTGCAAATATTTGCATCCCCTTGAAATGGCAAAAAGAGTGAAACAAAGAATTTTTTTGTCATCATCATAATATTAATGAACAGCTAGTACAAATGTTCCAAACAAAAATGGTCAGGGAGGGTATAAAAAGAAAGTTACAGTAAAATAATGAAAATGCTTGTGTGGTAGGTTGACTCTGAGCGAACAGGAATGTAGGAGACAGACTCGAAAAAGACATCAGGTTTTCTCAAATCAGTCATTTATTTTAAACAAGTGCCAGCAAAGCACACATGCCAAACAAAATCACTAAACAAACTAAATGGTTTAACTTCACATAACTGAAGAAAACTCAACTCAAAATAACTCAACGCAACTTACAGGCAGGTGCACACCGCTACACTGAGACTGCCGTACTCCCAGCTGCTCCACCTTAGCTGATTAAGTCGCTCCTGGTACCAATTAACCCTATGACATCCTTGATGACATCAGAGAGTGTACGAAATAAGGAAGTGATTAACCTAGTAAATACAATCAAACATTTAACACACAGGTTAAGGCATTAGGAAACATACATGATTTAACCTAGGGACAAGTGGAGTGTTCTCACCCACTTTGTCACAGCTTGGTTGTCTGCTATGTCTGACCCTCTTCAAGTCGGTCCACAGGTTTTCTGTTGTATTTAAGTCTGGAGACTGGGAAGGCCATGATAAAACCTTCACCCTCTTCTTTTTAAACCATTCCTGAGCTGACTGCTCTCTGCTTTGTCTTGCTGAAGGATTCATTACCTCTTCACTTTTAGCTTTCTGGCTGATGGTAGGAGGCTTTGCTTTAAAATCTTTTGATTTTGGGCTGTGTTCATTCTTCTTTTCACTTTATGCAGAGCTCTAGTGCCTGATACAGACACCCCCAAAACATCAGCGAGCCTCCTCCATGTTTCACTGTGGGAATGGTCTTCCCTCATCACAGGCAGTATGTTTGTTCTTGCCACGCATACCTGTGTGAATTATGGCCAAATAATTCAACTTTGGTCTCATCCGACCACATAATCTTGCTCCTTACCACACTCCAAGTGTGCTGCCTTATGTCTAAAAGTAAGTAAAGGCTTCCTGTGTGCTTTTCTCCCAGACAATCCAGTTGTGCAGACTACGCTTGACTGTGGAGATGTGGAATCTTATTCCATTTGTCTCTAAGGACTTTTTCAGGTCCCCTGCTCTTTGTTTTGGATTCCTACACAACTCTTGAGCGCGTTTCCTAGCACCTCTTTCAGTTATGTCATCACTGAAAACCTGTACTAGCTGAATGTGTACAAAATATTATGTTGATGAGAGAAATTCTTTGTTTTACTCTTTTTATTATTTGAAAGTAAGGGGATGCAAACTTTTTCACAAACTGTAAGAACAAGAGTCATATTTCCCAGACTGATCACAAGAAAAAAGATAATGTTTCTCACAGGGAGAGCGAGGACCAGATGGACCTTCAGGTCCTAAAGGTGACGCTGTGAGTATACTTTAGAAAAAGAGATTAAAACTCATGATGTGGCATTGTATTGCAGTTTTAATGTTTTGGTTTTTCTGTCATCTGCCGTCTGTGTGTTGAACCAGGGTGAGACAGGAATTGAAGGAGAAATAGGAGAACCAGGACCACCTGGACTTAATGTAAGACATTGAGGGCAAAGTCTTTTTGGGGGGTGACATTAACTGCATTAAATGCAATCATGAGTTTGTCATGTTGGAGCATGAGTTTTTTTGTTTTTCTTTCTTGTTACAGGGAGCCAATGGGAATCCAGGAAAGCCTGGACCCTCAGGTGATCCCGTAAGACTACTTAAAGCAACTTCAGTATTGACTCGAGTTAAAGTGTTTACATCAATTATAATTTATGGAAATATTTAATGATCTTATTATGTGTTTACTTATTTTTCTCTTTATGTATGAACGTGTGTACGTATGTGTGCACCTTTCTCCACCAGGGGGCTAAAGCCAGGCGTGGTGACATGGGTAATCCAGGGTTTAAAGGAGACCTGGTGAGTTTGAGCCTTCCTATCTATTAGTCAGTACGTTGCTGATCAGTTTATTGGCCAGATCAGTGAATCAGTTCAACGTCTTGATATGTTTGCGTACAGGGACCTCCAGGGCCACCAGGTAAACAAGGGTTCAAGGGGCGTAGAGGCCCATCAGGATTTGAGGGGCTAGTAGGACCACCTGGACTTGAGGGCGCTCTTGGACACAATGTGAGTGAAATAAACAAGATGAGCAAAGACTGGGTCATTAACAATACTAGAGTGACTCTAAGTTTTGTTTTGTACCTGCCTCCATTACTGTAGGGCTTTGATGGCATCATGGGGGAACAAGGGAAGCAGGGAAAAGATGGACCAAAGGTCAGTTTGAGAAAGTTGTTGTAATCGTGTCTAGAATGTTGTTGTCTTTTGAAAAGTAAATTTTGTACAACTGAGCATGGGTATGCATGTTTGTTTTTGTAGGGACATCGTGGACCAACTGGTATACAGGGAGTTCCTGGGCCTCGAGGCAACAAGGTAGGTCATGTGAAATAAGAACAGCAGTGATAAAAGATTAAAGTTTTTTCTGTTACATTTTCATTTGCATTAATTTTTCAATTAATATGAGAGAGATGGAATTTATTTTTTGTGATATAACTCTAAATGAGTTCCAGAAGTTGATTATAAGAAAGAAGATCCAATGAGCAAAGTACTACTGATAAACTCAAGTCATCACAGGTGTCAGTCTGCCCTTTTTTGACCTGACAGTGTCTGAGCTGATGGTATTGAGCTCTTTTATTAACATGGAGTTATTTTCAGCAAATATTAAATCCTGATCAATTATGGGCATGTTTCCTGTCAAAGGGTCGAAAAGGTCGAGCAGGATTTTCTGGATTGCCTGGTCCTTGTGTGAGTACGAGTGAGTGGAGTATAAGTTGAAAAAAGATGCCCATCAATGTGGAAAATCACTACCTGAATATGTTGTTTTGTTTTGTTTTTTTCAGGGAGAGATGGGAAAATCCGGAGAGAGGGGCCTTGAAGGAGACCCTGGTATTAAGGTTCTTACTCTGTCCTTATGTTATTTTTTTGTGTCTGATTTAATGGCTTTTATTCATGATGTTTGTGGACTGTTGAATCTAACATGTTTATACGTTAGTTTGTGACAATCAGGCAAACTAATATCACTCAAATTTGAATGTTAATAGGACACTTTTTGTTTGTATAGGGAAGGTCTGGAGCCCCTGGGGTGAGTGGACCTAAGGGCTTGAAGGTGATTCCACTTAAACAATTACAGTATATTCATTAGTCTAATTTTAAATTTATGTATCACTTCATATGACACCAGACCAACTAAGACTAATACTTAAAGGATGATATATATTATTTTTGCAAGTTAAAGTATGAATATTGGTGAATGTCAGTGTCAAGGTCAGTATAGTTTACAAGAAGTTTCATTCACACCATCCACAATGGAAACGCTTACAGGGAAAAAACTGCTAAAAGATCTCACTGTCTGTGTCCCATCTCAGGGAATTCAAGGTCATATGGGAAACAGGGGACAAGATGGAGCTCTTGGAGCCCTGGTAAAGCCCTCTACTAACATTAAGTTACTGTAACACCTGTAACAGGACAGATATGTGATCAACTAACATCATCTTTCCATCAGGGACGCACTGGTGCAAATGGGATGAATGGGGACACTGGATATCCAGGACCTAAAGTGAGTTCACCTCTTTATAATAAACAATTGATGATTTAGTGAATTTGCTTGCATTAAAAGTGTCACAAATGGATATCTGGTGCTCTGTCTGATAAATATCTTCCCCAGGGATTACCTGGAAAAACAGGACGTCCTGGCTTCCAAGGACCTGTAGGGAAGAATGTGAGTATTAATTATCTCTGTCTCATGGTAATGTTAGTTTTTAACTCTTGTTTACAAGGGGTTTATTAATGCACTCGCATGAGGTTTTGTAGTACACTATACTCAATATTCTGAATTACTGTACCTGAGAATGTGATGTGGATGTGATGCTACATAGCTTTTCATTTGTGTCACATTCCAGGGAAAAGCTGGCAGCAGAGGAATGAAGGGGACACCAGGAAAACCAGGCCAAAGAGTGGGTTAAACACCATCTCCACACAGCTTTTAGAAAACACATTAAAGCTTTGATAATGCAAGTCATAGAGTTTATGATACTTTGATTAAAGTCATTATGATGCTGAGAATAAAGACATTTTGGTTTTTTTTAGGGAGTTAAAGGTGAAGTAGGCCCCTGTGGACTTCCAGGAAGTGAAGGATTAAAGGTATGAGTTTGTGTGTTGGCATTACACACTGCAACATCCTGTCCTAATGGTAAAATTCTTTCACTTGGTTCCTCAGTCATGATTTGCATTTTACATTTCAATTTAATGTGATGTTGACCTTGTTGTAAAGGGTAAAATAGGTGATGAAGGACCAATGGGAAAACAAGGCGCTCCGGTAAGTAAATGATTTCCTTTTATCCGTTTCATTGCTATGGTTTTATACAGTATCAGTTCTGCTTCATGTATATCATTATTTTATCAATGCATGGTGCATCAGAGATAAGTGGTTATGTTTTTTTTCTGAGTTCTTTATTGACATTGTGTCTTGCTGTCTTTCAGGGTGAGATGGGCATGCCTGGACCACGTGGATACACAGGGCCTCCTGTAAGATGATTTCATTCCTTCCAACCACATCCATCCATCCAGTTCTTTACTTACTTTCTCATTAAAGTCAGCTTGTGTATATTATTGAAATACTGTCCATCCATGAATTACAGGTCGCTTAATGGAAAAAAAGCAGACTTTCATGCACACTGGTCAACAGTCTTTCTCCAGTTCACCTGTCTTACAGATGTGCATTAGATTATATACTATTAAAAGTCTCTAAATGGAAAACAGATGTACTTCCTTCTCGGCTTATTTTCTGTCAGCTTAGTGAAGAATTGTAGTGCTTTCAAAATGTCCTTGTCCTTTAAACAAATAAACAGCTTTTTCATCTTCAACTTTGGGTCACACTTTGGATTATAGTCCATTTATTGTTAGCTTTGAGTGTATGCTGGCACCAGTAACACTTAAAAATACCGAGCTGATCACTGACTGTTTTCCACTGCTTCTAATAGCCTTTTTGTAACTACAGTTACACCTCATTCCTGTGCACAGCATTCCGTAATGTGGCTGTTAGAGGTCTCTAAGTTTGGTGCTTTATGTGTGTGATAAAGAAAATCTCAGGTTCAGAAGAGAGGAGAAGCTCAGTCACACTTGTCTTCAAATATAGTGACGATACTGCTCCCAGCTGACATATCTTAAACCCAGATGTTATCAGAACAGAGGACCTTGGGAGGTGCCAGTTAAAGCCAGATTCCCCATACACACACGAAACCTTAATCTTCCTTACTGATGGCACTCAGTGTTCCCTAATACTAGACAGAGACACAACATATCTGTATTTTAACTCGCTGGACTCACAAAGAGTTATGCATGCATGACTTGAATTTCCCCACAGTACATTTTTCCCATTTGTGTTAGTGTTGTTTTGTAATTTAGTTGAGTATTATTGCTAATGTGTAAAGCCCGCTGGGACAGTGTGTAACATCAACTACAGAAATAAATGTGACTTGACCTGAAATCCGACACCATGCTATTTTTCTCCAGGGTATCCAGGGTAACACTGGGCAAAGCGGAGAGGTTGGACCTCGTGGCCTTCCAGGTGACCAGGGTCCACAAGGTCCAATTGGCCCACGTGGAGTTACAGGTTACCCAGTAAGTTTATTTTTATGCTTTTGTTGTCACATGTTATCTTCAGTTATCGTTGGTAGCCAGAAGTCCTGCAATAAACTAATTCTGTGAGTTCATACATTAACTTAATATAGAGAAAGCTTGGTCCTCGTGGTCATAACAATTATCTCTCTGGGTGTATGTTAAAAAAATGAAACCAATTTAAAAAATGTAACTGGTTGCTTACAGTTGCTCTAGATGTGGATCCACACTGCTGAGTCTCTTTAAAGTACCTCCACCTTTGATGCTGGTGTCAAGCCTGACTGAGGCACTACTCAGAGTTTGATTTATGAAGAGTTTTATTGTCTGTTGGCTGACAGCAGGCCTCTTGTGCCAATTGCTGACAAAAGCTTGGTCTAATAAGCAAACTGAAAGTTTCTTTCTCTCCATTTGGAAATGTTTGTCATTTTCTTCTTTGGGTTAATCATTAGACCAGGTCAAATCTGGTGATGGCAGGGCTGGTCTCAGGGTGATGAGCTGTGGTGCCATGGTAATAATAACATGATAATTTGCAAATACACATTTAAATGCATTTTAAGATCCACAAACAATGATCTCACTAAGATAACTTAGTAGCGCATGAGGATCCTGTCTTCCATTAGGGCAGTTTGAAAGAATGTTTGTAGCACAAGCAGATTAGAGTCCTTCTTGTGCACATACTTGAAAAATCTCTGAAGAAAATATTTATTGTTGCTTTATTCTGTCCATGCTTAGGGTAGAGATGGAACCCAAGGACCAAATGGATCAGCTGGAGTCAAAGGAGATAAGGTAAGGTTTTTCTTTAACTTAGCCTCTCTGAGCATGAGTCAGACATCTGCGCTTTTTGTCCATTTAAATGCACCAGAAGATGTTGTATACAAAGCAGTGAAGTAATGGAGTGGTCTGTGAAGCCATTTACTTCAGTTGAATCTCTATCTGTATCTGTATTCTGTTGTGTCTACAGGGCTCAGCGGGGGCTTTGGGGCCAGAGGGAATTGTTGGTCTCGATGGTGAGGAGGTAGATTGATTAGACTGTGTTGGTCACAGATTTAATTTTTTTTTTTTTTTTTTTTTACATAATGCAAAAGCAATAAAATAGCAGGTTGCTTAAAACACAGGTTTACAGGCCTTTCAGTTCTGTAGGGTTTGACTGCACAAAAAGACGTCTTTAACCATGTTCAGCTCGATCACATGTAGGAGTAATCCAGTTCCTTTGTGTTTAGGGACCAATCGGACTGAGGGGACCTGAGGGGCCAGCTGGACAAAAAGGCATAACTGTGAGTGAATATTAGTTTCTAAATGTGTGATTTTATTATTATTATTGATTTATTTAAACTGGGGGATAAAACTGGCACATCCTCTGAAGTCATTACATCCTCTCAAAAGTTTGAAAATGTAGCATAAAGTTACACATAGTGTATGTGGGTAGAACAATATTTCTTTGATACACTTTGGATTTATATATATTGGAGGGTGATAAGGGGAACGCTGGACCTCCTGGACTTAAAGGACCAAAGGGAACTGAAGGAGACACTGGTAATCAAGGGCCACAGGGAATAAAGGGGCCACCAGGGAAACAGGTGAGTAAGAGATAAATTGCTTTTATTAAAATTGTAATACTTTTGTTTTACAAGGTTATTTAGTCAGGGCAATGCTGCCTGCATCTTCCACTCTGATGCTGTTCTGAAAAATACATATTAAAGTCCTCAGAATCCAAAAGTCAGGAAGCTGCCTTCTAACCACTGATAAAATGTTCATGTGAAGACCCATTGGGGTGTGCTGAATATTTTTGATGTGTGGATTAAAAGGAGACACTGTGCTCACTGTCCTTTCTGTCTACCATCATTTGCAGGGATACAGTGGTGCACCAGGAGACAGAGGGAAACAGGGGGTTCCAGGGCTCAAGGTCAGTCACATCAGCCTAAAAGTGGTAGAAGCAACAGTGAAGGACCTTACCTGAGAAACTATGTTATGATTAATTCAAATGGTGGCTAATATCAAGTTATTGTTGAAGTTCTGGTACAAAATTTCTGATGTTGATGTTGATGACAAAGACCATGGTTTCACAGGGTGAGCCAGGCACCAGAGGTACATCAGGCATGCCTGGGCAGTTCGGACCAGGGGGCAACACTGGGGCAACAGGAGTCAAAGGCCAGAAAGGTTTCCAGGGACAAACTGTTAGTAACAGATTTATGTAAATTATATCAGAATTCTCGATGTGAATCATAATAAACATCATGTGATGTACGCTACTAGTCAAAATGTTGGACACACTATCCAGTACAGTTCAATGGGAAACCTTTGACTGGTAGTGTACATGTGATGTATCTAACAGTGTTACTATAAGCTATGTATAAATGTGTCACAATGTTTGGATATCATCACATAGCTGAAAATAAACACTGTAGGTGTTTTTTTTTTACAGGGCCCCCCTGGTAAAATAGGTCCTCCTGGACAAATTGGAACATCAACACCAGTATGTTTTTGATTAACTTAATATGGCAATTATATATTAATTACATGAAAATTAAGTGTTGACTATGATCAGTTAAAAGTTGCCACTTAGCTTCATACAGGCTCCACTGTAGATTTCAGCTGCTACAGTACAGCAAACACAGCTATCAGCCTGTTTCCTATACACGCACTTGTCATTTTATTAGGTACACCAAGCTAAAACTAATACAGTATAACAGAAATGTTTTAGAAGTCTGGAGGTTTGGAAGACATAATGTGTGCTGATGTTTTTTTTTCAGGGTTTGCCAGGCAACAGGGGTATTGATGGCAAAACCGGAATTCCTGGACCAAAGGTGTAATGTACCATTCGTTCATTTTGATGCACTGTAATGTTCTTTGGTGTATAGTAAGTGTGATCTGTTCAGTTATAGATAACTGGCCTTTATTTCTGTCTCTGCTGTGTTTGTGCAATTCAGGGCAGCCCTGGTGAGAAGGGCACATCCGGCCTATCTGGCATCAAAGGAAACATGGTAGGACTTCATTATGAAATCCCTGCCCTGCGGACATCATTAATCTGATCAAGCATATTTAACAGTGTGTATGAAGATGTAACAACTGTGATGCAATGAGTTTATATAACTCTGTATTCCCCAGGGGATAAGAGGTCGAAAAGGTGCAAAAGGGGAGCCTGGGGCACAAGGACCACTGGTAAGATAGCTTATTTGAAATGTAAAAGCTTGGTTTTACAATTTTCGGCCTTTATAAATAGGCCACTCACTGTTACTGAAGGCTGTGATATTTTATGAATTATAATTCTATACTGGTTGTAGTGTCATTTAAATATGACTGTATCTTTTAGGGTACAGTGGGAAAGATGGGGTTCACAGGCTCTCCAGGTGCTAAAGGTCCACCTGGGCCTGTTGGTCCTCCTGGTCTTCCAGGAGCTAAAGGAATTCAGGGACCAAAGGTGAAAGGAAGTACCTCTCAGCTCAGATAAAAATCTAAAGCCCAGTCTGTACCTTTTAATTCTTAAAGTAAATGTGTCACAATGAAAACATAAGGCTTTCGCCTGACTGGTCTCTTTTAACTGTTAATTACAGTTTTTGGTGCATAAGAGCAACTGAATTATGAGGTTTATTTTCTATTACTGTGTATTTAAAGGGAAAAAGAGGCCAGTCTGGAAGGAAAGGGGACAAAGGAGCCCCTGGAAAAACTGTGAGTTTAATTTAAATGGCTTTTTAAAAATCATCTTAAAAGATTGTTCTAATACACATCCTACAATGCAAATATTGCAAAATTCAGCAGTCACTGAATTAAACTTTACCTCTCTCAAATAAAAATGAGACAGAAGATATGGCCAAACTAGAAAACTATTAACATTTTGTATAGTCACTTGTGCAGCTGACACATTAAGAACTGGATATAAAGTCAGTGCTCCTGCCTTTTTGAAAGTATTTGTGTTTACTTGCTGCCTACAATTTTGTGCAGTACTTTAAAATATCTTTATAGCACTTATTGCAAATTATTCTAATCTCAGTCACTGTTTTTGGAAAAAAGATGGCTAAAAATATTTACATTTAATTAAAGGTATGATTGAATAACTCAGTCTAATATCTGCTTTGGGCCTTTCATATCCAAGTTCTTCTAATCCATCTGTTTTGAAGGGAGCTGAGGGCCCACTGGGGAGGCCAGGACCACCCGGGAAACCTGGAACACCCGCAAGTATCCCTTATAAAATGCATACTTATATCACCAAGTTTGTTACAAAATGACATGCAGACTAAAAGGTTCATTTTGCATTGTGTCATAAGTTGTCATTACTTAGTTGTATTTTAGCACATATAAAAAAATTAAAGGTGCATTACCACAATTTTACACTTTGTCTGATAATTCAAGTGAAAATAGGACATGGTGTTTCTCCACTATCTTAACCTCCACCATGACACTCTGCTGCCTACAGCACTTTTGTTTTTATTCCAGCTTCTCTACCCTGTGTTTCAAAACATGGTCTGTAAATTAGCCCCGCCTGCCACCTAGCAAAGGTTATAAGAATAGCTTTCAAACTGCAAGTATAAGTATTCATTTCAAACAGCCAGTCATAGAGGACCTCTCATAGGCTAAAAGTCAGAAACAGTGACTGCATCAAAAGTTAACTGGTTTGTTTTGGAAAGATTAATGACCTAGCATGGTCATGATTTTACCTTTGTATTAAATTTAAATGATTTTCTACCGCTACCGCTTAGTCCCTGAACGGGGTCACGGGGCGGGGGCCGGAGACTAAATGATTTTAATTTGGAAGTAATTTGAGCTTTGTGTCATATAAACAGTAACGAGAGCCTTCTACTGGATTTACAAATGTATTCGCTAGCTATGGACTGGAGGCCAGATTTTGCACAGTTTGTCACAACCAGACATCTGTTGTTTACGTTGTTGCTAGAAAACAGGGTGGGATGGGAGGGCCACCATGTGGTTAGGAGCCGTTTACAGTGTCAGTTAGTTTTGGGTCTCTAGTGGCTGAAAAGAAATGACATATAGTAGCTTTAAAATGATGAATGTGTTGATTATCAACTGTATAAAATATGGACGCCATGACAGCTCCCAGAATTTGTTAATCGATGATACAAAAAGATGCTGTCAATCCACTTCTGGTCACTGCTGTGCAGAATCTGTATGCAAAAAAGAAAGATGGCAGCCAATGTTTTCACAGTTTTGATTTCATTTTTGCATAGTTGAGGGAAGTGGTGATGCCATGTCCATTGTATATACAGTGCCTTGCGAAAGTATTCGGCCCCCTTGAACTTTGCGACCTTTTGCCACATTTCAGGCTTCAAACATAAAGATATAAAACTGTAATTTTTTGTGAAGAATCAACAACAAGTGGGACACAATCATGAAGTGGAACGAAATTTATTGGATATTTCAAACGTTTTTAACAAATAAAAAACTGAAAAATTGGCCGTGCAAAATTATTCAGCCCCCTTAAGTTAATACTTTGTAGCGCCACCTTTTGCTGCGATTACAGCTGTAAGTCACTTGGGGTATGTCTCTATCAGTTTTGCACATCAAGAGACTGAAATTTTTGCCCATTCCGCCTTGCAAAACAGCTCGAGCTCAGTGAGGTTGGATAGAGAGCGTTTGTGAACAGCAGTTTTCAGTTCTTCCCACAGATTCTCGATTGGATTCAGGTCTGGACTTTGACTTGGCCATTCTAACACCTGGATATGTTTATTTGTGAACCATTCCAATGTAGATTTTGCTTTATGTTTTGGATCATTGTCTTGTTGGAAGACAAATCTCCGTCCCAGTCTCAGGTCTTTTGCAGACACCATCAGGTTTCCTTCCAGAATGGTCCTGTATTTGGCTCCATCCATCTTCCCATCAATTTTAACCATCTCCCCGGTCCCTCCTGAAGAAAAGCAGGCCCAAACCATGATGCTGCCACCACCATGTTTGACAGTGGGGATGGTGTGTTCAGGGTGATCAGCTGTGTTTCTTTTACGCCAAACATAACGTTTTGCATTGTTGCCAAAAAGTTCGATTTTGGTTTCATCTGACCAGAGCACCTTCTTCCACATGTTTGGTGTGTCTCCCAGGTGGCTTGTGGCAAACTTTAAACGACACTTTTTATGGATATCTTTAAGAAATGGCTTTCTTCTTGCCACTCTTCCATAAAGGCCAGATTTGTGCAGTATACGACTGATTGTTGTCCTATGGACAGAGTCTCCCACCTCAGCTGTAGATCTCTGCAGTTCATCCAGAGTGATCATGGGCCTCTTGGCTGCATCTCTGATCAGTCTTCTCCTTGTATGAGCTGAAAGTTTAGAGGGACGGCCAGGTCTTGGTAGATTTGCAGTGGTCTGATACTCCTTCCATTTCAATATTATCGCTTGCACAGTGCTCCTTGGGATGTTTAAAGCTTGGGAAATCTTTTTGTATCCAAATCCGGCTTTAAACTTCTCCACAACAGTATCTCGGACCTGCCTGGTGTGTTCCTTGTTCTTCATGATGCTCTCTGCGCTTTAAACAGACCTCTGAGACTATCACAGTGCAGGTGCATTTATACGGAGACTTGATTACACACAGGTGGATTCTATTTATCATCATTAGTCATTTAGGTCAACATTGGATCATTCAGAGATCCTCACTGAACTTCTGGAGAGAGTTTGCTGCACTGAAAGTAAAGGGGCTGAATAATTTTGCACGCCCAATTATTCAGTGTGCTAATGAAATTGGTCTCTTGTTTTGTGATCATTTTCTCAGGGCCTGAGTGGTTTGGATGGGTTACTGGGAGTCAGGGGTAATGAGGGAGATCCGGTAAGAAACACTGATCATCCTCCAGTTTATTCTGTTGTCCAATTGGTTTTACTAAATTAAATTTCTCCCATGCTCACTGTGAAGGGTGATGTTGGTGTCAGAGGAGCACCTGGAACACCTGGAAGGCCTGGCAATATGGTGAGCTCACTAAAGACATGGAAAATATGCAACTGTGCACCATGTTCTTCCATTCAGAAAGATGCATTTTGTGATATTACTTATGTCTAGGGAAAACCTGGGCCTCCTGGGATTAGGGGAAACACTGGACCAAAAGGGTTTAAGGTAAAGTAGCACATCATTTATATAAATGACAGGTGAATAATGCAATAACCTAACATGCTGCTGACCTGATTAGGTCCCATACATCCCTTTTTATTTGTTCATATTTTTATATTGACTTATACAATTGTGTGTTATGCAAATAATATGTCTGTCTTTTAAGCCGAGAGCTGCCGGGAAAAAATTCGTTGTGTTATGCATAATGACAATAAAGATTCTTGACTTGACTTGACTTGATAATGATTACTTTTCATGCAGTTGTATTACTGATATCCTATTGTATCTCGCAGGGTAAAACCAGATCGAAAGGAGTGCATGGACCTCCTGGACCGATTGGGCCAAAGGTATACAAATTTGTTTAACAACAGCTTATAAAGTAAGTAAGTTAGAAACTTAGACTAACACCTGTTCATGTGAATGTCTGCATCATTACTGACATTGATACAGGGCATTCAAGGACTGAGAGGAGAGAAAGGTGAATCTGGAAGTCTTGGTACAAAGGTAAAGACAGTGTAGGCTCCTGACCTCAAAATGAATTTCTTTAACATTTAAGGTATTTTTCTTATTCTTATACTGTGCATCCATGCTTCTAAATACTACATTACTTATACAGTATACTCACACCAAAGTAACCAAACTGGCAGCTGTGTGCACCACAGAGAACTTTAAAAAATGTTGTCCTTCAGGTGTAGTGAGCTGCAAAGCTTCAAAGCTGTTACTCTACACTCCAACAGAACCCATACAGAAATTAAAATTGCAATCATGTAACTGTTGAAGGAGGAATTTGTAAGTCATTTTTGGTTTTCTTTGTATACAAGGGTCTCTCCGGTGACACAGGGATACCAGGACCAGTTGGGCCACCAGGGCTAAAGGTTGGTTGAAATTATTTTAAAAAATAAAGTAATTTTAATGCATAAGCACAATTTCATGTTGATTACATTTCTGTTTTTGATCTTAGGGAAATCCTGGTTTGCAGGGGCTGAAAGGGCAACTTGGTCCTAAAGGAAAGCAGGTGTGTTCTGCCTTAAATTGTCTTGCACCATTTCTATATTTGGTAGCAAGGTATTAAGTAAAAAATATTATTAAATCAATAAAACATGTGTCGGATTTCTCAGGGGGATGCTGGTAGCCGTGGTCCACCTGGGCAAAAAGGCTTCCCTGGACCACCTGTATGTCATGTTAATATTCTGCCATTTTTAATTGTCTATTGAAGTATTTTACTCAGGTGCTTCCTAACTGTCTTTTACACAGGGCCAGCATGGAAAAAAGGTAAGAAACTGTTTATGACATTTTTTATTTTTTGTTAATATTAGACTTTTCAATTTTATGGATCTTTATTGACCTGAACTGGTCAAAATTAAGGTGGAATGTCTGTCATCTATTGTGCCTTTATTGGTACCTTGTGTTCCAAATACTGAGATATTCATCATGTATTAGTTGACTCCAGACAGTCTGACTGTGTTTGTGCCTTTACAGGGAATGAAAGGTATCCAAGGCAGGAGTGGACCAAAGGGAGTGAAGGGAAGGCGTGGGCCTCCAGTAAGACATTATGCACACACAGTACAAGTAGACAAATAAATATATGTTCCACTTGGTCCACAAATTTAACTGCAGCATACTGTAAGGATTGAAGGTGCATTTGGTGCTTAAAGGCCCTGAATATTGCTTAACTGCTCATAGCATGTACCATGCTCTTAACGCAAAGTCATTTCTGTTACAGGGAAAACCAGGTGCACCAGGCAGGCTTACACAAAGACAAAGCTCCAAACCAGGTCAAAGAATTGACAGACAAACACCCAGCCTCAAAAAGCAAAGAGAAGAACAACAAAAAGTTGGTACAAATTTTCTTCTCTTATAAACTATATTTGCACAGTGTCCTGGGACTATTTGCATCCAGTTGTGTTTTATATTCATAGACCGGTATTATGATTGATAGTTGGCTGAATGCTTGGTTATCACTTTGAATGACTGAATGATGGCTTCCTCTGTAGCAGCCCAGGCCAGTGTCCAGCATATGGTCTCAAGGAGCTGAGGCTGAGGAATCCTTCAGTTGGCCCCAAGGAACCAAAGATGATCCTGCCACCACCTGCTATGAGCTAGGGCTCATACACCCACATCTGAAGGATGGTGAGGGTATGCAGGGCTCATAACCCTCATCTGCCACTGATTATACACTCTGTATGAAATTAGTCTGGACAAATTTCCATTATCTTTCAGGATACTTTTATATGGACCCCAACCAAGGCTGTCCCTGTGATGCTGTGAAGGTGTTCTGTAACTTCACAGCAGGAGGAACAACCTGTATTAATCCTTTAAAGTCACAGGTACATTAATTTTCACCAAGGGTTAAGATTAGCAGGCTGAGTATTGTGTGAATGATTCCTGTGGTAGACTATAGCACAATTAGAAAAACATAGAAAACATTCAACCCCTTGTTTCCAACTGCAGCAACAACACGAAATGACTATATGGTTTCACATCACAATATACATAGTATAGATAGAACATACCGTCTAACATGGCTAGTCAGATGAGATTGCCTCAGTCTCCCACAGCACGTTTGACTTCTTCCTACTCCATTCAAACATGTACTAGGTATAAGCAAAGCTATAGTATGTAATTTTTCTCAGATATGTTTGTTGTAGCAATATGCTCTAAAACATGTCTTAAAGTGGAGAGGTGCTGTCAAAGCCTCCTGTGATTGAACAGCAATGACAGCAGTGCTGAGATATTAGCTTCTAAAAGGTTCTTCAGCAAGACTGACCTCTAAAGATTTTCAGGGTGCTTTTCCTGGATCAGAATTTTGTTGCATTCTCATTTCTAATAATTTCATAATGACAAATATCTGAAGAGCTGGGAAGAGCTTGACAGAGCATAGTAGAGCATAGTGGAGCAGGGAGAGAGTGCTGGGCAGAGTAGAGTGCATTGATTTGGAGTATCATGCTAGTGCTACCTTATGTTATATACTGTAGCTTTAATTGAGTTTTCAGCTAATTCCAAATAGTCAGAGTTGGCTTAGAATAGTAAAAATAGATTCTGGGATAGAAGGAGCTACATACAGTATTCTTATTTCTGATGTATTTAATTACATAAATATGTGGGTGCTATGAATGGCTTTAGAAATAAAACTAATGCTCTGTTATGTAGATTACATTTAGATGGGAACCAGAAAAACACAAATCAAAGTCTGCCTACTGGTTCAGTCAGCAACATGGTGGAGACAAAGTAAGACTAATACATTTATAAACCGATTGAGAAATATTTATTGCATCTAATAGCAGTGAGCTATTTCCACAGTCTTAAAATGAATGATTTCTATCGTTAACAGTTTGAGTACCCTGGTGTGGATGTTGTACAGCTGAGGTTTCTGCGGTTCCACAGCCACACGTCTTTCCAGAGCATGACTGTGAGCTGCACAGAAAACCACTCCAGTACTGCTCACACAACTGAATCAGCCAACAGGATTATTCACTTCCTGGGAGACGCTGGCAAAGAAATTGATTCAGACTTTATCAGTGTGTCCAGAAAAGGGTGTGAGGTAAGACTACAAGATTTTGTTAAGGTTAAAAAAAAAGCTTTTTCTTTCAGTTTAGCAGCATTTTTTGATTATTAATAAACAATGCAAATACCTTTAATGTTACTGTGATGCGTGGAAAAGGAACAGAAAGACAGACTGTGGTAGACTCCAGACAAAACTGGAACTGGACTTATACCATCTCTAAGACCCTTTTTTTCTTTCTTTCTGGATTAAAGAATATATGTTATTGAATACTTACAAAGGTTTTGGGTGCAAATTAGTAAGTATAAATCAGTCAGGTAATATTAGTGTGAATTAATCAAACACTGTTTGAACACTGCATACTTTTCCTGGTTTGTCACTGAATGCTCCCAAGTAGATTGTACATCACCACTGTACTATAATTACAGGAGCATAGTTACTGGGAGAATTAATTAATCAATAGTATATTTTAGATTGTTTGTAAAAGCTTTGGTCCACAAGCAAATTAATTTCCTACCTACCCATAACTCCACCATAAAAGGGTTCAGTGGCTGAATTAGGATATACTGTACATTCAGAAAATAAAAATACTACACGTTCTTGTTGTGTCCCATCATTTGTTTTATCATTTTGCAGAAGGAGATGGTTGTGAGGGTCCGGGGGAGCACGGAGTTACATCGAGGTGATATGGAGTTACTTCCTGTCAGAGACCTGGGTGTAGATGTAAAGGGAGTAACTCCTCTCATCCCTGAGATCACAGTTGTTTTGGGACCCCTCTGCTTCTTGTGACCTATGAGTAGTGTGTGTGTGCGCCTTTGTATTACTTACATTATGGGGACCAAAACTTGTTAACACATTCACATTGTGGGGACTCGGCCATCTTGGTCCCCACAAGGAAATCACTGAATTTTATGGTGGCAACATGGTTTAAGGTTAAGGTGAGGTTAAGGTTAGGGAAGTAGTGGTTATGGTTAAGGTTAGGATAAGTCTACAGGAAATGTCTGTTCAAATTCTCAGTCATCCAGGTCGTAGTATGCTGAGGGTTAAGTGTTAGGGTTAGGAAATTAATTTTCTATAGGAAATGAATGTAAGTCAATGTAAAGTCCCCACAAGGAATGAAAACAAAGCAGTACTGTGTGTGTGTGTGTGTGTGTCTGTGAGAGAGAGAGCATTTCTGTAAACTATCTCTTTAAGCAAGGATATATGGTGTCTGGGTATTTTACATGAACAATACCTGTTTTACTGGTGTACTGTATTTTTGTATATTTATTGAATTATCAAGCTAAATGAAATTTTACCTTGTGAATGTTTTTAAATATTGCTGATAAATGTTTGTGTGGCACCAAATGTTGAAAATCAACTATGAATTTAATGTTTGTCATTTTTTTCAGTTTTCCATCCTCCTCACAGTGACAATGGTGTGAAGCACTATCAAAATAAAATGATCACTTCTAACATGTGGAATGAAATCAGGCATTGCGCATCAGTTTTATTTGTCAGTGATTTGTACTGAGTCTGTCTGTGTCATTGAATGTGTAGGTTGACATTTTCTACCAATCATGCTAAAGTTTGCCACTGATAGCACAGGACATGCTGCCCTCTTGGTGTCAAGATAGAAAACACCATTATTCAGAATCTATAGTTGAATAAATACTTTTCCTTCTATTGAACCAGCTGAGTGCTTGACTGGGAAAATGTGTTTTTCATCAAAGAACAATAAGAAAATTTGCTCTTTATTTTAAAAGGAAGTTGTTTCTCTCCCTAGTGCTACCAGTTACTGGAGTAGGTATATACATGGCATTAACTGGACCAAAGTATGGTGTCTACCTCAGAAATACATTGTGGTAAATACAGTGAAAGATGTGGCATATAAAGTTTTTCACAGATGCTATCCAGCAAAACGTTTTCTAAAGAAATGTTGTTGGTGGCCACTTAGAAAGTTTAAGCCATTTAATTTGGAAAGATGTCTGCAAACTCATATGTAATAATTTCATATCTGATTTTAACCTCAAGTTTGAATATCTAGTTTTTGGTGCTCATAGTTATTGTACAAGATGTTTACATGGAGAACATCAATTTTTAGTTAACAGAACTGTCCATGGTAAACATTTTCTGCACAAATGCAAATCTGAAAAAGCAAACCCTGCTTTGTACCTTTTTGTGATTAACACTACATAAAGACTAGTCTACATAAAGACTATTTGCTCTTCTAACAATACAAAAGCTTTGAAGACGTTTATACTTTGTCAAAAACATCAGGTCTTTATTCAGAAAATGTAACTTTCCTTTTATTTTATTCTATGTATTTATCTTCCATTGGTTTCTTTCTTGTTTTACCGCTGGCACTGTTCTGCTGTGTTTCATCACATTATATTTTTATATTGTGCAATAAAGTTGTTGTTTTTTTCTCTTCGTGTTTAGTTTACACTAGTGGTGTTCGCGGGTATTATTTACTCGCATCATCTTTTGGCTTTGTAACTCAACATAATCAAAGAATTTTAATCTAAAACAATGTAATAATCAACTCTAATAATCAACAGATGTTTACATTTACCCTTTACCTTTGTTAGATTACATTACATAAGGGTTAAAACATCAGACATTGGGGGGGCGGTGACGTCGAAAGGAAGACACGTGTTCGACCAATCGGTGTTGACTCCGGTGGGCATCATCTCCTCCTTTGTAGGAGGTTGGAATCAGTTTAGACTTATGATTTGTGGAGTGACACACCAGAGTTTGAGTTCAGTACAGTTGGATGTCAGCTGAATAAGAGCGCAGTTGGCAGTTAAACCGAGTGAGTATTGACGAAGTCAACAGGCCGCGTCTTTATATTCTCCTGGTCTGAGACAACTTTTATATCAAGCTGTTCCGTAGCGAACTAAAGATGTCAAAAAGTTGGCTAATTTCACTTGCCTCAGCTCCTACCTGCTGTTAACAGCCCAGACTGTAATAATGTTAATCTTACATTATCAGTAAACCGGCTGACTATTTTAGTTTGCTTGTATTTAATCGTCTCCTGTCACACTGACTCAGCTGACGGGAGCTAAATGAGCTGTACCTGCTGTCTCCGTGTCATGTGAGACGGATTTGATTGGCAAATATGTGTGTGTTGCCTCTCAAATTTAATTCGTTATCTGTGTAAGCTGGTACACAACAGCGATGTGTTTACTGCCGTGAGCTCATTTCTTCATGTGGCTTCAAGACATCATAACTTAACTTTGATAATGCGCCCAGCGTTAATTTTTAACCTAGGCTTCCTGTTACTTTAGGATGGAGAGCGGGGGTGTCCTTCGCTGCCGAGCCATTCCGAAGATGCCCATCTCCCCTGACAAGTGTTTGGAAGGGGAATGTTGTCCAGGAGAACATCACCAAAACACCAGAGACAACCACACTGCTGATAATGGTAAGACCTTAACTCCCTTATCAGCAGGGCTAAGAAAGAGGACATTGACCTCTTACTGCACTGAATATTTAGATTAATGCGCATGTTGACTCAACCCATCCATCCATTTCCTCCGCTTATCCGGGACCGGGTCACGGGGGCAGCAGTCTAAGCAAAGATGCCCAGACTTCTCTCTCTCCAGACACTTCCTCCAGCTCCTCCGGGGAAATGCTGAGGTGTTCCCAGGCCAGCTGAGAGACATAGTCCCTCCAGCGTGTCCTGGGTCTTCCCCGGGGCCTCCTCCCGGTGGGACATGCCCCGGAACACCTCCCTAGGAAGGCGCCCAGGAGGCATCCGAAACAGATGCCCGAGCCACCTCAGCTGGCTCCTCTCGATGTGGAGGAGCAGCGGTTCTACTCTGAGCTCCTCCCGGGTGACCGAACTCCTCACCCTATCTCTAAGGGTGCGCCCGGTACATCGACCGCATTACTGCAGAAGCTGCATCGATCCGCCTGTCAATCTCCCGTTCCATAGATTGACCAGTAAATCGAGAGCTTCGCCTTACAGCTCAGCTCCTTCTTCACCACGACGGACTGGTACATCGACTGCATTGCTGCAGAAGCTGCACCGATCCGCCTGTCAATCTCCCGTTCCATCCTTCCCTCACTCGTGAACAAGACCCCAAGATACTTGAACTCCTCCACTTGAGGCAGGAACTCCCCACCAACCTGAAGGGAACTCAACCCTTACCTGCCTTTTTCATTTCATTACAATTTCTTTAAAACACTTGTCTGTTGTCTCAGTTGGGACAACATAAGTTCTCTGTATATTTAGAAAAATGTTACTGAATATTCTAGCAGTAAAGGTTTGGGAACAAGAAGAGTTTGAATTGAGTAAGCACGTAGTGTACTGCATAGGCTTCCTGTCTTTGTTACACTGTTGTTACATTTTCTTTGTTACAGTAATTGTTGACACTTTGTTAGGTTGGTGGAACGCTATAGTTGCTTGCCATTCTTTGTTTGACCTCAGTAACTGAACAAACCTGTCCTTCACTGGACAGCTTTCAACACTAATACCTTTCATTTCAAATGTTTTCTGAGGTGTCAGACAGTAGACACTTGCTCCACACTGTCTTCAAGTTTCCCATGGATAGCCACCCTGTTGGCCATTTATTAAAATATGTGGCATGGTGTGTGTGTTACCTGGTTCTATTAAAGCAAGGTAACCTGGCAACTCTGTTGGCTCTGTTGTTAATTTGCACAGAATATTGATACTGAAAGATTGCAAAGCTGTATGTTGATGATTTTTAACTTTATCATATGCCTCAGACTTGTGTGTCCTGTCTCCAGTTTCAGGAAAAATTGAAGTGGAACAGGTGATCAGTAAAAAGCTGCAACTGAAGAAGAAAGCAGAGGTTAGTAGGTCGGTAATTTGGGTTAAAAAAAGGCTCAGCCTGCATGTTGTGCTATTTGAATCCTCCAACGGGAAAATGCTTTTTAAATTGGATTTCCTTTAATGGATGTATTGCTATTTTGTCATCCTGCTGTAAATCAGTCATTTATTGACACACAGACAAAATACAGTACTTTTTAGTTTTGTCTGGTTTATTTCCACCAACATCAGGTTGTTAGTACTGGCTGTTGACATAAAAAGAAACACAGATCAGATGCACAATATTGCCAGCAAATCAAACCTGTCTGCTACACATACTGCAGGTTTGGAAAGCATGAAAGAACTCAAATTTACAGTGTAGCTAATAATAATACTCTGCCACAAAGGCTTGTGTGCGTTATGTGAAAATGTGTGTTGTTGGCAACTCATGCTGTCTAAGTGCACACTACAGCCATATTATTGTAAAACAGTTTTTTTTTTTCATTACTACATTTTTGTTGTTTATCTAATGCTCTTATCCAGTTCAGCTGCTGATGACTGAGTAAGTGGTTCAGTGGGTTTAGACGATTGAGACACTTGAGCGGTTTTGAAAAATTAAAAGCAAAGTTAATGTTATCGAAATAATGAATCTTTGCAAAACAACTCCAAATTTGCATATTCAAGAAGAACATCATTACTGTCACAGAAATGCTACAAAGTCCATATTTGTCCAAGTGTTTTCATATGTGAGTATTTTTTTCTGTCCTTTTCTATTGCTCAGTACCTGAAAAGCGACCTGATGCTCCAGTTTGATAGTCAGGTCAGTGACCTCATGGACAGTCTTATTGAGGAGGCAACCAGCCTGGAGCCTGCACCTGTATCTGCTGGCTTCTCACCTCCACTGTCAGAAAAGGAGAGGAGCAAACTCAGGTATTACCATTCACGTTGCTTTAAACAGGGCATTTTATGGGATTAGAGCACATGTGAACAATCTTTCCCCATTTCACACATGCGCCTGTCCTCTAGAAATAATAGATTTGCTGGTCACCGTTGTCACTCTGCTTTCTTTTAGGCATTTCCAGTCTCCTCATGGCCAGGGAAAGCAGTTTGTCAGTCGCCGGTCTTACCTAGAGTAAGATGACACTTTGATATTAAGGTCATATAAATATCAGAGCATTTGTGTAGATACTAATTTTCCTGTTTTATGTTTTTCCTCAGTGAGCTTTTTGAGGTGAATCACCTCAGGACCATCTACCACATTTTTGTTGCCGTGCTCTTTGTCTTTATTCTCAATACACTTGTGGTAGATTCCATTAATGAAGGCAGGTAATATAAGACTGCTACTTGTGCTTTTGTTTTCTGTTCATGTCTGTTGAGTCAGATAACTTGACAAATTGCCATTTTTGATTACTTTGCTCTTCTTTATGAAATAAATTCCTGTAATTGATATCACTTTTGAACTTGCTAAGTTAATATGTCCTAACAAGAGCCTTCTGTCCTTTGTCCTTTGCCCCTTGCCCCAGGCTGGTGCTGGACTTTGACCTGCTAGTCTATACATTTGGACAGCTCCCCCTGGTGGTGTGCACATGGGTCTGCATGTTCCTGTCTGCGTTGGTGGTTCCGTACACTCTGTTCAGTCTGTGGTCACAGACCCAGTCTGGGTCTTACAGTCACCCTGGGTTGTACAGTTTAGTGTTTGGCTCTGTATTCCTGCTTTACCAGGCTCTGGGTCTAGGATTCCTGCCTGCTTATGTGGTGGTGACCAACAGTTTGCCACCTGCATCAGCCGCCATTGTCACCCATGAACAGGTGGGTGACTAGCACATTTGACCAGTATAATGAGTAGGGACACATCTACTTGCTTTATGTAAAACCTTTTTCAAATGTCTTTTGAAGTGTGCTGTATAAACTCCCCTTTTTGACCCAGATACGCCTAATGATGAAAGCCCACTCCTTTGTCAGAGAGAATGTACCAAGATTTCTGTCGTGGTCTAAAGACAAGACCAGTATGTAACTTTCTAACTACAGCATATTTTTTGTTCTCTTTCTTTTTTCTGTGTATCCATATGCAGTTTCTATCTCATAGCAACTGTGTTCTGATTGATAAGCAGTCTCTGCTATCTTCTACAGGTCCAGGTTCAGTGGTCCCTCAGGTTTCCCAGTATCTCTACTTCCTGTTTGCACCCACACTCATCTACAAAGACAAATACCCCAGGTAAACACACCCTCTCTTCATCTGTCATTTGGCATTTTTAATGTTCTATTGAGAGCAAAACATAGTTGCCTTGCATAAAATAGGGCATGTTCCTTGTTTCTCACTTGCAGGAACCCAGTGATCAGATGGGGCTATGTGGCCTCAAATTTTCTTCAGGTACCAATTTCTTTCACATCTAAGGCTGACCTAACTTGGTCTCACTTATGATTGCAAGCAAACAGTATTAGCCTATTTTCTGAGAGTTCCAGTCGTCCACCCCACAGGTACTGGGCTGCGTGTTTTATTTGTATTACGTGCTTCTGCGGCTGTGTATCCCTCAGTTCCACGGCATCAGTCAGCAAATGTTTGACCTGAAGGCTGTGGTCCTCTGTGTCTTTAACCTCATTCTACCAGGTAAAAATGAGTGTTTTCTCACATAAACACCCAGTCTTACATTTTTTCTAGATATTTTAAAATGGATTTTTCCTTCATGAAGATGGGAGATGCAGGATTGTTGCAACAGCATGACAAATGTAGTTTCTTTCTTTGCAGGAATGTTGTTTCTCCTTCTAGGATTCTTTTCTGTCATCCACTGTTGGTTCAATGCATTTGCTGAAATGCTTCGTTTTGCTGATAGGATGTTTTACAAGGTATTGTCATCCACTGAAAAATGTAGATGTATGTTGAATCAAATGTCCATCTGTTTTCTTCCGCTTATCCGGAACCGGGTCGCGGGGGCAGCAGTCTAAACAGAGATGCCCAGACTTCTCTCTCTCCAGACACTTCCTCCAGCTCCTCCGGGGGGATGCCGAGGCGCTCCCAGGCCAGCTGAGAGTTGTATTAAACCTTATTTAAAGTCTATGTGTTTCCCATCATACACAGCTTTTAACAT
>NW_018128009.1:1098152-1100337 GCF_001952655.1 Monopterus albus
GGCCAACCGAGAGACATATCCCTCCAGCGTGTCCTGGGTCTTCACCGGGGCCTCCTCCCAGTGGGACATGCCTGGAACACCTCCCTAGGAAGATGCCCAGGAGGCATCCGAAACAGATGCCCTCTCGATGTGGAGGAGCAGCGGTTCTACTCTGAGCTCCTCCCGAGTGACCGAGCTCCTCACCCTATCTCTAAGAGTGTGCCCCGCCACCCTGTGGAGAAAGCTCATTTCGGCTACTTGTATCGGCGATCTTGCCCTTTTGATCACGGCCCACAGCTCATGACCATAGGTGAGAGTCGGACTGTAGATCGACTAGTAAATTGAGAGCTTCACCATACAGCTCAGCTCCTTCTTGACCACGATGGACCGGTCCTGGTTTGATGGAGCCAACAGGACAGCATCATCTGCAAAAAGCAGAGACAAGATCCTGTGGTCCCCAAACCAGACTCCCTCCGGCCCCTGGCTGCGCCTAGGAATTCTGTCCATAAAAATAATGAACAGAACCGGTGACAAAGGGCAGCCCTGCTGGAGTCCAACATGCACCGGAAACAAGTCTGACTTACTTCCGGCAATGCAAACCAAGCTCCTGCTCCGTTCATACAGGGACCAGACAGCCCGGAGCACCCCCCACAGGGCACTGCAAGGGACATGGTCGAATGCCTTCTCCAAATCCAGAAAACATATGTGGACTGGTTGGGCAAACTCCCATGAACCCTCCGCCACCCTGAACAGGGTATAGAGCTGGTCCAGGACATTGTTCCTCCTGAATCCGAGGTTTGACTATCGGTCAAATTCTCTCCAGTACCCTGGCATAGACTTTCCCGGGGAGGCTGAGGAGTGTGATTTCCCTCTGTAGTTGGAACACACTCTCCGGTCTCCCTTCTTGAAAAGAGAGACCACCACCCTGGTCTGCCAGTCCAGAGGCACTGTCCCGCGCTGTTGCAGAGGCGTATCAGCCAAGACAGCCCCACAACATCCAGAGACTTAAGGTACTCAGGGTGGATTTCATATACCCCTGGTGCCTTGCCACCATGAAGCTTCTCAACTAGCTTAGCAACTTCAGCTTGGGTAATGGACGAATCCACCTCTGAGCCCTCAGCCTCTGCCTCCTCACCGGAAGACGTGACACTGGGGTTTAGGACATCCTCGAAGTATTCCTTCCACTGTCCGACGATGTCCCCAGTCGAGGTCAACAACTGTCCACCTCCACTGTAAACAGTTTTGGAAGGGCATTGCTTCCCCCTCCTGAGGCGCCGGATGGTTTGCCAGAATTTCTTTGGGGCTGACCAATAGTCCCTCTTCATGGCCTCACCGAACTCCTCCCAGATGTGAGTTTTTGCCTTCACAACCACCCGGGCTGCAGTCTGCTTGGCCTGCAGGTAACCGTCAGCAGCCTCAGGAGTCCCACAAGCCAACCAAGCTCGAAAGGTCTCCTCCTTCAGCTTGACGGCATCCCTTACTTCCGGTGTCCACCACCAGTTTCGGGGATTGCCGCCACGACTGGCACCGGAGATCTTACGGCCACTGCTCCAAGCGGCCACATCAGCAAAGGAGGTGGAGAACATGGTCCACCCGGACTCAATGTCTCCAGTCTCCCTCGGAATCAGGTCGAGACTCTGCCGGAGGTGGGAGTTAAAGATTTCTCTGACAGGGGCTCCTGCCAAACGTTCCCAACAGACCCTCACAGTATGTTTGGGTCTGCCGAGTCTGTCCAGCTTCCTCCCCTGTCATCAGATCCAACTCACCACCAGGTGGTGATCAGTTGACAGCTCCGCGCCTCTCTTCACCTGAGTGTCCAAGACATATGGCCGGAGGTCAGATGAAACAATCACAGTCAATTATCGACCTCCGGCCTGGGGTGTCCTGGTGCCACGTGCACTGGTGGACACACTTATGCTTGAGCACGGTGTTGGTTATGGACGAACTGTGACAAGTACAGAAGTCCAATAACAGAACACCACTCGGGTTCAGATCGGGGGACCCGTTCCTCCCAATCACACCCCTCTAGGTGTCACTGTCATTGCCCACATGAGCGTTGAAGTCCCCCAGTAGAATGATGGAGACCCCGGTTGGAGCGCTATCCAGCAGCCCTCCCAGAGACTCCAAGAAGGCCGGGTACTCTGCACTGCCATTCGGCCCATAGGCACAAACGACAGTGAGAGACCTATCCCTGACCCGAAGGCGC
>NW_018128009.1:1100611-1142551 GCF_001952655.1 Monopterus albus
ACCAGCCCCTTATGAATTCTCCTGTAGGTTGTGGGCCCATGGGAGGACGTCCCAACATCGCTCATTTGGGCTAAGCCACCAGGCGCTCGCATTCAAGCCCCAACCCCGGGCCTGGTTCCAGGGTGGGGCCCCGGTTGCGCCATACTGGGCGACGTCACGGTCCTTGATTGTAATCTTTTCATAAAGGGTTCGTCACCTAGGACCCGTTTTCCTTGGGAGACCCTACCAGGGGCGTATAGCCCCTGACAATATAGCGCCTAGGATCATTCGGGTACTCAAACCCCTCCACCACGATAAGGTGGCGGTTCAAGGAGGGGTGAATAAAAAGGGGGTTAGCACTCCCCTTGACAAGGATGTAAGTGGCCCCTGTCGCCTGCAACACACATATGGTTAAGGCATTGCCACCTACTTCGTGGCATCTCTAACCATGTTTTTTTTTGTTGTTGTTGTTGTTGATGAATAAAATGTAATTCAACATAATAAAATTTGATTCCACATCACAGGATTGGTGGAATTCAACCTCTTTTGCCAATTACTATCGCACATGTAACACAGTGGTCCATGACTGGCTGTACTACTATGTGTACCAGGACTTTCTGTTGGTGAGTGTTTCTGATGCAGTACAGTCTTTAAAACCACAGTAACCACATTCATGTTTATAGTTTTAATTTGCTAGTTCACATTGATGTCCCCTGTGACCTCTGGGTACAAAATCCAGTTAAAAATACCTTAAACACATTTTCCAAGTTATTCCTAATGTAAAAATGCACAGATCAGATGAAACCTCTGTCCTGCTGATGTTTTTGACATGTCTGTTCTCTTTACTGTTGTCATTCCAGATGTCTCGGAAGCGTTTCAAACCAGCAGCCATGCTGTTGGTATTTACGATGTCTGCAGTGGCCCATGAGTACATTTTGACCCTCTGCTTAGGTTTTTTCTACCCTGTGATCTTCTGCCTTTATATGGGCATTGGAAGTAAGAAAAAAACACAACTACACAGCTTGCTGTCACTGCTTTTAAAGAGTGCCTTAAGAACATAGACATATCATCCAAAATACTTCTCAAAATAAATTTGTCATTTGATCCAAATATTGCTTGAAAATTCAGCTGAATTTAAAAGAAAAGGATTATGTCTGGGTTATCTTACTCATTAGGAGTCAATGCTTTTATCGTTTCATTATGTTTCCACACTTGTCTTCTCCACTGTGTCACAGTAATGTTCAACTTCATTATACATGATGGAAGAAAAGGTCCCATCTGGAACATTATCTTGTGGATGTCCCTCTTCCTGGGTCAGGGGATCAGTGTCTGTCTGTACTCCCATGAGTGGTATGCCCAACGCTACTGCCCCCTGAAAGAGGTAATACCGGCAAAATTTCTTTGTTGAACCTGCTGATACTCGGTCTTCTAAACATGTGGTGTGTTTTCCCTTATGGATACAGTGTAATTCATGTGAAAGTTAGTTTTAGGTTTGTCAGCTTAAGTGTAGCCATAGCCTTAGCTTCATATGGTGGTGTTTTTGTTTCAGCCTTCCTTCTTAGAGTTACTGAAGCCTCGCTCCTGGAGCTGTCAGAGAGGCTCGTTGGTGGACCCTGACGGGCTGTGACCTACGATTCAACTATCGCTGAGAACCATCACTGATCAAATCTAAAAGTTCATGCTATACATACAACCAAAAAAAGATTTGGCATTTCTATAAGTGGGGTCAAATTATGGAATAATTTAAGTGTGGACATGAAAAACAGTACTAGAATTGAGGAGTTTAAATATAAATGTATGTGTCATTCAAAATATATGCAAGAATAAGAGATTTAATCATGAATGCATGAAGGAAACACTCTGTTTTAAAATTTCTGTGTATTACTTGTCTGGTGAAGAAGAGAATTACCTATGTAGAGATACTGCTTGCAGCCAATGATGCATGAATAAGATGATGTTATGGGGTAGGACTGGATAAGTCTGACTTCTTCCTACTCCATTCAAACATGTACTAGGTATAAGCAAACTGATTTGACAGACTGTATGAATGTAGAGAAGAAGTCCAGTAAGTATCTGCCAAAAAGCTTTTTACTCTTGTAGCAAAGTCACGGTGATGCCTTATTAGTGGTTTCAAAGGCAACCCCACAACAAAAGTACAAGTTCACACAAAAACCACATGTTAACGCCTTTATTTATTCATTTTTCAGACCTATTCCCATAATTTTTGCCTTGATCAACTGTGAAACCACTCCTTGTGCCAGTATGATAGTGGCAATAATAATGGCAGCTGAATACAAACATTACACAATACAATGTCCAAATATACAGTAATGGGTGATATTTAACAAAGTTTTCCATTGCTGCTCTTTTCTAAAGTACATTTGGTATGTTTCTCAAAAATCATTTGTTAGTTATTTTCACTGCCAGCAAAATTTATTTTGAAAAATGGCCACTGTTTGGTGTTTTGTATAAATCTATGAAGTGTGGCTCTGTAGTGGGGTCTGTATTATAACTTGTTTTAATTGTGAAAATTATGTAGAGTGAGCTGTCCCTGGTAGGCTAGTGGTTAAGGCGCAGCGCTCTCGCCGCTGCTGCCCGGGTTTGAGTCAGGGTTGCGTCAGGAAGGGCATCCGGTGTAAAACGTGCCAAATGTCAACATGTGAATCGTCAGTGTGACGATTCGCTGTGGCGACCCCTAAACGGGAAAAGCCGAAAGTGACTTTCTTTTTATTTAGAGCGAATCTGAAACTATGATGATTCAGGCCTGCAGCTTTTATACCTGAACTCTGTCAAGCCACAAGTTGGGAAGTTCATCAAAAATCATGACACTCAACTCCATAAAACAAATGTTTAACAAAACGGAGATGACAGTTGTGCTGTATAGAGTTAATATATTTAGTGACTGCCAGATATATTCCCAATTATTCAGCTGATCTAGTTTGAACATGCTTTTAGTGTCATAGTGAACATTTCTTGTGAACCTAAATGATGTTTTATTGTGGTCACAATCATTGAGTACAGTGGTTTCAGCTACAAGGTGAAATCCCTACAGAATTAGTACAGTACAACAGTTGCAGCTGGCTGCTAGATTGTCAGAACACTGAGTACTGATACTTGATTAACACTAAGGCATACAGTTCCGTTTGTTAGATACTCTGTACATAAATTGAGACAATATTTTACTGTGTAAATTACACAGCTATATGTTTTACAGACCAGTGATTTTTTATTTATGCCAGAACAACAAAATAATGAACTTATATGCTGAATGTGCTTTTAGTTTTTATATTTGAAGGAAGTTGCAAAATCAATCCTTCTGCATTTGCAAATTGTGACATAATGCAGGGAAACTATATTTAAACGGGTGAATACTGGGACATGCAAAATGCAATGTAAAAACAACAACAGCAATGGAAAATTCAGCACATCTAAAAACTACACAGCCACAAGGTGGCACTGTATTAAAAGGTTTTGGTTGTCATCTGTCCTCTTCTCATTTTGATGAGAGGACTCCCCAGAGTTCTTCATAACATTAATATTAGTAAACACATGTAGCAACAACTCTCTTTTCTTTATGTACAGTTAATAGTAGAAATATTGGGATGTGTTTTGGTTCAAGCTTTTAACAATTCCACATTTAGCTTAAGTTTTAATCTTGCTTTATTCTTTTGAGACTTAGTTATTAAGGATTACATTTATAGTAGGATAAAGAGCCAAGCTGTCAAAATGCTCTTTATTTAGATGATCTAGGCCTGTTTTATTTTTGTGAACAGAGCTTTGCCTACTTCCTGTGATATTTCTGTTCATTGTGATTTTGTTTTTTGTTTTTCTGGCCTTGAAAGTCTGTGTCAAGTGACGGTTTTATGAACCAATATGTTCTTTTTGTGTTTGATATATTCCTTAGACATATCAGAGTGTGGGAACTGAAGAATAAAGATGACGTATATTTCTTTTACCTTTTTTTATTCAGTTGTCTTTTATGAATGGGTTATATATTGTTCATGTATATAGTGGACAATGTGCCAGTTAAATAATATGGAAATAGTATTGGCAAAAATTCAGATAGAATAGCCTACATAGGTAGAAGCACTGTTAAGGCTTCAGTACACGTATATACGGTATGTATACGTTTATACAGCCTACTGAAAGAAGTCTGTAAAATCAGCAGATTACGAGATTTTATCCATTAATCATGTTGCTGTACAAGTGGATTTCACATTGTTTTGGCTACGGGTACCTGTCATGTGTACAATGGGTATAGGATATATACTTTTTGGTAAATTTCTGCTCTTTTATGTTATGAAAGGAATGTTTGCAAATATGTGCAGGCAATATTATTTTAGGTATAGTTTTATAGTGTAAATCATTTCTATCAGACGTATTAAAATACTCATTATGCCACTGCACTGCGTGTGGTTGATATAACAATTACTGGTAGCGGTGTCTTAAGTAATTCGGCAGTTTTCTGCCTGGGTATCAGATAGCCCACATGGCCCCCGCCCGCTGGAACCGATGCTTGGGAATTGTTGGGACCCAGCAGTGTTGGAGACAGAGGGTGACGGGGGATCGAGGCGAGCCCCCCGCCTTGTTCAACACATCTTCTATTCTGCGGTAAAGATGGCGGCGTCAGAGGGGGCGCGTAGCGGCTGGACAACGGGAAGACAATTCTGAAAAGCTCCACATTTGACCGAATCTCGCTCGTGTGGTACCATTATTTTCTGCTCGGATACCATCTGGGTCAACGGGATAGAGTCAGTCGCTGTCACACGCCAGGGTTACGATCTTATTATTAAAATCAGGGTGGGTGGGTTTCACTAAAATCTGCTAACGTTAGCTAAGAGGCTAGCCAAACGAGCTAATACGGGCTAGTTAACGTTAGCTCGGCGCAGAGCGGGGAGAGGATCGAGGAAGACTACTTGGGATAGGCCGTTCCAGTTTGGGGGAATGTGAACCAGAGGTGCGCAAGGAGTTTGCTCGCTTCGTCCCTTACACGTCCTTACACCAAACTACCGGGATGGGACAGCAGGTAGGCCGCGTCGGTGAGGGCACAGCGACCGGACTTCAGCCACCACAGTCACACGCGTCGCAACCACACCAAGGGAAAGGGAACCGGGGGAGCGGCGTCGGGAGGAGACCTCGAGAACCCGGCAATAGCGCCGGGACACCGCCAGGCAGGGCTGCTGCAGTCAGCGTGCCCGATCCTGGGATCAATATATTCACGCAGCATTCAGGTAATGATAGAAATACATCATTAAGAGGAGTGTGGGTTTTCACTTTGATGTTTGCTGCTGATTAGTGTTTGCTAGCTCAGTCCGTGCTAGTTTGACAACGACGCGTTAGCGGAAATAGCCATGCCAACTAACATTAGCTTGCTATGTCTCATTTGTATTACTGTGTGTTAATTTGTTCATAATCTGCGTGTGCAGACAGGAGCTAATTTATTATGAAAATTCACATGCCCAGATATTACAGCAGTATAGCAATATGTGGGATCATATGTAGCTCTTGTGTATTGTATTTAAGATAAGATATGATTAGCCTTTATTAGTCCCAAGACAGGGAAATTTACGATGTTATAGCAGCAAAGGGGTGTAAACAAGGCACACAATGCAGAAAGGTAATAGCCGAGGTATTAACAATATCTTACCTAAAGATTCCAAAAGGAGAGACTGTTTTTGAAAAGAATTAAGTTACAGCCTTAGGTGCTTTGTCTAAGGGTCTTTACTGGAGGTTAGCTCGTCAAGTTTTCCTCTATACTTATACTTGGTTTGGCAACGTTAAGCAGGGATATTTGCCTCCTGGATGTTGACTAGCAATTCCACTCCATTAATTCATTATGGCGGGCCCACAGGTTCACATTGCAATACCTAGTGGTTTTAACATGCTCAGTTACACCCTCTGTCAAATCATTCTATTGTTGCAATACACTCAGCAAACTGACTGCACAGTTTGTTCCAGTGGGAAATTCATGTGAATTATTTAAGTCACATTTTGTAAGTATATGTTTACACTCATGCTAGCATTAGGTGTGAAGTGTGATTATAATTTAATATCCTGACATCAGTCCTTTCACATGATCACTGAAATCATTTGGTAACTCGGGTACTACAGGAAGAATGTGGGTGAGTGGTCATATGAAAAACCGAGGTGGTGACAGTCACCACACTCATCACCCATGTTTCTCCCTCCGAGAGATAGCTATGCAGTAATATTGTTATTCATTCATTCATTCGTCTCCTATACCGCACAGTCCCAAACAGGGTCACGGTAATATTTTTATCAGCTCTGTGAGTCGCGGAGAACAGCACAGATTTAGCTGTGATTCCACCATGCCCTGGATGGCCTGCCTCCTTCACCCCTGGCTCTCTGTGGCTGATCTGGGTTTATAAGTAATGAAGTTAATAGGTTGCATTCTAGGTAGAGTCTACTGTATAATACCATCATCATTATAGTGCATTTTATTCATACAGGACTTTTCTTAATACTTTGGGGTGTGTTCTACATGGCAATCAATACAGCACCTGCATGTTTTACCCTTGCTTCCTGTCTTTGTATGTTTGTGACATTCTGTGCTGGACTTGATAGTAAACTTGGTCAAATATTTGATGTCTGTTTATCTGCAGTTGGACTGTGTTTGTCCTCCAGTGGATATAGCGTTCCTGGTTTCTGCTGACATCTCAGACCCAACTTCCTCACACCGTTGCCTTGAATGAGGACATGCAGAAAGTTTTTGGGAATGGAAAGCATTTTCAGTTCTTGGCTGTCACTTGCTAAAAGTAATTATTTTCGGCCTGAAGTACATATAGAGGCGGATGTACTAAGTGCAGCACTGCTCATGGTGTGCACTGTTCTGATGTCAGGGCAGGAGTGGCCTTTTTATAGCAGCCAGGATGCATTCACATAGCCACTGTGCAGAGAGACTGCTACTCTTCAAAGCACACAATAATAGAACAAAGGCTCTTAAGTGAGAAAGCTTTGGACTGTGCACTCACTCTTCCACTGATTGTCAGTGTCTTTTTCTGGTAGGCCATTTATGTGATAACGATGCAGCGTTTTCTTAAGTGTCTTTTTGGGCGAAGTTTGGAGCTTGTTTTGACTGATAGCAAGTCAGTGTTCATTAGGGCCAAAACACATTTTTATTGTTTATCAGTTTGTTATTTTTACATAAAGTACTTCATCAGTTAGTCAGAAATGCTCACGAGAAAGAAGCAAGTAGCTCCTTGAATTTATAATCATGTAACTGCAGTCATTCATTTGATAAATGACTAATTACAATCAGCCAGTTTTCTGCTGTTGGATTCATATGCTCGGCAATAATATTGATTCATTTGATAAGATGGCTGTTAATTTATGTTTATATTCATATGACAGGGACATTTATGTACCAAGAAGAAGTGATAATAAATTATGTTGACCCCTTGCAGGGAAATCAAAATGTCAAAGTACAAGAACAGATGCATAGTGTAGCTGTGAGTCAGACAGTGGGTTAAGGTTGCTGACAGTAATCTCATTTCATGTTAGCATGTTTTTTAGTATCTATGATTGTTCCTCCTGAGAGATATCAGGGATCAACATGTTGAAAGCTTTATTAATTCAGCTTCACTTTGACATTCTTAGGCTGAATGATGCCTTCATATTTAAAGTCTGTGAAGAATGTGTGTTCATTAGTTGAGCTCATGTCTGTGTGTTGCTGTTTGTCTTTCCATTGAGGGTCAATGGGTATCGTATGTGCACATGCTTCTGTTAACAGTTTCTGTCAGTATGCCTGAAACCACTGAGTCATTTTAGAGACAGGCAAAGACGCTGGAGGGCACTGATATAAGTTGGCGTTCGCTTGACCCAGTGGCATCTACCTTCCCTCTCCCTTAATGTCTCTCTCCTCAATACGTAGTATTAAATTTTCCAATGTCTGCCATTTTCTCTTTCCACTTTCAACAAGGTGAGTCAGCTTCTGTTCCCTGCTCAGGTGTGTAGCAGCTCATTGCTAATTTAGTATTCATGTCTTCCAGCAATACTCCAGCAGACAGACAGGTCAGCTGGAAAACACAGAGCTAAAGACGGACAGGCAGGGTGTAGATCGGCCATTTGCTGACACAGAGGAAACCATCCAGGCAGCTACTTCTAAGGGTATTGGCTGAAGTTCAGTATTGGTGAATCAGTGGCTGTAACGCATTGATGGGGTGCCTCCTTGAGCCTGTATCTCCATCTTTGCAGAGATACTCACAATGCAGTGGGGAGAGTCCTTTGCTATTGAATTAACACACAAGGATGAATCTGCTGATAAAGTGATATTAGTGGGATTTTCAGGCAGGCTGCACTACAGTTTGTCATTTTTCAGGGTGTGTTTCTTCACGTCTTAAATTTTGTCTTTATTATATTGGGCCTATATTTTGCTTGTGAAAAATACAGGTTAGATTGTCCTTATTGGTGTATTTACAGTGTGAAGAAGCAGAAGCAATACTTTAGAACATTCTTTTTATAAAATCAACAAAGCAATAGGCTTAACTATTTTTACTCTAAACAGAGTAAAAGCAGATTGGAATATTTTTTGGCAGCACTACTGCTAGTGAAAGTAGAGCCAGTTGTACCTAAAGTGCAGCATGGTTAAAGATGCCCACAAGAGAAAAGAGATGCCTGGATAGAGGCTCCAAGGTCCTAAGCTGATTTGCATCATGGGTGAAATTAGATTAGAGACAAATCCACTTTTCTGTTGGCTATGTGCTTAAACCCCCAACAACCGGGATAAGTCTCACAGCAGCCACTGCAGTATCTGGGCAAAAGCAAGTTTTAGACACTTCTGTGGCTATGGGTGAGATTTTAATAGGCTTTAAAAGATAATATCTGGGGACAAGGATGATTTGTTGATTAAATACAAGTTAGTCTTAGTGAGTGCCATTAACCACTAGGAGGAGCCAAGGCCACAGCTCCTCTAGGGGAAAAGTGGCTAGAAATTAGTCCAAAACTGATGAAACAATGTTCTTCTGTGTTGGCACTTTTAACACAGTTGAATATGGTTTATGTCTGAAGACTGCATGCACCATTGTGCACTCTGTAATGGTTGTGTATTAAATAATTTATGTCTTTCTGTGCCTTCTTCGTCCCGACCCTGCCCTGTACTCCTACTCGGTGCCAAGCCTCTTTATCTCCCAGCCTGTGCTGTTTGTCACAGCAGTCGACCAGCTCTGCCCCGTCTCCCTTTAGCTGAACCCTGGCTGCAGCGATGGACCTCAATCTTAATGCCATGAAAAATCACAAAAAATGCCCACTGATTTCAAATGCCTCACGACATGTCAGTTTGTAATGTTATAACACAGGCAACACAGTTAAGATAATTATATAATTCACATTTAATAATAGTTGAAAAATGTAACAAATAATTATCAGAACTTATCATCCCAGGAGTTTTTTTTTGTGTTGTTTTGACTCCCAGCTGCAGCCTTGAGCTTTTGCATCTGCTACCAGTCAGGCTAGTGTAGTTCCCGAAACCACAGTCCTAATGTTTTTGCTTCAGCCTCAACACTCTTGGCTTATATCATTAAAGAATGTAGATTTGTTAGACGTGCGAGTGATCGGCTGTGCAGATGGTAAAATCTTCCCTTGCATCTGACAGCTTAAAAGCACAAAATGTTTTAAACTTTGTTGAGAGGGTTAGCCAAATTGTTGTAGTCGCTTCTGGTTAGATTTCAATTTTCAGATGTTTTCTCTTAAGCTGCAAAAGTGCAGTAGGGGGAAATTAGATATGGGGTAGGAAAGGGGGGCAGTGCCTGTGCCAACCAAGCCTGTTAAGCACTGATTTGCTACCAGGATCAGTCGTGTGTTGCTGGCATTATCACTGCTGCTTATCTTCTGGGATGCAGGCTGGAGGCTTAGCTGGAAATACAGACTTACTGGAAACCCTCACACATGCATGCGCAAGCAGTGAAGTTGTAATATGGTGCACCTCTTTCTGAAGACATCCAGCACATCCTATTCCTTCAATGTAGTTGCCCAACAGCTGACCAGTCAGAAATCCTTAATCTGGGTGCCCTGTGACACCGCTGTCCTCAAATATCCCATGTCAGTAGTCTGAAAAGCAACAGCCAGAAGTTGTTGATTGTGCATGTGTGTTAGTGATTTACAGTTCAGAATCAGTTTATTTCATATAATGCTGCCACCCTGCTGCTTCACTGTCATGTTATTGTTACATTTGGTAAATAATGGGGTTATTGCTGTTTGAATTCAAGACAGTATATGTCAGATGAGTAGAGAAACCATGAACTGTAATGCCATGACGTGTATTGAATTTGGTTGCTCCAGTGGGTTGGTATTTCAGACGGATGTGGAAATAAAATCTTCCATTTGACCTTTGGTTGGTTCTTCAGACAGTCATTGTAAAGTATCTTAAACTTAGACCCTAGCACAGCTTAATCACCACATCCAGATTAGCTAATCAGACACAAAGATCCACCCACTGAAAAGAAAGAAGAAAAGCAAGGAGGCAGCAAGAAGGAGGGTGTCCTTTAAGGCTTTGGAAAGATATACTGTGGTAAACACACCTTTTTACCTGTGGGGTGTTAGACACACACACACACACACACACACACCTCAGCTAAACGTTTTACATAATCCACATGTACATTGCATGATGTATTTGTGAGGCCATTGCTCTGACATCTACTATAGTCATGTCAGCTTAATATTTCCATTCTGTGTACTTAATGTGAATGTATGGCTTCCCTTGGACAGACAAACACTTCTTTTCTTGGTGATTAAGATGTGCTGAAACATGTTAACTATCTAAAGGCATGTTTGTTTATATCACAAGGATGAAATGGTATTTTTAAGCACACATATTGTGTCACCCCTGTGGATGACTTCAGGTTAACTTGGTGTATTGTATGTATAGAAATATAATTGGTCTATTGAAATACTGTATAGAGTTAGTCTTAGACTGTCGGGACATATTTGCCATGTCTGAGAAACAGACCACCGCAGCATGGATGAGGAGTTGTTTCAATTCATCATATGCCGCTCGTCCTCTCTGCTGTCACATAAAGGGGCACTTAGCTTTGGTGCCAGAACACCAAGAGCGAAGCACTTAGAACCCATTATTAACCCATAACAAGCCCTGAGAGGATCGGGCAGGGCAGAGTGAGCTGTGGGTTACAGCTTTATTCTTCTCCATTTTAAGGCTTGTATGTCTTCTCGCTAATTTACTCATTTCCACATAGACAGCAGATGACCATATAGGCAGAACTGAATAGGGCACAGTCACTGGTATTTCTGGCAGCAGCTATACATGAGTGTGTGTGTAATTACTTAGTCAGAGGGGTGTGCAACATCAGGATGTGTTGAAGGTGGGAGTCTTGCTGAGGGAGATGTGAATCTGCCTATGTGGACACAAGGGAACTGTGGGCACTATACATTTGCATACATGTATGTAGTTATAAAGTATATATACAGCAGTTCCTCTGCTAATGAACAGCACACAGAAGTGCTGCGTTTTCACATGATAAATTTGAAGTCCTCAGGAACAAGGGAGTATCTTCCTGAGTCAGTCCCCACACACACACACACACACATATACATATACACACACACACACACATACACTTGTAATGTGACATTAATGAAGCCATTGTCCTTTGTCCAGTCCTCATGAATAACAGCTGACTGTCCTCTCCACTCCACTATGGAGTGCTTCTCAAACGGGTGATGGATTGCTTAGAAATCTTGTTTGTGACAAGCTTAGCTACGGTTAACACACTTGCCTTCAAGTTCGTCCACTTAGTTCTTTCCACTATTGATTAGTCTTGATTGATACTCTAAAATTCAAAATGCCTTTCACTAATTTGGACAACAGCTCAGTTCTTTCTCCAGTTTACAAAACATTCTTGACTGAGGGTGGATCATACAGCCATGTCATCTGCGTTTTTGTGCACATTGTTGTTGTTTCCTGAAAGTAAACATTTCACACAGCATGGAGCCATGGCTGAACCACTTACAGTTAGTAACCACTGTATGTACAGTACAGTATAGTAATATTTAGTGCAGAAAAATACTGTGAAAAATGCAGAAATGCAAACATTGTCCTTGGGATTTTAGGAATTGATATAGGATCATTCAAATAAAGATTGGGATAATTTGGAAAATATATTTATTTAAAAAAAAATCCTGTCCTATTTGAACACAAGGGAATGTCATCATAAGAGTGGACGACACTTTCTGTAACTATGCACAAGTGAAGACAACATATTACAAATCCAGCTGGCGGCCATATTGCTTTTGTGAGGTATTTTGCATCACTTCTAGGAGCTGTCATGTTGTCCACCTTTATATACAGTATGTGAGCCATTATCTTTCACCCATCACATAGTGCAGATTGATTTTCTTTTGATCGATTCATTGTTGTAACTCTTAATACGGTGTTTCTGTTTCTCTATGTTGTATTAAAACTCTGCTTCTGTGTGCTCTATATATTGAATACATGTCCTGGAAGAGGGACCTCTTGCTTGTTCTTTTAACGTTTCTCCCATGTTTTCATGGGAGGGTTAGATGGTGTTTTGTGCTGTACAGATTGCCATCAGACCTGGATTGATTTGGGAGCATAACCTGACATGACTTGAATCTGCGTTTCCCAAACTTTGAAATTTCTGGCAATAACAGACAACATCTTGAAATTTCTCCTAAGATCTCCCACTGGTGATCTCACAGATTATATGGTTGTGTTATTTTCTTTATGAGACAGTGTACAAAATAGACTTGTTACAACATGATTTCTCAGTGAGGCTCAGTGTGATTCAGTAAGTATCAGAAGACAAACAGATGCTGGTACTAACAGCATCTGTAGCCATCTATGATTGTCCCTTCTTCATCGCCTGTTCCCTCTGAGTCTGTCACACGATCTGATCTGGCCTGTTCTGTAGACTTTTGTAGTGTCTGGTGTATGTGGGTTTCATCCGTGGCTTTGTCTCAGGGTTTTTGTTGGAGCTTCCTGCAGGGAGCTAGCCGCCTGCCTGTGCACCGCCATTACTTTGTGGTCTGCAGTTATTTCTGGATGTCATGCTGCTATGTTTTGTTCTCCAGCAGCTAAAAATACTCCCTTACCTCGCTGGTCATGGTCTTCAGCTACGTATTGTTTTTGATTAGGGTGTGTAAGTGATGTTATTGTGTTGTTTAATACTTTGACACAAGGTTGTCGGTGCAGTGAAAGCTTTATAGACACATGGAGGCATAAAACACTCATGCAAACAGCTGCAGGGGAAGCAGCAGTTTGCTGGGACAGCTAAGGAGATGGTGTCACCATGTGATGTGGATTTGTGTGTCTGCATTTTATGTGCGTTTTGAGACCAGGGTCACCTTTGTCCCAGCTGTCTTAGGGGGTGCAGTCTTGGCGTGCCCCCTCAGGCTTGCACATGCCCTCTCAGCTCTGCTCAACACAAAGCTGCAGTTTCTTCACAACCCACATATGCTGTACTTCACAGCACACATGCATGGAGGCACCCGCGCAGGCACACGACATGCCCCACGCAGGCCAACTGCTGCCTCAATCACACATTTCAGCCCAGGAGGTTTGAACTTGGCCAAGCAGGACAGCGTCTTACTGTTGGTCTGGATTAAGGAGTTCAATGTGATCATCTTAATGAAACTGGATCATGTTATGAAAACAATTAGATGTAGATAGATTAGTTGATTGAGCCTAACAATGCTCAACTCATCAATGCTTGAGTTTTCATTTGTGTCTTACTGTTTGTTTGTTAATTGAGATAAGTCAAACTGAGACATTTGATAAACGTGTCTGCCATATTATCACTATTTAATATTAGCATTCCTGAAAAGAGTGATGTGATATGTAGCTGTGGAAGAGGAGCAGCTCTTGACAGTTGGTTCAGCCTGGCTACAGCAGTTGCACTCATGCACATTTACACACACAATTTAACCCCCCACCCCCCGCCCACACACATACACAGAAAAAAAGTGTGGGTCCCCCCCAGGGGTGGATGAAACCAGCCATCTGCTGTTTGCCACAGCGCTTGCATGGTCAGGCCTCACACGTCACATTGAGCTCAACTTTCCTCATAGCCCCCCCAAAATAAACTCTGTATATAACTCTGTAACTCCGCCACATTTTGCCATCCCGTACATTGCATTCAAGCCCACCGTACATCGGTCATGGACGTATGTGCTCTCCAGATGGACCTTGGGATTCTTGACTCCATATAGACATATAAACCACATCAAAGCTAGCGGGGGAGTCTTCGGCTGCAGGCTTCTTGTCACTACTGGAACTTCAGAAGTTTAGGTTGTTTATTCAAGAGTAGCAAAAGTACTCTGTCTGGGGGATTATCTCTCCCCGATTGTCTCTCATACAGCATTTTGAACTCCACAGTGAAGAAGATGGTTTAGACAAGTAGTGTATGCCTTTTATTTTTGCCAGGAGAATGCACACTTGTGCTTTTCAGTCTCCATCATCTGAGTCTATGTAGTCAGGCTTTTAAACAACTGCTGACCCAATACAGCGGAAAACCACAGTGTTTCTTTGGATACCAGGCCAGAGCAGAACATGTACTGGGAACTGTGGCTGAGCCAGGTCACGGCCAGTGCTGCGCTACAGTGCATACTGGTCCAGAACAAAGGTGGGCAAACCTTTTGCGTAGATGTTCTGGAATAGGCAATGTAGAGCTAGATTGTTTGATAATTGAGAAGTGTATTTAGTTTAATATTTTTGTTGTATAGATCACAAATGTTGGACATCTCTCTGGTCTCATACACATGTGTGACCTGTGCCCGATACATAGTGTAGTCTATCAGTGGAAAATCCTTGTCTCATAGGATACTTGTCAACTTTGAAAGATTAGAGCAATGACACAGTTTTCAATATATTGTTTGAATTTGAATAGATCAGCCTTGTGTTTAAGCACAAAAATCCTGTATCACTCTCACTAACGCACTCATTATGACCGGATGATGAGAAGTTACATGGCATCTAACATTTATTAAGTTTGTTTTGGCAAAAAATGTTTCAGTGCTGTAACTGCAACCACTGAATCAGTCCATCGTGGTTCACAGTGAAAAGACCAGGACAGCATGATATTCTTACTTAGTAGTGCCTGTTTTTAAAAGCACTACTAATATTGCTTACAACGGGGAGTACTTCAGGAAAAATAAACTTATGAATCAGCTCTACTTCAGCTCAGCTTCAGCTTAAACCTTTGCCTGAATGTGTAGGTGTTAGCTTGTCGTGACAGCAGTTGTTGAAAACAGGAAGCAAAACCAACTGTTGTCGTCATAGTGCCTTGTTGTCTTTTTTTGTAAAAATAATACAGCTAGGACACCTCTTTTTATGATCTGGCCATTGTTTGGAGTTTGTTTTGCTTCTCTTGTTTTTTAATATGCATATATAGACAAAACAAACCCACCACTCAGTGCAATGCATATAGTTGGGCATAAAACAATACCTAAAATAAATCAAAGAAGAACAGAACATTCTACAGTATGTAACAGCTTGTCTGTTTTAAAGTTGCTTGACCTGCAGTATTTATTCTCCGTCCCTTCATTTCACCATCTTCTTCCTCCACTCACACAGCAGCTGTCCAGACATGCAGTGACTTTGGCAGCAGCTGTTGAGTGTACTACGTATTAGCTACGCATGTTCATAATTGTGTGGCTGTGGGTGTGTATTATGTAGTCACTGCATCCTGTGTGGAAAGGGAACCTTTTCTATCCCTTATGCTCACCGTATAAACAAACACACACAAAGTACTCCCACCTCACATCTCACCTGGCTCGGGCTGGGCAGCAATAGTACTGCTCTACAGAGAGTGGACTGCTCTAAGTTATGCCTCTGAGGTGCCTGCAGGCAAGCAACAGTTTTGAGGAAGAGTGGACGGCTTTGAGCAGCCGTCATCACCGCACAGGATTAAGACAAGGGACTAAGCCTGGACATACAGGTAGCAGATCTGTGAGGTGGACTCACAGAATAATGGAGAAATTAATCTGTGCCATTTTGTTAAGAGGACATCAGTCTTCTGACTGCCTTGCACTCCAAGGTTGTCTTAAGATATCACTGGAAAAGGGCAGCTTGTTATCAGTTTGTGCTGAGCAGGAATATTAGTCAACAGATCAACATATTCTAATGTGTTACTGTAAACCATGTTTTTCTGTCTGTGATTGTGGCTGTGATTCTCTATGTTCACCACTGTGACTGCTGTTGCTTGTGTATTACTCTCATAGTTTATCTTCTGTCTCCCTGACCCTTGCGCCCGCCCTCCCTCCAGAAGCTCTCCACCGGCCATTTGGCCTGGACTCAGCGGCACTAACGGAGGCGGTGCGCTGGAGTTCCAAGGAGAACCTGCTGGGGGCGGCTGAGAGCGACCCCAATCTCTTTGTTGCACTTTATGACTTTGTCGCCAGCGGAGACAACACACTCAGCATCACCAAAGGTAAACATTGCCGTGATACTGTGCTTTTCTTTTTAAACTCCGATTAACTGTAATTTTTTTTTTGCATTGGTCACAAGTCAATTAATGTATGTTCTTGTTTGCTCCCAAACTATCTCCCAGTGGAAATTCTGATTTCACAAAAAAGATTTCGTCATGTCATGACACAAGCCTTGAAAGGCCTGTCCTCCTCTATGTGTATGGAAAGATTATTCCAATTACATTACTCATAGAGAGGCTTTTCTGTCTCATTGCTTGCTCTTAACCAAATGAAAGGGGATTGAGCAGAGGAATGTGCGTCTGTGGAGCAAACCCAACTGTAACGATAATTTCACCCTGTCATGACATCAGCAGGTACCTGCTCCCCCCAGCTGTGGCTTTCTTTGTCCTCTACCCACACACACCACGTCCCTCTTTGATACTGTACATATTTCCTTTTGTGGCACCTGTGAGCCAAATGTTTTATGCTTTGTTATCCACTGGTACAGTGGTTGAAAAATAATATTAAAGCTTGTAGCAAGGGAATTTTATCTGAAACCTGTGCAGACCATAGTAGCCGGTCAGCCAGCTCTTTCTTGAGTAATGAGCTTAAAATATCCTCATAAAATTATCCAGAGACAGCCCGGCTTTTGTCCCCAACCTAAGACGGTAAACACGGGGTTTAATTCTTCAGCACTGTGCTGGATTTTGCTTATATTTTAACTGTCGCATAGCAAGAATGTGGCTGTATATGTAGGTATGTATATAGCCATAAGGAACCCTGTATTTTATATTAACAAAGTAAACCTACTTTATTAATTTACAAAAATGACCTTTGTTTACACTTTGGTTCAGGAAAGTTTCAGTTAATGCAATCATTTGGACTATTTTGGCAATCATTTGACAGCTGTAGGTCAATTATGCCCCTCCAAAGTTTCGAGACCAAAAGAGGAATGAGTGTATTAGATATTTTTTATGGCTTTGAAAGTTGTGCTCGGACTTGGATACTATTGCCAGACTGTAGTTTCCGACCGAAGAAATGGTGAGCAGATGATGCATTTATTTGCCAGTCTGACCTTTCAAGTTAATGTGAGGATTCGCATTCAGAACAGGTTAGATGTGGTGCTTCTGTCTCTCTCTGAAACGGGTCCCAGTATGTGCACAGCCATCATCCATTTGGATGGTAGCCTACAGCTCCCTGGGTCGTTTTTAGTTAGTTCATCTTGAGCATATAACTGTAATCTACACTAGGTATCAGTGGGGGAAGAAGTACTCAGATCTCTTACTTAGTAAAAGTAGCAATACAACAGTGTAAAAATACTTTGTTAAAAGTAAAAGTCCTGCATTCAAAATGTTACTTGAATAAAAGTATAAGCATCAAAATATAGCCCACTTAAAGTACTAAGGTAAAGGTAGTCGTTATGCAGAATGGTCACATTTAGCATTAATATATATCATTTTATTATGATTATTGGTGCATTGTTGTGTTCATCACTTTAATTTTCATCTGGTAAAAGGACAGCTCATTTTTATATGCTTATAATTTAAATTACTGCTGGGTAGCTTGTGAATTTCCCACTAGGGATCAGTAAAGTCTTATTCTTATATTGCATTTTGTTTTGTTAATCTGATCTTGAAAAGTAACTAGTCACTAAAGTTATAAAATATATGTAGTGGCTTAAAAAGTACAGTACTTGAGTAGTTATTTTCCACCACTGGTAGGTATCCAGTCATGTTCAGTCATCATCAGCACTTCAAGTCAAGCTACTCTTCATGTAAACCTGTACCACACATATTCCCTTTATCTGTTAGTATTTGCAGTGTTGGAGTGGCTTAGTGTTTGTCTATGACACTAACCTTGTAACTGCTATTTCTCACAGTTTAGGGTGTTATGTGACATATTCATTCAGCCCAAATGCAGTCTGACTTGAGCCCTGATTGAGTTATACTTCAATCCAACTGATCCAGAGGTTTTTTGTTTGTTTGTTTGCACTGATGGGTCTCTCCCCTCTCCAGTCTCCAAGACATCAGTCTCTCTGTCCCCTCATGTTTTCTGCACTGACGTCAAGAGGCAGGCAGAGACGACGGACCAGGTCGCTACATGCCTGCCTTTGCCTGGCCCTCTGAAAGATATGCAGTTCACCCAACCCGTCATTGTTCTCTAGCTTTTAATGTAGTTTCAACGAGAGGCGGGTCATGTCAATGGCTCCTTTGACTTGTGTGTGATGACTTATTAAGGCATAATGACTGATGTGGTGAGCCAATGAGAATGTTTAGTTCTGTGTTGTGTCTCTGTAAGGAATTTGATAAAATTAATCAAATAAATGAAATCCTGTACTCAGAATGAGGTCTTTAATTCTTGTATTTGCTTATTAACCTTTAGGGATTAATCCTTTGGCTTGCAAGTGTATGCAACTACTGATTACCTCTTTAGACTTGAAAGTGCAATCAAACCTGTGACTATATGACCAAGTCTTTGTAACAACCAGGCCATTCTGCTAGTATTTGAATAGTCTTAAAAGTTCCCTCTCTTGTGCACAGGTGAGAAGCTGTGTGTGCTGGGCTACAACCAGAATAGAGAGTGGAGTGAAGTGCGATCTAAAAACGGCCAGGGTTGGGTTCCCTCCAACTACATCACACCAGTCAACAGTCTGGAAAAGCACAGCTGGTATCATGGGCCTGTTTCTCGCAGCGCTGCAGAGTACCTGCTCTCATCCCTCATCAATGGGAGTTTTCTGGTGCGGGAAAGTGAGAGCAGCCCCGGACAGCTTTCCATATCTCTGCGCTACGAGGGGAGAGTCTACCACTACCGGATCAACACAGGCTCTGATGGAAAGGTAGACACATGAACACTTTAGCAGGACTGCCAGTTTGGGTGGAATTGGCTGATTAAAATGCTTTTCTGTAGAGCTGTAAGATTATCACGATTGCTGCTTCACATTTTTTTTAAACTCTCTTCCTCTTCATATTCTTGTCTCTTGTGTTTTTGTCCGCCTCCGTGCCCTCAGGTGTATGTGACATCTGAGAGTCGTTTTGCTACCCTCGCCGAGCTGGTCCACCACCACTCCACTGTCGCAGATGGCCTGGTCACCACACTGCACTACCCAGCACCCAAATGTAACAAGCCCACAGTGTACGGTGTGTCACCCATCCATGATAAGTGGGAGATGGAGCGCACTGACATCACAATGAAGCACAAGCTGGGGGGAGGCCAGTATGGGGAAGTCTACGTGGGAGTGTGGAAGAAGTATAACCTCACAGTAGCAGTCAAAACGCTCAAGGTCAGAAGGCTGTGACCTTTATTGTAGACAGCTGAATAGAAAAATATCCTGCTTTTGATTGACACTCTCACAACACCTTTGTAACTGCAGATGATTGTGCATTGGCTAAACCGTGGTCCTAGAGCTCCACCTGCAGGTGGACTTTGGTATTACACGTGATTATTTCAGTAGATACAGTATGTCACAATGTTCCAGTCATTATGTGTGATGAAATTCCTCTTTGTTTTCTGTTTGTATTTCTTTCTAATTCTTTAATAACAGGAGGACACCATGGAAGTTGAAGAGTTTCTGAAAGAGGCGGCAGTTATGAAGGAGGTTAAGCACCCAAACCTTGTTCAGCTACTAGGTCAGGAGTTGTACTTTTCACTGGTTTTTGATAAACATTTGTTGCAATTTTATCTGAGTTAAAAAAAAAAAAAAGTCATGTCTAATCTAAACCATATTTTACTTATATTTCCTGAAGTATTCATATTAAGAGTTGCTTGTCTTCTGAGACTGCACTGTCACTGGCTTTGACAGACACATTTACACATGTTGCTGGCATCTGAAATCTGCACAGGTGTATGTACGTTGGAGCCTCCGTTCTACATTGTAACTGAATACATGCCACACGGCAACCTACTGGATTATTTGAGGGACTGTGACAAGGAGGAGGTGAACGCTGTGGTGCTGCTCTACATGGCCACACAGATCTCCTCTGCCATGGAATACTTGGAAAAAAAGAACTTCATACACAGGTAAGGGGATTGTCTAGGTTTGTCTACTGTATGTGTTTATCCACATGTGTGAAAGTAATCCAGTTTCTTGTTTTCTCCCACCTTTCCACCCGGATCTCCTGTTTCTCTAATCCTTGCTTCACTCCTCAGGGATCTTGCAGCGAGGAACTGTCTGGTTGGGGAGAATCATGTTGTGAAGGTTGCAGACTTTGGCCTGAGCAGGTTGATGACAGGTGACACCTACACTGCCCACGCTGGGGCCAAGTTCCCTATCAAATGGACTGCACCAGAGAGCCTCGCATACAACACCTTCTCTATCAAATCTGATGTCTGGGGTGAGCAATACATGTGTATACATTCATATGCTATTAGATTTTTTTTAAATGTATTTCTTACGATATTCCAAATGTATTCATGTTTGAGTCTCTCAAATCATCTTCTTTGCAGCATTTGGAGTGCTATTGTGGGAGATTGCCACCTATGGAATGTCTCCATATCCTGGCATCGATCTGTCTCAGGTCTATGACCTCCTGGAGAAGGGCTATCGTATGGAACAGCCTGAGGGATGTCCACCCAAAGTCTATGAACTCATGAGAGCATGTGAGAAGTAGATGTCTGACCTACCTCTTACTGATTTACTAAGTTGTTCTTCCCTGGGAAGACATGACTAGATGCTGACAGCATGGTTATGGAAAAGTTGGATTTGTTCATTCATCATTTAATTTTATTTTTTTTAGATCTTTATCATGTCACACTTAACCCTTTCGTACTGCCTGAAAACTTGCCATACTGTTTGTAGACAAAAACAACTGTGAGACCACATATGTCACCTATGCTCTTATTTCTTTCACACTGTCTGTGAAAGACATATATTTGCCAATTGATTACTTTAAAACCCGTTTTAAGTGTTAGTAAATACAGTACTGCCTTTCAATTATGTCTTTCTGTCTGTGTCTCTCTACCAGGCTGGCAGTGGAGCCCATTAGACCGGCCTTCGTTTGCAGAGATCCACCAAGCCTTTGAAACAATGTTCCACGACTCCAGCATCTCTGAAGGTACAGTAACATGCAGCTTATCCTCAGATGGTCAGTCTTTTGTGGAGCTCAAATTCTACATTCCCAGAGCTTCTAACATAGCTGCACTGATCAGGCAGAACTTTTTTACATGCTTTTAGGTGAGTCAGCTGCCTGTTGGCATGCCTTGTTTTTTTTAGAGCAAACTAAAATGTCTTAATTTAGAAAAGCTTTATTGATCCCTAATGAGAATCAGTGTCATTAAAGCAAGAAAGAAAACAAAATAGTCAAGAGCAAACAGTGTAAAGCTCAAAAGAAGAAAGGGAGAACAGTTTAACCTGCACAACCAATACTTGACTTGACTTGTTTGGTTTGCACATGTACAGTAGTACTTTCAGTAGCTGCCTCTCAACTGAGTATTTTCTTCTTTGTTCATTACAGAGGTAGCAGAGGAGCTCTGTAAGACGGCCTCCTCTGGTCACTGTGGACCACTGCACTCTTTCAGTCATGACATGCCCCAGTTACCTTCCAAATCTCGCACAATCCACAAGCACACAGAAAACAAGGAAAACATCGAGAGCGGACTGGACGGGCGCACCGACCACGGCACGCACAGTCACTCAGGTACAGCCAGGCATGCCTACCTTAATACCAACCAGACAGGTGCACCATATTGTCATTCTTCAGGTATACCACAGGACTCCACTTCAGGGCGTGAACTGCTGCGTCGCCAAGCCTGCCGCCTGAGGAGGAGAGCGGTCATTTTCCCCAACGATTGGCCACCGGTCGATCAATCGACTGGTGCTGCGTCGCAGAAAGCACAGCCTGACAGAGTCCCTGTACATAACAACACAGTTTAAACACCTAAGAATTTTATTTATTTCATTTAATTTCTAAATCCAACACCAACATGGAAAATAAAAGCAACACAAAATATAATAGAACCATAAATTATCAATACATAAAATATATAAAAATGTATTGCACAAAAACAAAATCTTTCTACAGCAACAGTAAAAGAACTGTGGATATATGTGCAAACTTTACCACCATCTCGTTTCACTGAGGGATAAGGAGAGAAAAAACTGTGTGCGACTGCCTCAACAGTCAGTGTAACAGCCCCTTGTCCTCCATTATTATATATTAGACAGGGGATCATAGTAGACATGGTGGCATTTTCAGCCCATCCCAGTACACTAGGGGTGTACTGGGATGCACAAATGTTGGGTTTTTTTAAATATTTATTTGTACAAATATTTTAAAAATTGTTTGAGAAGTTTTTTTTTTTAATGTTTGCTGGGTTGCCAAGGTGGTTTACCATAACATTAGTTTACTATTGCTATTTTCCCTGTTGGACCTGCTGTATCTGAAGCAGACTTTGTTTTACCAGGAGGAGATTAGCCTATGTTAGCTCTGGCAGCGCAGTTACCACTGATATGAAAGTGTATCCCTGCCAGAAGGTTTGAGGATGCACAAACCACATTTCAAGTGCTACTTAATTAACAACTCTGCATGTCACTACAAGATAAGCTATTTCCATGCCCTACACATAAAAAAAACACTTTTGCATGATTTTAATTTGCTCAGAGAATGGTGGTCTATCATGCGATCCACATTTCACTGCAAGCCAACTTCAAACACTCCCAAGTATAATAATGATCTCCATGTTCGACTGAACCATTGTTCACTTTCTCTGACGCATATATATGAAAAGAGTCTGTTATTTGCAATGATTTAACATAAGAAAGATCATGTATTATTTGATAACCCTAATATTACATTGTCATTTGTCTTGTCTTGTTACTAATTCGTGTGATGTTGAAAATAAAATATTGTTAATTTGTGTGTTTCATATGTTCTTGGGAATTGTGTTTATGCAAAGAAGAGCACTTTGTGCTTTTTCAAATTTGTCTTGGTCCATCTTTTGTCACTGAGAACATTTTGTATGTATTTGTCTATAAACATAGAGTAGCATTAATGAAGTCATCATATTTACTACTGTGAACATGCAGACTGTTTTTCATAAAGCAACATTACAAAGTAACATTACTCTTCTTAAAAACAGCTTCTCCACCTGTTGCCCTAAATCATATAACAGCACACAAAATAATGAAAGATCACAGCTTATGTCTGTTTATTTGTTTGTCTAATGGTGATTTGATGCCCTGCACATGGTATTTGCTTTATTGATGAGTGGCATATCGTAAAGCGCTTTGGATAAAAGCGCTATATAAATGCAGTTGGGTTAACAGTTCTTGTATATAGATATATTTAACTGAACATGGTACTAAGGAATAGAGAATATTGTTACGTTTCTTGCCAGTTTATGTTCTTATTCACATCACATAATGATTGTAAATATAGAGGGCTATTTTTTGGTGTTTTCTCTCTTATTTGCTGCCTGGCTTGATGCACTCTCCTCATAAGGGCCGGCAGGCTTGTAAAAATGTATTTTCCCCTTTAAGTAAAGTTACACAACAGCCTTCCTATTAACATGGGTTGGGCGGTGTCTGCTCGGCTTGTGTCCCAGAGGTGTATTCATCATCCCATCTTTTAAAAGAGCAGCTTGTAAATCACTGAATTGGTGTGTCCATGTGTGTTCGTGACTGGCATTGAAACATTTCATCTCCTGTCCTCAAATGCTTTTTCCTTACTCATGAATCCCCAAGGAGCAAAGAACAGGTTTTTAGAGAGGAAGGGAATAGTCCACCTTATTATAACACTCAGTTACCTCTTAGAATGAGTGACATTAATGTACAGGCAAGTATTGTGGGAAGCTAAAAGAATTCAGAACAACATCTGTCATTACCAGTTTCATGGAAGAGCTTAATGAAGCTTTGAACATGATGGACAGGAGATGAGCATATTCTTGCTGAGTTCAGTCCAGCTTTGTTATACTGTTTTAATCCATTCCTCTTGTTTCTTTCCAGGCCGGGCTTCTTTGCTTGGAGGGGACGGTCGATCAAGCAGCTCCCCAGCTCTGCCCAGAAAGCAGCAGCCACGAGATAAATCTCCCAACAGCCTTTTAGAGGACGCACAGGATATGGGCACGTTTACACGAGACCGCAAAACTGGCTTTTTTAGTTCCTTCATTAAGAAAAAATCTTCCTCCTCTGCTTCCTCAACATCCTCTCAGCTGCAGCAGAACCTCCCAACACCACCGAAGAGGAGTAGTTCCTTCCGGGAGATGGAAACACAGCCTCACAAGAAATATGAACCCACTGCTGATTTCAGCGCTCCTCCTCCTCTGCCCCAGTTGGACAGCTTAGGGGGCTTCTCTGCCTCTCCTTCCCACTCCCATGGAGAAGCCACCCAGGCTCAGTCACGTTGCTGTGGGGCTGCTTTTGGACAGAAACCCTCTGGTGGAGGCCTTGGTTCACAGGTGGCTGGTGGTAGCAGTTGGAGTGGGTTGGCTGGCTTTTTTACCCCTAGACTCATCAAAAAGACCCTGGGGCTAAGGACAGGAAAGACAGCCTCCTCGGAGGAGGGTGGAAGTATAGTTGCAGGGCCTAAACCCTTCCCTCGGTCCAATTCTACCTCCTCTATGTCATCTGGGCTGCCAGACTTGGAGCGCATGGCTCTGACTTTGCCCAGGAACCGTAGTGCAAAACCCCCTCTGGAAAGAACTGCCTCCACAACCTCCCAGCCAGAGAATGGGGCTGCACGGCCCTCAGAAACTCTGCTGAGGAGGATGGATGAGGGGACCGCACAGATCAGGGAAAGGCCCAAAGCCAAGCTACTACCCCGGGGCACTGCTGTAGGGGTGAGGGCACCAGGGGTTGGGGGTGAAGTGGGGGAATCGGACAGTCTGTCTCGGGTCAGGGAGGATAGAGAGGAGAGTGGGGGAGGCCTGGACAGGCAGCACAGTTGGTCATCTCCTTCTAAGACTTCTAGTTCAAATGCTTCATTGGCTGCAGCAAGTGCACCAACTCACAACCACAAAGTGCCAGTCCTGATCTCCCCCACGCTGAAGCACAGCCCAGCTGATGTGCATCTGGTCGGACTAGACTCTCAGGGGAACCGTTTCAAACTGCTGTCTGAACACCAAGCAGACAGGGACAGGCCACGACTTGTAAAACCTAAGTGTGCTCCTCCTCCGCCTCCCACTCTACGCAGCCTGCAGCACTCCTACAGCGGTGATGGAGAGGAGCAGACAGGAGGAGTGTCCGTAGAAGTGAATGGAGACACATTAAGAGGCCACAGGTCAGGGCGAATGTCAGGAGGAGCGACAACGGGTAGACCTTCAGTGCCACCACCACAAGTGCCTCCTTCATGTTCCTCCTCTTGTTCTGCCACCAACAACACAACTCCCATCAAAATGGCTAATGGAGCTGCCACCACTGCCTCCTCCTCCTTACACACAGCACAATCTGCTGGTTCCAAAGTGGCACTGCGACGAACTAGGCAGCAGGCAGAAAGGGTGCCCCAGGAGCGAGTCAGCCGTGAGGCCCTGCTGGAGTGTGCCGAGTGCCTGAGCAGCGTTCTCCATGCCAGCTCCGAAAGCCCCTCCAGCAGTCAGGTGCTGGACGCTGGCCACCAGCTGCTAGACTGCTGCTCAGGTTACGTGGACTGCATCCCACAGATGAGGAATAAATTTGCCTTCCGAGCGGCTGTGGGGAAGCTGGAGCTCAGCCTGCAGGAACTGAGGGCTTCATCTTCAGGAGGCGGCGGGCTCAGTATTGTGGGGCCCAACACTGTACTGGACAACCTGCACAGCTGTATTAAAGAGATTAGTGATGTAGTGCAGAGGTAGCCACTGTGACACCGTCTGTCATCCCCTAAACACACGACAGATCGCTTGTATTCCCTTTTTTATGTTTCTGGTTCTGTTGACAGCTTTTTGGGGGACGAAATGAGTTAAATCTCTAAAGTACCTCAGAGAAATCATCACAAAATGTAATTTTTTAAATTGTTTACATACAACTGTTTCATAAAATGTCATTATGGACACTAACTTTGCTCTGACCTGTACATACTGAGAAATGTTTATACCAGAATAATTGTGGATTAAGTCACCCCATGTTTCGCCACAAGTCTCCACCAGGCCATGATGATAAAGGCCTTCTTGTTAAATGAATGTCAAGCTTACCAGCTCTGTGTAGCCCGCCCAGAGTGTAGGTAACACTCACTTTTTGTACCTGTCGGTCTGTCACATTACTGAGTGAGAATAATGGAGGTTTTGCTAAGCCTTACGGAGAGTAATGGGTAACTGTTTTCACTGACCTTATGCTCAAACAGTGTTTCACAGTTATGCGGATAATGAATAATTTGCCCAGTGTCTCTGGAATTAAGTGACCATAAGCCATTTGGAAAGCCATTGTAATGTAAAGGATTGGTATAGAAGAGGATCAGGACCACTCTACAGAATTTGAGTTCTGACTTCTCACATTTTTCTCACAATTCTGATACCCCTACCAAATAAATTATCATACAGAAGCTCTAATCCTCTTCTGTAGATTGGAAATGCATCATCAGATTTCAAAGTGCTAGGTTTTGGCATTTCAGTTTGACATTCTTATTTCATGCTTCTTTTTTTTGTATGAGACTTTTTTGTGCATTAGTTTTATTTGCTTTAACAAATTGCAACTAACAGTATTTTTCATTAGTTGGACAAAAGTCATAGAATTATGAATCTCCCCAAAAGCTGGTTATGGGGTTAAATCATTTTTATTAAATAATCAGCTATTTTGACAGTGACATTCCCATGAGGTGAGACCATTAAAAGCAACTAAAGGGATCACTGACATCATCGAAACGCGTTTGTGTGATGATAAGCTCACATGAAACTTCAAGTTTTATTAATACCAAAAACAGGCTAATGAAATCTAAAAAGAAAACAGGCTTATATAAACCCTTTTTATCCCCCAACTGAATGAATGTGGTGTTTCTTATATGCACAGCATTTGTGTTCACTTCAGTGACGTGACCAATTTTCACACCTTAACACAGTGCCACGTAAATGGGGACAAAACCCCAGTGTCCTAAAGCATTTCAATATTTGTCCAGTTATTCTTGCACATTGCATTTCTTTTTTGTATGATTGCGAGTAAGAGAGTGACGTGAGGGGCAGAAGAGCACAGGGTAGTGAGCAGGTGAAGTGGGACAGTATTTCTATAAGTGTCCTTCTGAGTATGGACAGTGCTGGATTCCCCTGTAGACTTGTCATGGCCTCAGTGCCTCAAATGCTTCAATGTATGAACACTGCAAAAACACAAAGACCTGCTTCACAGTAATCACACAGTACTGATCACCTAACAAACAAACTGCAGTATGTCTTCAGCACATGAGCGATTTGTACATTACTTGGTTCAAAGAAAAATACTTTTTAGAATGTCTATGAATGAACTTGAATTTTAAATTATTGTTTTTTTTTTTATTAAAAGCACAGACCTATTTTGAGAGAGAAGTTATGTAAATATTTGATTTATTTCATATCCAGGAAACAAAAGATTTATGTGTGGTCACCTCATAAGGAGCAATGTTTTTGACTGAAGAGACTGAAGCCCATCCACCCAGATCTGAAAATCTGCTTTGTGAATGTACTATTCTTCGGTTTTGAACCTGGTCAAATGTTCATTTGCTTTTATCTTTAATATCTTAAGGTGTCAATTTTTTTATTTATTTAGTTTATTTTATGTTTTTTTTTACAGTTTGTTTCCCTGTACTTCTAATTTTGGTCACAGTAAGTTCAGAAACAGCTGTTCTGATTTTTCAGAACAAACTAAACTGTGTACAGTGCACACAAATTGCATATTTTATTTTATTTTTTATTTCTGTTGTTTTGTTTTGTTTTGTTTTTTTGCTTTGTCTCACATTTAATGTACACTGGATATGGCCTCAGACACATTTATTCATTGACACGTGTTGCATATTAATATTAGAAAATGCAATCGATAAACACCGCGGGCCCGTAACACTCTCAAAATGTCTGTTAATGACACTTGATTGGTTGCCAAGTAAAAGTTCTTGTCGACTTGTTTTGTGATGCATTTCATATCATGTCACTGTGTATTAGTACAAATGTCCCTTTTCTTGCCAAACAGGATGTTTCAAGACAACGTGATGGTTAATTTCTATTCACTGTGAGTTTTAAATAACATGGATTGTTTTTTTTGTTCCATGATTCATGGTGCCTTTTTATGAACAAATCAATTTTGTGAACTACACTATCATTGCTAGAAATCACAGTATGGCAATGTTTAAGTCCATCATTAAAACATTTCTGTGTTATCTTTCATTGGCCACGTGATGAAGATAGATATCTTTTTGGCTCCACGCATTTTTATCTTTTGGAGATGAAAGTCAGACACAAACTTGAACCCGAAATGTGCGCTTTTGTCCATTTAGATTATGTTCTCAGTTACTAAGGTCATTTATTGGTGGCCGTTAACACTGTTAGTGCTGCCACACCTGGTTATGTTTTCTCTTTAACAAATGACATACGAGTCACTTCAAGCTGCTCTGTTGTCTCGTGTTGTGATCACATCAGAAGTTTAATCTAAAAAAAATGTTCTTAATAATTACTTAGCACCAGTCTAGCCTCTCTTTTAAGTTACTGATTCTGACCTTTAGTACATCTCTCTGGAAAAAACACATTTCCAACCTGGATATTTTTTTTAATAAAACGTAGATGTTCAATTAGTGACTACAGTGTCGATGAAATGATTGGATACCAGTGGTGATTTTTGTTTTTCCCAAATCTGATGTCTGAATCAACGCAGGTAAATATTTTATTTGACCGCAACATTTTGGTTCATTCCTTTTATCTGTCCTCTGTATTGTTTTCATTTATGTTGCATACATTTGTTCTGTATGTCTTTTTCTTTTATATCTCACTATTTTGGATAAGAGCTCTGGAGATGGTGCATACACATCATTATACCAAAGGCCATGTCTTTTGTTGTACAAGTGCAATGTCAACCAACACACAGACACAACACAGTGGAATATGTGAATATAAACATTGATGAAATATGGCAAAGATGTTAACATTAACTTTTTTATTGTACAAATGATATATTTTGTTTTGTTTTGTTTTTTATTTAAAGCTCACGTTATATTACTGTGAAGTTCTGCTTATCAGTGTTAAGTCTATTGTAAATAAAGATATTGATGAACACTGTTTTTGGTTGTTCTTAACGGTTGTAGATAATTATGGGTGAAATGAGTCTTCTGCATTCAAGAGCAAAGGTACACGAGCCTCTTCAGCCTCACAAACATTTTGTAGGGTAATTCAGGCAAATGTGAGGAGTTAGTGTGTTTTGTGGGTTGGATTTCATTAACATTTTACAAGTCTTTATATTAACGAGAGCTGTCCTAAAGCCAAATTTAAGAAGCACTGTGTCCTATGTTGAGATTGTCTAACAAATTCCATTTCCAAGTCATGAATTGTTCTGACTCATTGGAAGTTATGTAAAAAAAAAATACTTATTTGCTCCATCAAAAAAAGCTGAAGAAGGTTTGCCCCACTTCCATTTGTTCAATCAAGACAACATCTTCCAAACAATCGACCTCAAGCCGTAGAGCGCCTCAACACGGAGCAGTGTTGGTACCTGCCGTCCTTCGCCGTTTATCACCCAAAAAAAACATCACAGATCAGGGTGGTATTTGACTCAAGTGCTCAGTACTTCAAAGGTATTTGGTCTGGAATTAATATTTTTCCTCATTAAATCTCAAAAACCAAAGAAGACCAAACCAACAAAAATGGCTATGGACATTTGAGAATACAGATTTTTTTGGCATTTTGCATTAAAATCAATTAACACATCTATTTCTGATTCATTTGACTTTTTAAAATTAATTTGTTAACCAGAACCTTTTTCACATCTAGAAGATGTTTAAGAGGAAATACTTTTATAAGAATTGGGGTCTCTGTGGTTAATGGGTTTTAAGGAAAACCCTTGACTTTTACTCTGTAAAAGGGGTGGCCAACTCAATATCCCTGGTTTTCAGGGATCATCATCATTATCACATGGGCAGATTATAAGGAGCAAGATTCCCAGATTTAAAAAGTGTATCTTTTTAGTCATTTTATACCTATATTTTGTTAATTTATATCTGTATGGTCATTATGCTACTCATTTTAGTCATTTTGTCTATATTTGTAGCCATGTGTTTTGTGACTTTTTGGTCTTTTTTGTTTATTTGTTATTTTTCTTCTCTTTTTAGTCGTTTTGTGTCTCTTTGTGGTTATTGTTGTCTGTGTTTTACTTGTTTTGTCTATGAAGCTGTTTTGCATGCCCCTGTGCTCATTTTGTCTCTCTTTGCAGCTATCTGTTATTTGTTGCTGACTGACTTTGTAACTAGAAATGTTAACAGTCACTTCATTAACAAGCTCTGGCCCAGGGGGCCCCTGATCCCTTTGGCCCGTTCAGTAACTTATACATGCATTGTCATCACATCATCATCTTGCTCGTGACGCCTGCCCACACCATATCCGACTCCTCCCCTACCGTAGCTTATTGTAAAGATGGCGTCCATCATGGAAGGACCGCTAAGCAAGTGGACAAACGTCATGAAAGGGTGGCAGTATCGTTGGTTTGTTCTGGACTACAATGCTGGCTTGCTGTCATACTACACGGTATGTCTATACCCACAGCTTGTAAACGCTAAACTGGTCTGCTAGAGAGGTTAGAGACTGTAGAAGCTGTCGCTGTTTGTCGAATCCAAGTGAGATAAAAGGCCTTGTGTTTGTCAGGAGTTGGGAGTCTCAGCTGGCACAAATAGGCGTCTCCCTGATGAGAGATTCCCACGTTAACCAATAGCAAAATCCATCCAAGACTAACTGACGAATCGAGTGCCTGGTTTTATCACTTCCGCTAATGTAGCTAGGTAGCTAGCAAAGCTAACTGCAGATATACACAACACTTGTCGAAACATTGTTGTAAATAGTTTGCAGTATTAAATAAGAGAATTATATAGTTATTTATGTTGGCGAGATGACATTTGTTCCAGGTAGTTAAGAGTCCCACACCCGTTGGTTTGTTAGCCAGATGGCTAACAAGACTATGCGGGAGGAGCCAGTGGCTGCTACTTTGAGCTTTGATAAAATCCACAGCGCTGAGTTTCCTGTAACGTTATTCTTATTACCTACTAGTGATGACGAGAGTAAGCAGACAAGAAACACGTTGTAAGGAACATAACTAAGGACTGTCCACTTATCTCAGAAAGCCCTGATCTAATGTACAACTAAATGTATCTACATTTTCAATTAAGTGAGTTTAATATCAGAAAAAAAATTCAATTTCAGTAAATTAACATTTTATATCTTACAAAGTTTACATATTCTTTTGTCTTCATGTCGTGTATGGTTTTAGTGCAGATGTTCTTATTTTAAAAGCCTTTGGCAAGTTACCCTGCTCTGCATACTACTGGCTGTCCTAATTCCCAGTTTGTTCTGTTGTTGGTTTACAGTCAAAGGACAAGATGATGCGAGGATCCAGAAGAGGCTGTGTGCGACTCAGGGTAGGATTTTCAGGGTGAAAGCCGTCCTGACTTTTGACTTTAATCAGCTCATTCCCTACTCTGCATGCTCGACTGAATTGCTAACCAAATATTTTGAAAAGCCTTTATGAGTGTTATGCCGACTTCTTTCCTATGAAAATGCGGATATGCGCTAGGAAAGCACATATCATCTTTCACGTTTTTAGAACCTATGTATCTCCACTGCCTGACAAGATTTTCTTGTTTAATGCAGTCTTTCTGAACCACTGGGCTATACACAGTACAGTACACAGTATGGTGGAGGCTTCATCTGATTTGCAAGGGATAGAGATAGACTTGTTCTTTGTACCAGAAGATAGCTTCACTAATTTCCCTGATTTGTTGGTCCAGTTCAAATGGGTTGCTTTAGCCATATCCACAGCTCTATTGATACACTACACTGTTTATGCTCTTCCAATAGACGTTTGCCCTTTTATGATATTAAGTAATTTCCACTAGATGGCAGCAGTTGCAGTACTACAATATCTGTTGTGCTACCTTTGTTAAGGAGAGGAAGGGAAGATCCTGAAGTAGTAGGGTGTTCAAGGGACTGGTCCTAATTAGCACTGAAACAAAGAGCAATCATTTCTTGTAAATATAGGGTGTTGGATTTGTCCACAAAGAAGCCAGCAGAGTGCCAGAGTTAAAAGGTTGGATTGCATACATTTACTTAAGATAACCTGTTATAAAACCCTTTGGAAATCATTTGGTTCTCTTTCCTTATTGAATTAGTGTTTTGCTGCTGGTAGGTCGGCTTTGAAGATTTGAGAACCGATCTTGGTCCTTTCTAGGCTAATAGAAATAGTGAATAACGACAAAAGTCATAACAAATGACATCTCCCTCCCCTGTGTATTTACTGTTGTTAAGTTGTTAAGCAAGTGTGCCTAAAGGTTGAGTTGATAACTTTGTATGTCATTACAGAGTCTAGTATGAAATGCTAATCAACAGAACTGAGCTTTTGTGAGTAATGAAAGCTTATTCCCATTGTCTGCGCCCATTAGGTACTGCAGCACCTCCTCCTCCAAATTCCCAAATTTACAAGTTAACTTTCAAGCCACCTCCAGTATTCACATGGAGAACCTGTGCCTGCGCAGCCTGACCTTGTCAGCCCCATATCGAGTGTCCCTCATGTTGCTTGTCAGATGGTTGTTTATGTATCAATGTGGTAAAGTTTCTCATGAGAATAAGTGGTGGCCAAAACCACTTTTTTTTCTTTTATGCCACCACACCTGATTAAGGACAAAAGATTTTGCTGAGCACCCCACAATGTTGTATTAGATCTCCCTGAAGAGTGGCAGTATCTCCTGAAACTACCTGAAAAGAGGATCCAGCATTATTTATGAACATACAGTAATGGGTCAAAGCTCTCAGTTAAGGTTGTATCAGTGCGGCTTTAATTTGTTGCATTATACAGTAACATGAAGCTGAATAACCCTTGTCTGTTAAAATTGTATGCTGTTGTAAGCATTCACTGCTCTTGGACAAAATTTAGAATTAATCTTGAAACTGATGAACCTCTTACAATATGTTCTTCCTACTGGCTCTTTTTGTGGTCTTGCTAAACCAAACATGAAACAACAGTGTAGCCATAACCTTTAAAACTGTTATAGTGATTGTTTGTCAGATTATCTTCTAATGTCACAAGTTGAGTCAAATTATTCAACTTCTTTAGAATGTGTTGTCCCCAGTCCAGAAAAATGTGTAGAAAATAGCACAGTCCACTACAATAGAACTTCAATAAATCATTACCATTGTGTCACTTGAATTTCACGGTAATTTATGAGGTCAAGGCTGACTGGTTGAATCATGGCAGGATATTCCATTATTCTAAATTATATCTGGTTTGCCGTCAATGGTAGGCTAGTGGTTAAGGTGCAGCGCTGTTGCCGCTGTGGCCCGGGTTCGAGTCAGGGTTGCGTCAGGAAGGGCATCCGGCGTAAAACACGTGCCAAATGTCAACATGCGAGCCGTCAGTGTGACGATTTGCTGTGGCGACCCCTAAAACGGGAAAAGCAGAAAGTTACTTTCTATAAATGATATCTGGTTTAATTTATAGATCATGCACTGAAGTTAACATTTCATCACATCATGAAATGATTGCAGAATCTCATGATCACAGTGACAAATTGGCTCATTTAGTATAAGACATTTATATCATGGACAGTGTTTGTAATCTCGGCGTGTAATCTGGATGTAACGCATGCGTGAAATTTGAAAATCCGTCAGGATTAACGTTCTCTTGTTACCAGACATGACCTGTGAAGGACAGTTCAGTGTATTCTTCTCCTTCACAATCAAGACTTTCATTATGTTACTTGGTCCTTGTGACTGTGTGCCTCCAATGTAGAAACATTTACAGAGATTAGAATAAGAACAATTTTTCTTTTTTCTTTTTTTTAATTACCTACATTTATATCTGGTAGATCAATTTTATGAGGGCAGTGTTTTGTCCCTCCATATAATAGTCGTCTTTGCAACCAGTTTCTCTCAGCTTACTATAAAGTGTCTGAAAGTAGAGGCTTTATTATAAGAAATTTTGGGTAGTTCTGATAAAACTAAGTGTGGGATATTTCTGAGAATATCCCAGTTTCTATGAATGAAAAGGTCAAATGAGCCTAATCTATTGTAGTGGACTGTAATGTATGTTAAAGCAGTTTATTAGTATTTATATGTTATGCTTGACACTTTTCTTTATATGGAAGCTCTGAGTTCCACGCCCTGTTTCTGTTACTAGGAGCTAATGCCCCAGCTAGCCAGCAGGCTGTTTCTCTGCAGTTGGCTGCTAGCTGCTGGTCCCCAGTGTCTGTTTCTCTCCACCCTATCCTGCCTTTCTCCTCTGTCGCGCTCCCAGATCCCACCTCCTCCTCCCCTCCCTTCTTCTCTCCCATGTTCCAAAAGGCTGCTCTCATATATATGTGTGTGTGATTGTGAGAAAGATTTGATAAGGCATGAGGAGTGTGCGCTTTTGGAGAGAGCGTGCTGCTGGATGGACCATGGGTAATTTATGAAAAAGACTCATTCAGGGGGCTGCAGGAACATGTGGAGGGCCTTAAGATAGAAATGGAAACTGGAGTATGACGTGTCCTGCTGTCTGAGTGCCTGCTTTTTTTTCCTATCACTCTCTTACTCTGTTTGCCCAGGGAGCTGTGATCGGCATAGATGATGAGGACGACAGCACATTCACCATCACTGTGGACCAGAAGACTTTCCATTTCCAAGGTGAGGTGTCCCCCCTTTTGATTTTGTTCTTTTTATGCTTCTCCCAGTTTTCTGCATTGCTGTCCGGCTTGCTTTCTGTGTTCTTTCTCTCTTTTGCATCCATCCCCGCTGTCTGTTTGGTCCCTCTCTCACTCTCTCTTGCACTCATTTTTCCCTCCCCACCTTTTAAAGACTGGATTGGTCTGCTCTAATACCAGGAAACACATGCACACAGGCATCTACACAATGCCCAAGCCTTTTCACTCTTCCCGTGGAACGTCTGCAAGCTCTGTGAAGTTGGACTGATATTTATTTTGGTAAATAAACAAGATTTGTTCCACTGCAAGCTAGACAGATTTCTCTGGAACAGAACGAGCAAGTAAGGGTTATTTTTTCCTTCAGCCCTCCCGACTATAGCTGAGGAGGAAGATTGCTGCTTTCTGTGTCTCAGCAGTTGAGCCGCTGGGATTAATAAGGGAATACTGCTGAGGTAGAAGCTGAGCTCAGGTCTCTTCTGGTTGCTGGTGTTTGCCCTTCGCTACACTGCTGCTGCTGCTGCTTGGTATTGAACCACCAGTCACTCCACAGGGACAACAACAGCATTGCCCCCCCACCCCTCCCGTCCTGCCAACCCTTCCCTCCTTTTTGACAGGGAGCTGTCCAGTCCAGTATACTGCAGACAGCTTTTTTCCACTCTCTCACTCTGCCAGGTCTTTAACTAACCTTCTCCACCATTCCTTCATCTGTCCTTCCATCTGTCCGTTTTTATCCATTTTGCCACACCAACCCCCTCACGCTCCACCGCCAACACCCCTCCTTCACCTCCCTCGCGAGGGTCACCAGCCACAGTCCATGGGCCACCCACCCTTCTCACCTCCTCCATGCCCTCTCCCATGTCTGTGTTCCGAAGCTGTATGCTGTGGTTCTACAAACGCAAGGGTAAGGAGAAAACCATGCACGTCTCATGGTTTGCATGCATGCCAGTCCCGGGCGAAAGGATTGAGAGGAGGCGCTGTTTGGTTGTCTTCTGGGATGTATAGTCAGGGTGGAGCAGTATGTTCTGCAGTACTCGGGAGTACTGGTTTGTTATCAAGGTTCAAGGACAGTTCAGAACAGTGTGAAGCAGGCTGTTCCATGGCTGTCGGCTGTGAGTAATTAATCCAGAGTGGATATGTATTGTCATAGAGTAATCATATGTTTGCACAGATGAGGCGTGTTATTTACAGGAGGATGTTTGTTACTATTCTTTACTTGTTTGGAAAAACAATGAGGTAATGTGTGCTACAGTCAATCTGAGTCATTGGCATAGTGCCTCAATTGCAGTGTATGCAAATGCTGTTCTAATGTAGGAGCCCACATTTAAGAGCATTATTCAAAGACCATCATTGATCCAGTCAAAGAGAGAAATTTGTTTTTGGTGTTGTGTATAAAGGCAATACAGACAAAGCTAAAACGTGTAGTAAATATGTTGGCTATGCAATACACCAAGACATTAGAATTTCAGAAGATTGTGTTAAATTTAACTGTTTCTTGACCAATGACAAATATCTACAATTTTTGGATCAGTTAAATCAGCAGTAGGTATGTTTGAAAGCAACATATCCTTGCACAGGCCCACCCCCTTTATTGTTTGACAGAAAACAATGAAATGTCACCGTGAGGCACATCTGCTTTCCAGATACTCGGAGCCCTACATCATCTCATGTGTCACTATTGGAGGAGGAGAAGGGCTGAAATTGAGAACTGAATGTGTGCTGAACATAATATTCTGGGTATATCAGCTGTTAGCTGGGATATGAAGAGATGCACAGGAAGGAGGATGTCTCTCCATTCCTGTAAAACACTCTGGTCTGAGCATGTTAGGAAGTCAGTCTCCCAGGATTCACAGTAGTATTTGAATGTATCTGTGTGTGTATGTATATATATATGTGTTTCATTCTCTCTGTGTGATGGGTAGAGCAGTATTAAAAGGGGTAAAGAAAGGCACAAGTCATAGAAGAACAGTATTTACCAGAATTTACATTTCTAATGACAAAAATAGTTGTCTGTGTGTGTGTGTGTGTGTATATAGCACATTATCACTGTGTTTTTTGTGATATTGTGTTCTTAGAGGACTGTCCAGTTCATAGGTTGAAGTGTAGGTCTGAGCCGACCAGACACTGTGCTAGCTAAGAGTGCAGCTCTGTACTAGCTTTCTTTCTATTTAGAGAAGCATCTATTATTCATCACCCCCTCTCCCCTGGCGGTGCATCAGAGTTGTCTGAGAGCCCTTTTCCTCTTCCTCCCCCCCTGCTTTCACTGGCCCACTCTTATCTACAGTAGCTATCAATCTCTCATCTCCTCCCCCCACTCTGTCAGGCTTCCCAACCTGCCTCGCGGCATCAGTCCAGGATGAGACCCCCTTCATGCCCCCTCTCTCTTGTAACCTCCCTCCAGCGTCCGTCCTCACTGCAACTACCCTTTCTGTTCTCGTCACTGTTTTTGTGCACTGTGTTCTTTTTGGGAATGCAGCATGACTGGTATATTTAGTTAGAACGGTATTACCAAGTTCATATCCCATATGACCCAGTTTCCACATAGCTGGAGCTAAGTCACAGATTAAATGAGCAAAGCCTTGAACAGATACTTAATCTCACTAAGACAGTGTTACCTTAGTGACCTCCAATTATATTTATTGTGAACTGTGCATTTGCTTTGTAGCCCATCTGAATAACCACAGTATTGACGGATAGCAGTCCAGGCCATTGTAGCACGCACTAGGACATTTCATCAGCTGCTCTGAAGATGGCAGAGGAGGAAACGAAGGGTAGAGACGAACTATTCACAGGGGCCTTTTGGAGAAAGGAGCAGCAGCATTATGGGGAAGAGGCTGAAAATTGTAAAGGGACATCTTATGATGGGTACCCTGACCTCTGACATGAGAGGAAATCTTTTGTTTAGGAAAACACCACTGGTGCTGTTAACTCAGTGTCTTAATTTGTCTATCCAGACATGATATGTCTGTGTGTGGTAACTGTACAGGACTGACACTTGTCCATTATGACATTGTCTTCATGACAATGGTAGATTCATCACTATATATACCAGTGCCTTCGTTATGTACATTTAATGTGCAGGCACATGTAACGGTAACAAGCTACAGTGCTGGAAAATAACCTGTCAAAGAAAGAATTGCAGAAGTTTAAAATGTATCAGCAGATTTTAAAAAATCAGGTCAAGTTTTTCAGGCACATTTGTGTTAAGTTAATTTAAAAGAAGGCCATGACGGTTTTTGCTGTGTAACTAATTTGGCAGTCGTATGAAGTGACATATTAGGTTGGCATAAAAATGATACTGCACCAGTGTTAATGTTACTTTTCAAGTAGGTATAAGCTGATGTCAGCAGTATGCCACTATGAATACATGGGTTAAAGTAACAGTGCAAAAAGGGCTTGAGATACTGTAACACATAATTCTAGTATTCTTGGTTTTAGCTCAAGTCAAGGACCCTGGTGTGTGTTCTAGCTCACTTTCTATCAGCTCTTTAGTTTACACTAAAGTATAAAGGCAAAAATGCTTCAAGATAAAAACGAGTATGGAAATCAAGTAGACAGAATAGAGGGCATGCACATTACATCACTGTACGTGGACGTCTGCTGCTTCTCGCTGAGGGGCAAATGCACAAAAGCTCAGTGTCTGCTGGGTGCATTGTGCTAAAGGTTAAAGAACTGTTGAGCCATTGGCTGTATAGATTGTTTGAGAGAGAATTCAGGCACATGTGCATACAGACCTCTAAAGCCTAAAGACAGGAAATGGATCACTGCTGCTCAGTGAGGCACTATCCTGTAATTGCAATTTTTTAAGGTATGTCATTTTTGAATAAAATATGGGTTTTTATTTCAAGTACTAATAGACACTAGATTACAGGTCAGGTGTTCTCTGTATTATGGTTTAAGTTAATTGTATACTATCAATCAGGTACATAACAGACATATACAGTCAAGCCCGAAATTATTCATACCCCTGGAAAATTCTGACTTAAAGTTACTTTTATTCAACCAGCAAGTATTTTTTGACAGGAAATGACACAGGCGTCTCCCAAAAGATAATAATACAATGTACAAGAGGCATCATTGTGGAAAAAAATATTTCTCAGCCTTTATTTACATTTGAACAAAAAGTGGCATGTCCAAAATTATTCACACCCTTTGCAAACTGTTACAGTCTATGGGAAAATCCAAAGTTCTATACCATTCCAAATAGTCCAAGCTTTTCTAAAGCATCCTAATTACACTGATTCATTGGGAACAGCTGTTTTAATCAACTCAACAGGTGAAAAACAGAAGCTCTCTACTGTTGGTTTGTGGACAGTCATGGCTAAGACAAAGGAGCTCACTGAGGACCTGCGGCTGCACATTGTGGCTGCTCATAAGTCAGGAAAGGGCTATAAGACCATATCTAAATGTTTTGAAGTTCCAGTGGCTACAGTGCAAAGTATTATTACAAAATACAGGACGTTCTGCACTGTGAAAAATCTCAGAGGACGTGATCAGAAGCCAAAGGTGACACCTGTGCTGGCCAGGAGGATAGTGAGAGAGGTAAAAAAAGAATCCAAGGATCACCACCAAGGCCATCTTGATGAATATGGACTCTGCGGGTGGCAACATCTCAAGGCAGGCAGTCCAATGGACATTGCACACCGCTGGGTTCCACGGACGCAGTCCAATGAGGACACCACTTCTCTAGATAAGGCACACAAAAGGCCGCTTGGCCTTTGCAAATGTTCATCTGGACAAAGAAGAAGACTTCTGGTTTTCTGTTTTATGGTCAGATGAAACAAAAATTGAATTGTTTGGCCACAATGATGTAGCCTTCATTTGGTGTAAAAAAGGAGAAGCCTTCAACCCTAGGAACACCATCCCCACTGTCAAACATGGTAGTGGGAACCTAATGTTTTGGGGGTGTTTTTCAGCCGGTGGACCAGGGAACCTAATCACACTAAACGGCACCATGAAAAAGGAGCAATACATCAAAATTCTCAACAACATCAGGCAGTCTGCCCAACCTGAAAGAGTTGGAGCTCATCGCTAAAGATGAATGGGCAAAAATACCAGTGGAGACATGCAAAAAGCTGGTCAGCAATTATAGGAAGCGTTTGATTGCTGTAATAGCCAATACAGGCTTTTCTATTGATTATTGAAAAGGCTATGAATAAGTTTGGACATGCCACTTTTTGTTCAAATGTAAATAAAGGCTGAGAAATATTTTGTTCCACAATGATGCCTCTTGTACATCGTATTATTATCTTTTGGGAGACGCCTGTGTCATTTCCTGTCAAAAAATACTTGCTGGTTGAATAAAAGTAACTTTAAGTCAGAATTTTCCAGGGGTATGAATAATTTCGGGCTTGACCGTATATGTATATATGCTGGTTTTCCTCTTGGTGTGGCAGCTCTACCTATCACGTCTATAGTAGTTGTGTTTTGCAATTCAGCGGTAGTGAGATATGTTGTTTTATGTGAAAATGATTAAAAATGACCTCAACAAATACCCTTAGTTACAAACATGCAGTATTTCCCCATGCTGGATGTGAGTAGACCTCCACTGTCCGTGTAGACGCCAGAACAGTGAACTGCAGTGTGACTGAGGTCTGTTGCTCTTCACCGGCTGTGTATGTGGAAACCCAACATTTTATTTGGCACCAGTAGTCAAGTGTCTTTTTTTTTTCCCCCAGGTATTACCTTTTGCAGTTGTGGGGTTATTTCTGCTCTGAACTTGTGTGTTTATTATGGGTCCTCCTCTAATAAAGGACGTCTGTAACTATTAGGAAGGTACTATATGTGTGGGTGGATTATGTGAGGTGCATTACCTCCTTTATGTGCTTGTTCATCTAGCCTTGCCATTCATCTTGCAGAGAAGTAATTTGAGCCTACGCTAATAGGGTTTAGTCTACGCACCAACCTCTGTTACGATGCTACTTAGCACCTGGGCTACGAGACTGTTTCGGCCTTACTGGATTGGAACAGCATCTTAAAACTCAAGTATGTTGTTAATTGTTTGTGAAGAGTTACAGGAGAAGTTTTTAATATTGTGACTTTTGATTATGATTCTTACTATGCTAACTTCTAAGTAATACTCATAGGGTGGCAGGATACCTGCTATTCTACACCGTGGTCAGACTGTTGTAAACCTTACCCAGATCTTATCCCATCTTGTCCATTCTTCTGAGTTTGACTTGTCCTTTTCTAATTCAAGAAAAGTAAATGTTTAACAAGCAAATGGCTTGCTGATTGCTTGTAGCTAATCTATAACTATGCAGATTAACAATGAAGGTTTATGTCAGATGACAGTGTCATGACTTCTGGCGTGTCACCTCATGTGACCGGCTCATACTGTAGATTTATTGAGTGGACTAACAGCTTACCTGGGGAACTAAATCGCAGGATAGAGGTGAGTTGCAGACTAGGACCAAGATTGGACTTGTAACACAGTTCACACTGTGCAGTAATGGTGTTTGTTTTTGTTGAATGGGAGTGCTACTATTTCTCTTGTGTCATGAATAGAGCCAAACAACATTAGCCGCAGCAGCCTGTTCCTCTGGAGAGTCGGTTTGGCTGAAGGCAAAGTGAGAGGGCACTGAGGTGCAGTTTGAGTGGATTGGCCTGAGACTCGGCTGCCTTTTAATGTCTTTAAAAGCTTTTCTGCTGTAGCACTGTTCAGCCCCTGAGCTAGCACAGCCATTCATCTGCTGCACTGTCTTGTTTCTAGTTCAATGAAAAATGATGCTTTCACAGGATATTGTTTGCCAGGTAATTCAGTGGCATATATCTTTGTTTTTTTTTTTTTTTGTTTTTTTTTTTTCACAGCTCTTAGAGTTATAGTATTTTTACTGTG
>NW_018128009.1:1143339-1163363 GCF_001952655.1 Monopterus albus
TTTTTTTTGTTTTTTTGTTTTTTTTTTTCCACAGCTCTTAGAGTTATAGTATTTTGACTGTGGTGGCCACCATCTATTTTACAGTAAAACAGAAATAAAGCTGCTTGTCATGCAAGACCTGAAAACCTATAACACCAGTGTACCATTACATAGAGGACTTGACATACATGCTCAAACTTGACTGGATGTAGTTCAGTCCAGTCCAGTCCAGTCCAGTCCATGTCATGGCAGAGGGCAAAATATAGTTCTCTGTATGCCACTGGCACCAAAAAGCATGCATGCGCCTGTGCAGTCTGTGTGTGCTGCACATGTCAGAGCCTGTTCTGAGTTGCTGTTTAATGTTGGCAGTCTGTTGTGTCTTTGCTCTGAGGGTGCTGCCTCGCCCTGCTACATTTCACGCTGAAAGCTCCATGTAAACAAAAAACAGGCGCAAACTATAACATCCTGCCCCCGGGTTTTAACTCATTCTTTAAACCTTAATAGATATAAATTTACTAATTACTGGCACGTGTATTGATGAGATACTACCTGACTTGAATTGAAATGTATGCTTAGATCTACCATATGAAAGCAAACTTTTTTTAGTCTTGCATAGTAGCACAGCTAAATAGCTGCTGAACTGGCCTTTCTCAGTACTCTAATTTAAAGTTTTGGCATTTCGGCAACAGGCTAGTTTGTGTCATTGGTGAGAATTAGATGAGAAGATCCATACTACTTGTATGTCTGTATGCTAAATATTAAGCAGGAGAGGATTATCTTATTTTAGCATATCAGCTGAAAGTGGAAGGAAATGGCTAGCTTGGGTTGGTCCAGGGTTTTGTGCTAGATTGTTTCTTGGCCAGGAGCAGTAACCTTCTGCAGCGAGAGGTTGTCATGGCACTGGCAAACAGTTCAGGAAGTAACTGTGACTTGCCAAGAAATAGTTTGGCACAGAATCAACATCAAACAATGTTTCATTTTAACACTTTGGTTTTTGTTTGCATTTTTCAAAGTACATAAAAGTTGTTATTTAGTGGGGTTTAGAGTTCCATATAGGCAGGTTTTTATATCTACTGAATATTTCTAACTTTGTGTGAGGCTAGCTGTTTCCCTCTGCTTCCAGTGTTTATGCTAACTAATTAGCTCATGGCAGATGCTGTATGAGAGGTCCAATTTCATCATCTAACACTCAGCAAGAAATAAGCATATTTCTCAACATGCTGTTCCTATTGCTTAAGTTTGAAACATTGTTTACAGATGGGCTTTTGCGGTGTTTGTGAGCTTGCCCTGACTGTCGCGTGAAATGATGCCATGTTTAGCTTCATGCATCTGCTTTGTCTACAAGCTGTGGATGGTCAGGAAAAGAATAGTAAAGTATTTTGGTAAAAATCTAGGTATCTCATATAGGTGAATACTCACCCCATACACACCATCACTGTGTCACCAGTACTCATGTCATTTCACTGTTATGTCCTGGTGTGTAACACAAGTGTCATGGCTACTGGTGGTGTTTATTTGGAAAACGTGGCTCACTGGGTGTGTCTGTGTGTTTCTGCCCTCAGCCCGAGATGCAGACGAGAGGGAGAAGTGGATCCACGCCTTAGAGGGAACTATCCTCCGTCACACCCTTCAGCTCCGGGCAAGTAACCGTGCAGTTATATTTGTGTGTGTGTTTGTATATGTCTGTGTGTCTAATCCATCCACTGTCGTTACACTGTTTTGCTGTTTACCATCTGTTTTCTTAAGCAAATATGCTGTTTGTTGTAATACTTGAAGAGTACACTGGTAACAAAAAGAAGATTTGTGAGCAAGTTTGGAAACTCTGAAGTTAAGATAATTAAACTACCTGGATGTTTGCACTGAGAGATTGTTATTGAACCTCAGATTATGTGCATTTCTATAGCCTATAAATCATATACTGCTGTTGTTAGTATTACTTTTAAGCTTTATGTATCTAGCCTGTACTTGTTTTTTGGTTGTTGTTTTTTTTACTTAACAGATCTGCTGAGTCAGTGATGATTCTTGATGATATAAATAATGGTGACTGCCATGTTTTCATAAATGGAATATGCTATATGGCTGGCTGGACCAGTATGAGGACCCACACTTTTAGTTTTACGGAAAGAACGTTTAAGTGCTGACCTGCTGACAGCCCTTTTTGTGCCACTGGTTTTTATGTTGCTAGTTTATGTGAGTGTGCCTTAGCCAGTTTTCCTTGTTGCTTTCCCTGCTCACCAGTTGCTTCTCTGCCCAATCCTTCTTCCTCCTCATTTTCCCCCATCATCGTCTAGTTCTTTCCACCCATCTTCTCCTCCTTTCCACCTTTATGACCAACCTCTCCCTCCCTCCTTTTTTCCTGGCCCCCTTTCCTCTCTGGCAAATCCTTCTGATGTGCTACGTGTTCAGGCTTAGTCAGACTCCACACACACACATTTATGCAGTGTTAGTGCATTGCTGTCATAGCATCATGTGATCCAGCAGTATCCAATTGGAGAACCGCTTGCTTGATGTACCAAGAATCTGCCTCAACCAATCGGTGTAGCCGTTGATGGCTGTCCCCAGCAGCCCCTGCTGCTGCTTTGTGTTTTCTCTCTTCTGCACAAGTGAGAGGAAGTGTGGCTTTCCTGCCAGGGGAGGGTCCTGGATGAACTCAGCTCTGTCCGCCTTATATCAAATGCTTAGCTGATACCTGCTGCTGAAGGATATATTATAGGCAGACTGGTTGCCCAGCTAATACAGAGCTTGAAGGCTGCTGTAGTTTATATTGGCAGGCTGCGGTGGTGAGTGTGTTCTGTCTGTGTGGAGGAGGAGGGACAACGAACGCTAACTTCACCAGAGCTAGGCAGTGTGTTGCTGTAGGGAGAGAAAAACAGAATAACGGAGGCAGAGAAAGAGAAAACGATCTTGCGTCAGGCTAAATGGCCTCATGGGAAATATGTACAAGTTTTAACGCATCATGTCCGTTGACACCAGGCACCTTGTAAGTAAAACCGACACAAACACCACTGCACCATAGCAAGGGGAACTTTAACAGCAGCACTGCGCTACTGGAGCAGTAGTGTTTTAAAGTAGGTCACACATGGAAAGACAAATACAAACGGGGGAGGGTGCAAGGACTGTGTTGATTGTGGAGTCTGGGGTGGTCAAGGGGAGTGGGGGTTGTGTGTGTTTATGTATGATACATTGCAGTCTGCTGTAAAATATTCCCTCTATGTCACAAACACATTGAGGGATCTACGGTCTGTGTGGTGGAGGTGGAGACGTCTGGAATTATTTTAGGAACAATGAAGGAAGTGAGCATTATGACGTGGCAGGACAGCAGCTGTTTATAAGCCAGCCACCTGCCTCTGACTTTCCACTTCCAAATCCATCTGGTTGTCTGTTTAAAAAAGAAAAAAAAATCTTCCCCGTAATTATGTGCTTACAAAACAACCAAACGTGAGACTTTGTTTGCTATGAAAAAATTGGATGCTCTGGCTTGTTCTTCTGTCCTCTTTGGTTTTCCCTGTGTCAGCTTAATGTTTCTGCATCAGTATTTTTCCCCACATGTATTTCAGCCTATAATGCAAGCCATTTGTAAAGTACAGTATGGTAAAACACCTGTCCAGTACACAAGCCCTGTGATAAATACTTGCATTTAGATGCATATAATGCTTTGTGTCAACTCATTTTGGTGTAATATTCAATTGAATTATGTTGCAAAGTGGAGGTACAGCTAGGATGTATCTTCACTGTATCACTGGCAGCACTTTACAGTGAAATTGTAAAATTACAGGGTTATAAGATTCACAAAGGTATCAGTTATAAGTTTTTAACGAGCTTTAGTTCACCTCCTGTAGGCAGATAGGTGTCTATAGCTTGCCTGTAGTCATGTGTCTTTGTTTTGTTAGCAGCTTTAAATAAGAGTAGTCATGATGTAATATCTTACTGGAACTATAACACCATTTCCCCTGATAAATGCGAGTGGTTTTTCCAGTGTAATGAATAAGTAACTAAGCAGGACAAGTTGCTGGCACTGGAATGACTGTGTCAATCCACGAAAGTGCACATCAACATGTTGATACAGTATATAAAAATTCACATCTGAATAAGCATTGTTTTTGATTTTTGCTCAGGCCCTTATGTGGCCAGCTATGTTTTTCAGTCACGCTACCAGTGAAAGCACCTTTGATCTTTTGAGGAAGTTTGATCATTTAACTGCAGCTAGGCTTCATGGCTGCTGACTTTACTCAGACATTGTTCTCTATAAACTTAGCATGTTTAAACTTTAACAGCTGCTAACAGTGTTAATGGCTTTCCTTCACATTCCTGTGAGATTGCCTTTAGCAGGAAGAAACGCCCCCTCAGTCTCAGGATACAACAGGACTGTGCGACGCAGCAGATCCAAAGCAGCGGTAGCAGCCAACTCACTCTGATTAAAAACTTGATTTACTAACAGGACGTCTGTGTGGTTCTAACAGTCAGTATCGGTTTTACAGTTACTCACTCACCTTTTTTTCATGTTAGAGGTGTTGTTCTGTGTCTGGGTAAGTGCTGTATAGTGATAAGTTGATACGTTGCTGTGACATGCTTACTTATTTGTCTGGCGTGATGTAGAGTGGTTATTGTGTTGTAACGGTTGCTGATTGTCCTCGCTACTGACAGGCTCCAGCATTTTTTTTTTTTAATGAAGTTTTATCTGTGCATGCATGCATCTGCCCATTTTTTTTCTGTTTCTGGTATTGTGTCATAGCCAACCAAATTGTTTTTTGGTGCCTGGGATGACCTCAGGCAGACAGACGCCTGTTCACATCTGTTCTGCCAATAGTCTCTTACTTACCTTTTAATAGATGTAATGTAATCAAATTGCCTGTGTTTCTGATGGAGTTATTAAGGGGAGCTTTTTAACAAACAATGGGTTTGAGTGCACCTCAGCACATTAACACACATATACACACACACACACACACACACACACACTCGCTCCTCTGTCTAAATTCACTCCAGTCTGGAGTTTCCTGATTTTAGTTTTGTTGAAGTCTAAAATTCACTGGCCTCCCGTTTGGCTGGCAGGCAGACAGAGGCATTTCATGTAGACTAGCCTTTAAACAGTAGTATTCAACAACAGTACAGTATGTTGCTGGAAGATATTACCTTATTTTTGTGTATTTTGCGGTTTTAATGCTTTGTGACCTTTATGTAACTTTTTTTTTTTTTTTTAATTTTAAGACCAAGTCTTCTTTCTGGCTTTTGACTCCTTACCTGACTCCAAAGGAGAGCTGCACAAGACTTCCTATGTGCCTAGACTGTCTGTTTAGGCATAAATGGCAAATAAAAATGTTGAATCCTTAAAGATCCTCCTGAACAGTTGATGTTTCTGGCTGCCATTTTGTGTAGCAGTTTACAAAGCCCAGGAGGTGACAGAGTCAGGCATTTATTTATGAATGGATAATGTGGGAACACATGGATTGGGTTATTGGTTGTGTGTGTATATTTTGGTTTTATTGTGTGAACACTAGCACAGTGTGTGACATGGATTTGATTAAGGCTGCACTGATGCTCAGCTGTATTTTTATCTTCATCCTCAGGAGGCCGAAACAGGATTTGTTCCAAGTGTTCAAGACTTTGATAAGAAGCTAGCTGAAGCTGACGCATACCTACAGATTCTGATTGACCAGTTGAAGGTAGGATTCAATGTAGAAACACCTGGCTGACATCTATCAATTCATCTGGAATATTTCACACTTTCGTGTAGACATTGGAAATGAAGGGTATCTACCATTCACTTTGATATGTTTGGCTGAAGAGGTAATTTAGTAGTTTTTGAAAGAGTTCCCCCTTTCCAATTTACATCATTAAATTTACCATAAATCTGTAAATGTAGCATCTATACATGGCTTGCATTTGAATCTGTGTCATGACTTTCCTCTTATTGATCTTTTATAAGAATTGTCTTGCTGGTTTCTCACTCTACTTGCTAGCAAAGCAGAAGTTATAAAAAATACAATTTGTGGTAGCATGGCGATAAAAGAGGGAACCATGTATTTAAAGCAACTGCAACATATTGTCTCAGGTACAGAAAATCTTATTGAAAGCACTTTGAGTGTCCTTTCATAATGAGAACAGCAGGCTACGTACCCCCACATCATTTGAAGCTACAACATCTATACAGATTCACCTTCTGTTCAGCTCAGTGCTCATTCCCCTGCTGACCCATCTCAGCTCATATTCCCTCCCTCTGTTTTCCTTTTAATCCCTTGTCTGTTACACTCACACAGCTGTTTGATGAGAAGATCAAGGACTGCAAAGAGGATGAGTCATGCAGGGTGAGTGCTAACAGCGCTGCTCTGTCCTTGTGTCTGGGCTTTCTGCTCCACTGTTCTCACTGTCATTAGAGCCTTCTTCTCCTAGCTAACAGCAGGAGAAGAAGGCTGACACTAGGAAAGGAAAAATGATCTCTCATTGTGATACAGATATCTGTTATTGGTCTTTGATCAGACTGTACAGACTGTAGGGCTGCTTCTACTGATTATTTGTATTATTCTGTAGATCAGTCTTCAGGATTATTTTGTTAGTTAATTGACCAATAGTGGAAAATGCCCTTCACAATTTCCCAGAAACCAAAAAGGACGACTTCAAATGTCACCTGTCAAACAAAAATATTGATCTTACTGTGATACAGAACAGCAGAACAGGGAAAAGCAGCAGTGAAGACATGTAATTTAGGGAACATTCTGAGAACCACTAGTTTAGAGCTCCTACACATTCACACACTAGGCCAGTCAGCTTCTTATAGATGTAGCTAGGTCCAGACTTAAACATGGTGGGGATCGGGCTTTTGCAGTGGCGGTTCTGAGACAGTGGAGCAGCCTACCACCAGGGATTATTCCTGCCCCCAGTCTGGCTGTTTTTTGGTTACTTCTTAAAACTTGCTCTGTTAGGATGATAAGGCTCTACGAGGTCTTTAAGATATGATGGAGCCTTGTCATTAAGGGCTTTGTATGTTAGGAGAAGGATTTTAAATTCTATTCTGAATTTTACAGGGAGCCAGTGGAGAGAAGCTAATATGGGAGAGATATGATCTCTCTTGCTAGTTCCTGTCAGTACTCTGGCTGCAGCATTTTGGATTAACTGGAGGCTTTTTAGAGATCTGTTGGGGCATCCTGATAGTAAAGAGTTACAGTAGTCCAGCCTGGAAGTAACAAATGCATGGACCAGTTTTTCAGCATCACTTTGAGACAGGATGCTCCTGATTTTTGCAATAGACTTGGTTTATGTGTGATTTAAAGGACATATTCTGATCAAAGATGACTCCAAGGTTCCTCACAGTAGTACTGGAGGCAAGAGCTATGTCATCTAAAGTAACTATATGATTAGACAGCAGATTTCTAAGGTTTTCAGGCCCAAGCACAATAACTTCAGTTTTGTCAGAGTTTAGAAGTAAGAAGTTGCAGGTCATCCAGGCCTTTATGTCTTTAAGACATGCTTGAAGTTTGACCAGCTGACCTGATTCATTTGGCTTCATAGATAACTGAGTATCATCTGCATAGCAATGGAAATTTATGTTGTGCTTCCTGATAATATTGCCTAAAGGGAGCATGTATAAAGTGAAGAGAATTGGACCTAACACAGAGCCCTGTGGAACGCCGTGACTAACTTCAGTTTGTGTGGAACATTCGTCATTAACATGAACAAATTGAAATCTTTCTGATAAATAAGATTTGAACCAACTTAGCGCAGTTCCTTTAATCCCAATAACATGTTCAAGTCTCTGCAGTAAGATGCTGTGATCAATGGTGTCAAAAGCAGCACTGAGATCTAAGAGGACAAGTATGGAGACAAGTCCTTTGTCCGAGGCTAGCAGAAGATCATTGGTGACTTTCACCAATGCGGTTTCTGTACTATGATGAACTCTAAATCCTGACTGAAAATCCTCAAACAAATCATTCTTGTGCAAGTGGTCACATAACTGCTTTGCAACAGCTTTTTCAAGGATTTTGGAAATAAATGGGAGATTGGATATTGGTCTATAATTAGCTAGGACACCTGGGTCAAGAGTAGGCTTTTTGAGTAGAGGTTTAATTACTGCAAGTTTAAAAGCCTGTGGAACATAACCTGTTAATAGAGAGAGGTTAATCAGATCTAGTATGGATGTGTTGATTAGGGGAAAGACGTCTTTGAGCAGCCTGGTCGGGATGGGGTCCAGGAGACATGTTGATGATTTAGATGAAGCAATTGTTGAGGTCAACTCAGAGAGATCTATAGGGGAGAAGTAGTCCAAGTATAAATGAGGTCTTACAGATGTTTCTAAAGCCATTGTAGTAGATGGCACATCTGCGAGAGCTGTGGGAGTGGTCCGACCAATTTTTTCTCTAATAGTTGTGATTTTATTTGTAAAGAAGCTCATGAAGTCATTGCTGCTGAGATCTAAGGGAATGTTAAGCTCAACAGCACTGTGGCTCTTTGTCAGCCTGGCTACAGTGCTGAAAAGAAACCTGGGGTTGTTCTTATTTTCCTCAATCAGTGATGAATAAAATGCGGTTCTGGCACTATGAAGGGCTTTCTTATATGTTATTAAACTATCTTTCCAGACTATGAAAAACTCTTCTGACTTAGTGGAGCGCCACCTCCTTTCCATTTTTCGTGATGCCTGCTTTAGGGAGCGGAGCTGCGAGCTGTACCACGGCGCTAACCTCCTCTGTTTCACTACCTTCTTTTTCAGAGGGGCAATGGTATCAAGTGTATTACGCAGGAAGGCTGCAGTACTATCAACAAGATTATCGACTTGTATGGGAGTAAAGTTAAGGTGCCCTCCTTCCACTGTGTAGGCAAACGGCACTGAAGTAGATAAAGACGGAATTATTTCCTTAAACTTGGTAACAGCATTGCCAGATAGACATCTGCTGTAGTGGAATTGTTTCCCACATAGAGTATAATCCATTAATGGAAAATCAAAAGTTATTAGAAAATGGTCAGACAGAAGAGGGTTATGGGGAAAAACTATTAAGTGTTCAGTTTCGATGCCATATGTCAAAACAAGATCAAGAGTGTGATTAAAACAGTGAGTGGGTTTATTTACAGTTTGAGAGAAGCCAACTGAGTCTAATAATGAACAGAATGCATTACTGAGGCTGTCATTGTCAGCATCTACATGAATATTAAAGTCGCCTACAATGTTATTTTATCTGTACTAAGCACTAAATCAGACAGAAAGTCTGAGAATTCACTTAAAAACTCTGAATAAGGAGCAGGTGAACGGTATACAATAACAAACAAAACAGGCTTTTGAGTTTTCCAGTTTGGGTGTGAGAGACTCAGGGTGAGACTTTCAAATGAGTTATAACTATGTTTAGGTCTAGGGTTGATTAATAGGCTTGAGTCAAAGATCGCTGCCACGCCACCACCTCGGCCTGTGTTTCGAGGGATGTGACAGTTACTGTGACCAGGTGGAGTGGATTCATTTAGACTGACACATTCTTCCTGCTGTAACCATGTTTCAGTAAGACACAACAAGTCAATGTGATGTTCACTTATCAAATCATTCACTAACAGAGAATTAGATGAGAGAGATCTGATATTTAATAGACCACATTTGATTGTCTGTCTGAGATCCCGGCTGCTCGGGAAGCTGTGAGGGGCGGCTATCTTGGGCTAAGCTACGTCTAGGAGGCTCCACACCGGCTACGTGGGCATAGCTAGCTGGCCTATTCTCCATGGTGTGGAGCCGCGCTTCTAAGTCTGTGAGCCTCGCCTCCAATGCTGCTAGCATCTGACATTTATTACAAGTACCATTATCGCTAAAGGAGGCAGAGGAATAACTGAACATGCGACACTCCGAGCAAGAGAAAGGAGGAGAGGAAGAGGGGGAAGCCATTGCTCTCGATTAAGCTACTAGCTTAGCTAGCTTCTAAACTAGCCGACCTAAAGTAGCAAGTTAAATTTGGTAGTTAGCAAGAACTTCTGCAAAACAAGTGCTTTAAGTGGTGCAAGCGTATGTTGTCACTCAAAAATTCAGATGAACCTAGAAAATAGTGAGTTTAATTCCTGGAAGCAAGCACAACGCAGTGCAAATACAGAAAACAGGAAATGAGTACAGTTTACCGCAGGAAACAGCCGTCCGTCAAGGTTCCGCATCCAAGCATGAAGAAATGTGCTGTAGTTTTCCAAAGAATGAAAACTGTTAGCCACAGATTCTTACCTTGATGTTTACTGCTAGTTTTATTTCAGTCTCTACAGCACCTCTGTGTTTCAAGCTTTTATTTTATTTTTTTGGTGTTGGATTTTAAATCACGTTTTCTATTCTTTTTACAGAAAATTGAAACTTTGAAAGAGACTACATGTGTAAGTCCAAACTGAACACATTGTCCTTGCTGTCTTTAGGTTTGGCTGTCAGCTCCTACATGATGAATTCCTTTCTGTTCTTCTCTTTCAGAGTATGGTAGAGTCCATCAAACACTGTATTGTGCTGCTGCAAATTGCCAAGGTACACGCAATATGAGTGCATGTTTCATTCATATCTCTGTACTTTTTGCCTGCCATTTCACCAGTCATTGTTCTTGTCAGACCACATCAACAGACACTGCGTGTTACTGCGTGTGTGTGACTCTGGAGTAGTTCCCTATTTCCAGTTGTCATCTGTGTCGGTAGTTCAGGGGGGTGTAGCCCAGTACTCGTTTCATCACATGTTCTATTCAGCCCAATGAAAGGAAGTGGAGCAATCATTTTTGGTTCATGTGGCTGTTAGGTGAGACTTTTAGGTTTATTTAAAGCTCACAACGCTTTTGCTAATGAATAACATTCTAAGATACAGAAAATGTTACAGATTGGCATGATGGAGAAATTCTGCCCACATTGATACTGAACAGAATGACTTGATTTTCCCATGTGATGAAAGGACTACTGCATGGTGCAAGTAAGTTATGAAACGTCGTGATAAAAGGGATAGTATGCCACAGGTATGTAGGATGCGTTATCAAATGACTCTTGAACCTTCCTACACAAGTAGTCTAACATTGTCTTCTCAAAATTTTAAGGACCAAAGTAACGATCAGCAACACGCAAACGGACTTATAGTAAGTTTGACATTCTCTGTCCATGACAAAAATTTGAATCAAACAAATTGCTAACTTTCTTTTCTTGCTTCATTTATTCTCCACTGTAGAAAAGCTGATAAATCAGAGCTCTGTAGTGCATGTCACCTAATTTGGGGATAAGCTTCATCTCATAATCCTTCTCTCATGTCTACCACCACTGTCTTCTTGATTAAATTGATAACTTTCTGATTCCATCTCTTTTTGCGTTGGTTGGGAACTGTTCTTTTCATTGTCATATACACAATAGGTTCACCACGAGTGAGAAGTTTGGGCACATTTTCCCCATTCAGTGCAGTGGGCCCATACTTTTGACTGGTAGTGTAAGTGTGTGTGGTAACTGTTGCCGAAAATATTTATTGTTGCAGAATCTGTATGCCTACATAGGCTATATATGTGCATGTGTATTTTTATGTTGCCGTTCAACCATTAATAGGATTGTGGTGTCTGCACTGCCTGCTTATTGAACCACGGAGCACTGGTTGCTGGAAAGCCATCCAGAGTACACTTTAGTGGTTTTGTCAGTGTCCTGTTTTCATGTTGAAGGCCATCCAGTACCAGGAGTTTTCATGTTTTAACTAGATTGGATTAAGAAGAAGAATGATCACATCTCCACTGACTATATAAGGACTGTTATTTTTACAGTAATTGTGGCTCATGGGCGTGTCAAATAGTTCCAAACATACATTGACTCAGCTGTTATCTTCTAAAGTAAGCAGCTGAAATCAATAGCAATAATTATATTTGAGATTTTAAGTTGCAACGTGTAAAAACGTGCTTTATAACCTTTTAACTCTGTCTCTCAAATACTGTCACTTTACAAAGCTAGCTAGCTAAATTACAGCTCTAAATCAGAAAAGGTTGGGATGGTATGTAAAATCAAAATTAAAACGGAAAGCAGTGATTTGTAAATCATCTGTGTCCTGTTTTACATTAAAAACAAGACAGCAGCACATCATTTGATGTGATACCCCCTCACTTTTATTCTTTGTTCAAAATAAACACTCACTCCAGTTCTGATCCCTGGAACACATTCCAGCAAAGGCTGTTGAAGTCATTAATGGTTGTAATTTGATGATGAATCCCACTGTTCCCTACAGAAAACAGTGAATCTGAATCAGCTGTTTGGAACTATTTGAAGCTACATGACCCACTGCCGTTTTTGACCCCGCTTTGTCGTGACTCTTCTATCTTAAGGACTCTGGTTTTAACTACAACATGTATAGTTTATATTACAGCCAACTATTTTCCAAAGCATTTACTATAGGTTTTTAGATTGATTTCTTGATCTTCCAGGCAGCCATCACTTTTGGGACTATCAGCTAAGACTGAAGCATGTATTAGATGGATGAGCTATCACAGTAGACTTTTACTTTTTATAACATCATCGTCATGAGGTAATGTAGTAAAAAGCAGGGACTCTTGTTTATGGAAACCTGAGAGTGGGCTGTCAAACAAACTTTTAGATTGGATGTCTTTTGGATAAACATAGCGAAGTCAGATAACTCTTTCATGCATGTCAGCATCTGCATGTTACTCATCTTTCAGTTTTAGCTCCCAGACAGCATAGCTTGTAACATCGGTCAGATGTTGGTGCATCCTGGGACGCCACAAAGGGATTTTTTCTAACAGTCCTGGTAGATAGCTGTCTTTCTCTGCAAATGAATGACATTTTCATAAAACTGTACTGTGATGGATTATACATCCCCATAAAGTAACAAGTGTAAGTGGTGGGGTACAAAAGGATAAAAGGAAAGAAGATGGGGATGTGTAAAATGGAAGATGTAAATGCGAAGACTGCAGGGCAAATGAGTCGCATACCTCCAAAGGACAGAAGTCAGAAGCTTTCTGGAGGATAGAAAATACATTTATTACTTGTCTGTATGCTTTGGAAAATGTAGGTATTGTAATGTAAACGGTCTGTACATGGACAACCTCTTGTGTGATTCTTAAAGGAAGAATGTCACAGTGGTCATACAGCTCATCGGCCTGGGCTGCTCTTAATCTCACAGTCATTAAGCAAGTCATAGGTTCTGTCTCCACTTTTAACTGCACATGGTTGTAATGCCATAAGCTTTGTGCTGAAGACCTCTTTAGAATGACTAAATGTCTCTCACATTGCCTGTATACCTACAATGTGCAGCAAATGATAAATGCACTGTGGACCTTTTATTTAAAAATCCTTCAGACGCTAGTAGCGTGTTTGACTGACCTTGTGCAGCACTGCACTGTCAGGGGAATTGCTGTAAAGTGCAGGAATCATTTAAACCGAGCACTCTAGTGAAAAATAACCATGACTTCACATCAGAGCCATTCTCCCATTGTGGTCAGTTTTGATAATGCAGCATGTTCAGTGTTGCATCCTGGACTTGTGGAGACCTGTTGTTCACTTGACGGTACTTCAGGTGAGGCCTTACTCCAGGCCTCAGTATTTATATTGGCAGCTGTATTTTAACCCTTACAGCCTGATGTCAGGGCACAGGCATTGTACTGTAAAAAATCCTGCTGATTACAGATGACTTGCATAAGGAAAGGGGTTGATGCGGTTTTGCTTTACCCTGTGCTGTTGCTGATGTTCCTATCAGTTGGGTCATCGGTGCCACTGACCCCATTACACTGAGTCAAGATACTGCTTTGTACAAGTATGTATGCGTTCATGTGTGTTTGCACCTGTATTGAGGTACACTGAACGCATGATGTTAAGGTGCCTCGGATGAGTGCAGCCCACTGCAGATAAGAATGTCCCCACTGTTTTTTAACACTAGGAAACTGGGAGCCAGAGAGTTGAAACATGCTGCAGATGTAGTCTGGGACTCCGTGGCATTAAATACCTGCTTTTTAGACTGGAAGTGTTGATAGTTATTATGTAGAGCTACTGCTGATGTTTGGTTATCAGGCAGTGTTGTTGGTTTCATGTTGATTAGATTAATGAACCATGCAGTGCCACTCTTTACAGGAAATGGAGTGAAAGGAAATTGATCTGTCCACACCGGGTGGTGCATTTATTATTTCACTGTTCCTGCTGTGTAGGTTCAGCATTAAGCTGATCTATAACCATATACCAGCTGTGAAGTTGGTGTCCAATCGAGCTGACATTGACAGCTGGCTTAAACATGAAAGGAAGTGGTGTTTGATTGTGGTTAGTGTGTGGGCACACTTTGTGTAGATGTGTAAACAGCCTTATCATATGGATGCTCAAAAATAAGTTAAGGTTTTCTTGTTCGGCTGTAGGCAGTTCATAGGCCAAAACTGAAGCTAAAGTTTGTTCAGTCCGTTGAACAGCATTTTAAACTGGTAAGCAGGCAGTGGTTTAGGTGTGCTGCTGTTGCAGCAGGTGTCTGTCGCTTTGAGGTAGTTGTTTTTGTAGTTGATGGCAGTATTGTTTTTGTTTATTTGTTTCTTTTGTTTGTTTCCTCCAGAGCACCATCAACCCAGTAGATGGAATCTACCAGCCCCCTCTGGACTCTGTAATCAACACCACGATGCCCACACAGACCGCACTACCCACAGGTACCATCTTTGGTACACAATTAGACACGTGTTAAAATGTCTGTAAATACCAGACCCAACGTTTTAACTCTGTGTAGTACAGTTGATATTGTTAGTTTAGTTTCCTATCCTTCAGTCTAATAGTTTTAAGCTGCTGCAGTCGGTAAATAATGGACTATATTTAATCATGTGGTGTGACTAAGATTTGAGATGGATTTTTTTTTGACTATTTAGGTCAGACGACTATGACTAGACTGTTTTAAAATGCACACTGCAAAGTAGGCCATTCCATTCTAATTTCAGTCTCTTAATGAACTGTGTAATCCCTTCACAGCTGCACTCTCCGTCTGAAGCATCTCAGATCGTGTCCTCAGCCACTTGGCACAGAGGACAAGATGCTGATTTATAATGTGATTTGGTTTCATGTTAAGGCTTCACTGCAAACTCATTTTCTTTCTGTTTTTGCTGAAGACGCTTCTCAGGTGTGTAAATCAGACCAACGGCCCTCCACGTTACCTGTTGGTCCCGTCGTCACTGCGATGGGCAGTCTGCAGACCCCAACTCCCAACAGTACAGGTGCAAGTTCACTCCAGTAGCCATTTATACTGCAGGCATTACTAGGAAAGATTATTTATTCATACCTTAAATCATTAATGAATTATACCTTTCTCAGATGTGTAGAAGAGGACTATAGTTGTTTTTCTGGTTTGGTGCTTCGATGCATATATTTAAGAAACACAAAAAACATTCTCATGACAAGTTTTGCTTATTAGCTGTTGTTGTGCTTTTACTCAAATTACATTGTATTCATTACCAGATGGAGTTTCCTCAGTTGTCATAAAATTGTAAATGTTCAAGTTTTACTAAGCACTTCACAGAATGTTTATCCATGTTGGTGTAAAAGTTAATTTTCAGTTTATTCCTGACCTTGGAACAGCTTTCAGGAGCTTTCACTTGTATCATATGATATTCATTACCAGATGAAGATGAGAGTTCTAGCAACTGCCCTTTCCAAGGTTAAAAATGAATTTCAAGCCTCACATTTTATCTAGAAATCCTGGCTCTATTGCTCAGTCTGCATTAAAACATCAGCATTGTCAACAAGAAGGTCAGTTTGGACACAGAACTGTGTGAGGCCTTGTCAGCATGCAGTTATTTTTTGCTAGATTCTTCTTTGAAAAGCTATGTAAAGCTGATGGCATAAGAACTCACCCACAAGTACAAAAGTAGTAACTATATTCATTATTATTGTACTTCTCTAACTCAAAGTGCTGTTTCCCTGAACATAAAGTAAATTAAAAACCCTAGTGCACAGCAATGGAAGGCTGAGGTTCCTGCCTGTTTGTCTTCAGTGCTGAGGCAGCAGTATTAAAATGCTGTGCTGAGCATTAAGGAGGCAGGCTGCATGCTTGAGAGGACGGTCAATATGCTCTGCAGAGAGAAGTCACTATATTAAAGATAGCTTAATATAACTGTACACAGTCTGCTGCACTAGGCTCTGAAATGAGTATTCCAGTTGAAGACCATAATGTTGAGACCTTATTTATTAGACCCACCACACTGAATGAAAAACTGATATAACATACATCCCTCTCAGGGAGTGGCCCGTCAGGCCCCAGCAGTGGTGTTGCTTCTCCAGCTCACATCCCCATCCCCTCGCACTCAGTGCCAGACTTCTCCTATTCCTCCAGTGAAGATGAGTTCTACGACGCTGACGAGTTTTACCATAGCAGCACTTCCCCCAAACGCATAGAGTGAGTATAGTATCACCCTCCCTGCAACCAGTGCTGCTCATAGTGAATTTGTTGCAGCTGAGATTAAAAACAACAGTTAATTTTAGCATTTAACTGCTTAGAATGAATAAAACTTAAGCAGCTCAGGCAGCCTGTGAGATCCCACTCAGTCTTTATCTCCTTATCTCTTCTGCTTCCTGCTTCTTTCCACTTTTTCTTGCCCTCAGTCCCTCAGGGCCTCCAGCTGCCTCACCCCTCAGTAATGAAGTTACAACATTGAAGCGACCAGATACCACCGAGTCCCTCAGCTCGTCTATGTCCAATGGTACCACAGATGCAGGTAAAAAGGAAAGGCTCACAAGACATATCTATGTTACAGCAAAATTTCCCCGTTTTTTTTTTTTTTTTTTTGCCCTTTTCATGCATTAAACACCAAGCTTTAAAGTATTACTGTAATTTGTTTTTGTCAAATGTCAAAAGATAAACGTTGTTTTATGCATGAAAATGCAGGAAACCTTATGTTACCACAACCATATAAGGCTCTGCTGTTGCCTTCAGATCAGTTTGACAGCCATGATGACCGTGATGATGAAGGTGAGGGCGAGTCTGTGGAGGAGCACAAGAGCGTCATCATGCATCTGCTTTCTCAAGTTCGTTTGGGCATGGACCTCACGAAGGTAAATCACAGTGTGATTCCAGCCTGAGTGTCTCTTTTTGTTCTATTTGCTTTTCTCTCAAGCCGCAGTGCAGTCCGTCCTTTTACTCACTAACATCATCTATGCATGCTGCTTATTTTGAACAACCCACACAATTGCAGTCTCTCTCTCTCTACTTCATTCCGTTTCACAGGTGGTCCTGCCTACCTTCATCCTAGAGAGGAGATCTTTGTTAGAAATGTACGCAGACTTCTTTGCACATCCTGACTTATTTGTAAGGTATGTACCATTTCAAGAACTCACCTATTCAGTGCAAGTAAACATTTCTACCAAATTTTCAATGAATGATTGAGAATTGCCATTAGCCTGCCTCTTTCTTCTGACTTCCACTAGTATTGCTGAGCAACCAGAACCCAGAGAGCGCATGGTTCAGGTGTTAAAATGGTACCTGTCAGCCTTCCATGCAGGGAGGAAAGGCTCAGTGGCCAAGAAACCTTACAACCCAATACTGGGAGAAGTTTTCTACTGCCACTGGGATCTGCCCAGCGAGACAGAGGAACCCTCCCCACACACGGTGAGAACATGTGCTTCCGCAGGTACACGTAACACAACTTTTACGCATCTTTGCTAGAGGTCATATTTGAGTCAAGCTTGATGTACCGGATATGAATATGTGGGAAAGGAACTTGAAACCACTTCTGCAAAAACAGTTTGTCCTATTTTAAAATGTCATTCGCTGATTATGCAAATAAATGTACCGTATAGTCACATTTGCAAACACTAAAATTGACAAACTGTTCTTTTTGTGTCAAAACTGGATGCCTTTTATTTATATTTTGCATGTGTCTATTTTATCCATAGTTTTGATTCTTTGTATATTCTCAGTCACTTTCCATTCCTCCACTCTCCAGGAGGCTGTATCAGACGGTCCTGTTTCATGGGCTTCACCCAACAGTGTGTCTTTTGTGGCAGAGCAGGTCTCTCACCACCCACCCAGTGAGTGTCACGTCGTCTTCTTCTGAGTGATTTCATACACTGCTAAAACCCTTTGACATGTAGGGTCAACAAACCTGTGATCATTTTTGAAAAGTGACCACCAGCAACTCATTACATTTTATAGGCTGGAAAACATGTGAATCAAAACATAGGCTGGTGATAACATGTTAAATATTAGGATGTCTTAAAGATGCAGGTTTATTGCTTCTGTTTCTGGACTATCGCTCAGATGTTGCTGCTTCTTGTACAAACTTGTCAACATTTATACTCTTCTTTCTCTAGTTTCTGCATTCTATGCAGAGTGTTTAAGTAAGAAGATCCAGTTCAACGCACACATCTGGACTAAATCGAAATTCTTAGGCATGTCCATAGGGGTCCACAACATTGGCCAAGGTGTGGAAGAAACTGCCACATACACTCTAAAATATACACACACTGTTACAAATATGCGGAGCTGTAATAATTATTGGCTGATGTTTGTTTCAGGTTGTGTATCATGTTTGGAATACGATGAACATTACATCCTCACCTTCCCTAACGGATATGGCAGGTGTGTGTGTTATTGCTTCTCTGTGTTTGTCTATGTAATCACCAAATTACAGTTTGCTTCATGGAACTCAACCTGTTTGTCCAGATCAATTCTGACTGTGCCGTGGGTGGAGCTGGGTGGCGAGTGCAACATCTCCTGCTCCAAGTCGGGCTACAGTGCTAATATTGTGTTCCATACAAAACCCTTCTACGGAGGAAAGAAGCACAGGGTCACTGCTGAGATTTTGTAAGAAGAAAATGATTACACAATAGAGGTTAAATCACAGTTCACCTGCCTGATTATGGATAAAAGATCCTAATCTTTTTAATGAAATGTACCACAATTCTTTTCTGTTCTTGTTTTAGTGCACCTAATGACAAGAAGTCGTTTTGCTCCATTGAAGGGGAATGGAACGGAGTGATGTATGCCAAGTGGGCAACTGGAGTGAGTCCTTTATTTATTAGTTGAACTGAAATAAAATGCACTGAGGGAAAAAAAGGAAAGAGTTTTGCAGTAAATAAAAACAAAACATGAAGTAATGCTTTGAATTGTGCATTTCTAGGAGAACACAGTGTTCATAGATACCAAGAGAATGGGCATCATTAAGAAGAAGGTGAGAAAGCTGGAAGACCAGCTCGAGTATGAATCCCGAAGGTGAGAAGTATAACTGGTTTTAGATCTAGAAACAAAATGTTTCGCTAAGACACAAGCAGTGTATTTGACTTGAGCTTCTTTGATCCATCAGATTGTGGAAGGATGTAACGCTGAACCTTAAGGTGAAAGACATTGATGAAGCAACAGAAGCCAAGCATCGGCTGGAGGAGAAACAAAGAGCCGAAGCAAGAGAGAGGAAGGAGAACGAGCAGCAGTGGGAGACCCGAGTGAGGCTCTCTGCCTTTGTTTTTCAGCTTCCAGATATAACAGGAACATTTCCTGAACACAGAGCACAACTGTGACATTGGCAACACAACAGTGTAGTCTGCAGTGAGATATCATGGGTGTATTTTTAAGCTAAATTTAAGTTTGTATTCAGTCTTCATTGTCACTTGCATTTAAAACGAGGAAAATGATAGCAAAAAGCTTACTCCACCTCACTAATAGACAGTTGGTCTGTTTCACTAACAGACATAGACCAGTGTTTGAAAAGTCAGATAATATTGTAGTTTTATTTTGGGATCAGTTCTAATTTCAGAAAATGAAGTGTAATAACTGTTTTTGCTTGTGTGTCTCTGCAGCTGTTTCATGAAGACGGGGAGTGCTGGGTCTATGATGAGCCTCTTTTAAAGAGATTAGCCTCTCAGAAGCACTGAGAAAACTACACACACGTGTATATATGCATAAAGAAATGCACACACACAAGAGAGTCTTCATAAGAACTCTTTTGGAAAAACCACTTTTATCCTAGCCTTGGAATGAATGAATGAATGAACATGTACACAGCTTTGCATCTGACCGTAAAACAACAATATGGAAATGAATGAACGCAACTGGAAAGCTGTAACCGGAACATTAGTAAAGCTCCTCTTTCTATTTGGGCAATCTCACTTCTGCCACCACCACCACCACCCGCCGC
>NW_018128009.1:1163471-1165955 GCF_001952655.1 Monopterus albus
TCCCTACACACATGGTTTAATGGCAGGGGCTTAGTGGTTGATGTTCAAATCAAACAAACCTTGACAAATAAAATGGCGCTCTACATCTCAGGGAATCTGGTGACTGAAGAAAGAAAGAAAGCTGCTGCCCTCTCCAAGAATCTGACAGCCTTATAACTGTGGAACGGAAGATTCTTACAAGGGCAGGAGAGAAGGTTTCTGCTTGCCTGCGACTAGTTATAACTGTTGTTTATACAGTATATAGATATACATATGATGGATATATAAATATATATTCTTTTTTTTATTTTCAATGCTCTTGTTTATTTTCTTTCTGGCAATAGTGTAAGATATTTGAGGGTATGAACTTGATGGCTTTATATCTTTAGGGGTCATTCCGTTTACCCTGCTGATGTTATGTTCCCATTTAAAATGCAACTCGCCACCCATTTGATCCGTCACACTGTTCTGTGTCTTAAGTGTTTTCCAGAAGCAAAGCCCTGCGTAAGCCATAGCATCTGAACACACTGGCTGGGGGAGGTATGGAAAGAAATAATTTCCATTGGCTGTCAATGGACATATTTGGTTGTCCATTATGCCAAAATGGTTTAAAGGCTAAAGCGAATTGTAGATAGAGAACAAACAATCCTTAAAAAAATGTTTTCATGTTATCTGATGGCATTTATGAACAAATGATTGTTTACGTATTTTATCTTTATGGATCGCTGGTCCATGATGAGGACATGGGGCTAGGACTGAGTCTGTTCAGTCCCCCTTTTGTTCTGCACATCCCCTGTCCTTGTTTCTTTTCTGAACCCACTGACGTCAAAGCCAAAACCAGCCTGACGTTCACTGGCGTGTTGTCAGAGTGCAAGAAAATGTGGAACCTTAGTACACTTTTGAAACACTGCTGTGGTTTCATAGTGCTGCTACAATCCACACTGTTCTACCAGTTCAGTTTTCATGTAATCTTATTTTGTCCAACATTTTTCAATATAAGAACCACATATGTTTATCCCACTGGACTCCTCTGCTATTTTGAACTATCCTTTTCATATTTACAGCTACATACAGTAGGTTGGCTCTAAATGTAATGACATTTGAATGACGGACAAATAAAATAGACAATTTTCACCTGCCTGAAAACATCTGTCGGTACTGGTGTGAGCTCATGAACTGTCCCCCTTGTTATTTTTGTGTGGTTATGATTTGATTATTATCTCTCCTAGATATTTGGCCTTTGTATTAAATAATCTGATGGATAGAAATGAATACTAAAAGACCTTCTGAGCCTTAGATTCAGTAAATCTGGTGACGGGATCTATAAAGGCAAACCTATTCCTGGTGTTTGCATATCCAGTGATATTCTGGCTGAAAATCTCAGTTCCTGTGGTTGCAACTGTTTAATTGAATCTTCCTCTAAGCAGATGAAACTGCCTTTGGAAACAAGCCAAATGAAATTCAGAGTCCAAGCTGAAGTTGAATTTATTGTTCTGGTCTTTTCTCTTTTTTTGCATAAATTATTTTGAGTTGAGGCCTTGCCATACATTTTAGTATGACTCAGTATCACCTAGTAGAGGGCAATCAAATCAAATGTATATTTTATTTCTTTCTTATCGTAACCATCAATTGTATCAGATTCTCCTGTTTATTGATGCATAATATTAAATTTCCATAAATTTGTTCTTGTGAGATTTTATCCTACTTTTTTCAGATTAGTGTCGAATCAAGTTACTCAGAGAATTGTAGGTCAGTTTCTGAGAGAAAACAATATTTTAGTTTCTTTTTGTAGAGGAGAAATGCCTGAACTGTGTTTTCCTTCAGTGACATTTTTTTAGTTCAGCATGGTGACTATGCATGACCTCAGGACTGAGTTTGATTCACATCTTTGCTATTTCCTTAGTTGTGATTCTCTTGTTTCGGCAGGAACACTTAAACCATTATCGTCCATTTCAGTGCAGAGTTTGTGGAGGTTCCAGCATGACTTCAACCAAGTAGCATCTCACAACAGGTCTTATCTGAAAACACCTGTGAGGGTGAAGAAATGAAAAGGCAGTGAATCCAGGGGCCTATTGCACAAAACTAGGATAAGGGATTAAGCCGGGATATCTTGGTGATCCTGGCTCAATTTATCCGTGATCCGGTTGCACTAAAGCTGGATTAGATGGCGGCAGGATGTTATGGTATAAATTACCATGGAGATTTATTCTGTGGAGCTAGCCTGCTCCAGACCAGGCTAAGTTCCAGGATTTATTTAATCTCATCCCTCATGTCAGTCAGCAGTCACCACAAACGGAAACCAATAGTTATTTCACTGCACACTATACATTGTTATCACATATAATTAGACCCACTGTCATTGTTTAAACGTTTGTGATCATTAATTTCAATCATTTTGGATAAATGATGACTTTTAGATGATGTTGCTATCATTAGATAATTTACAGTTTCCCATAGACTATAAGGCTATATATAAAATGATAGAATATTAGGGCCACAGAGGGA
>NW_018128009.1:1168420-1170336 GCF_001952655.1 Monopterus albus
GTTTTTTTTTTCTTTTTTTTTAGCTGTGACGCTCTTGTTTTGGCAGGAACACTTAAACCATTATCGTGCATTTCAGTGCAGAGTTTGTGGAGGTTCCAGCATGACTTCATCTAACTTGCATCTCACAACAGGTCTTATCTGAAAACATCTGTGAGGGTGAAGAAATAAAAAGGCAGTGAATCCAGGGCTTGTGGGTGTCTGAAAACAGCCAACAATAAAACATCCACAGGGAATGTGATGTTTACCAACACTGAATGCTTATGAAACATTGATTATAGCAGATTTTGTGGTGGAAAATTTACAGGTACGAGATCATTTTTACATTTGCAGCAGATGATTTTGAACCGTAGCCAGACATTTTACCGACATTCAAAACTACATAATATTAAAAGAGAAGTCATATGAAATAAAGCAGTCAACATTACCAACTGTTAATACAACCAAAGATTTTTTATGTATAGCTCGTCAATGTAGCTAACAAAAATGTACATGTCCAACAGGGGCGCTGGTCGTCGTACCATTTTTTCCCATCAGCCTGTGCGGCATCGCTTATAAAAGGGCCTCGCGCTTCTTTCTCTTTCTCAGTCCTCGGCTTTCGATGTCAGGTAAAGCTGGTTCTTCGCATTTGTAGCTGTTAATGTGCTTTTCCAGGGCTTAACGATCAATATTCAGCTTTTACTGTATTCTATGCCTCGAGTAAATCCTGTTGAATCGGTATTATTGTTTCGGAGAAGTATTTATATAATGGGTAGCTGTGCGCTAATGCTAGCAGTAACTTGCGTTGCAGTGAAATCATCCTTTTTAACTTTTAATAAAAACCTTTTATTTACCAAATATATTGCACACACAAAGAATTAGTTTCCGGTACAGAACACAGAGGCCGCCATCTGCGGCGCCAACTCTCACCGATGGCTCTAACCATCGGGAGCAACTTGGGCTCTTGCCCAAAGACATTTTGACATGTGGACTGAAGGTACCGCGTGTTACCTTCCCTGTCGACACCTATAACACGTGGTTCGATCCTCCAACCCTCCGGTTGAGAGACGACTCTGCTGCTCTACCCACTGAAACCACAGTCACAATCTGATCTAAACAATTGCAACACTCGCATTTGTATTGATTTGCATTACTGTTAAATAAAAAGACCAAATGAGCTTCATTACAGTGCTGAAGTGTTTACTGCATTAGACCTCAAACCACGTGCTTTACAGCGCATGCTCAGAGGCTAATTAGCCACCCAGCTAAGTGCAGCATTGCCCCATGGCTACATGATGACTTGAATGTTGGTAGGGACATCTGAGTAAATGTGAAGAATTGCCAACATTTCTGATTGTATGGGACAGAATCAGTTTGGCTGGCTTCCCGTGCTGCTAGCTGGGTGTAAATAACTTTGTTTGATTAAATGTAACGTTAACTAAACCACACAAGCTGCATCTTTTTGATCCATTGTTTGTTTTGATTATTTCAGGTTCACAATGATGCCTCAAAGGTATGAAATAACCTAGCAATTTTTTTTTTTACCAATTCTAACTTATAGTCAGTGATGATTTTAAGTATAAGAGTAGTGGACAGAAGTGATTTCTGAGTATGTTTGCACTGAGACTTCTGTATTCAACCTGTGCTTTTCAGCGTTGATTACCAGTATTAACCTGAGATATGCATGTAAACAGGTTTCAACGGAGTCAAGAGACATGGAAAAACAGTCAAGGCGAGCAGGTAATGCTCAGTCTGTGTTGCACAAAGACGGTCAAGATGGATTCATGCTTCTCTGAGGTGTTCCTGTACCTCTAGTTGAGCACTGGGTTTTGAATGGGCAGATGTAATGTCTTTAATTCATTACATATAGGGTCCATGGTTTCATTGCTGCCAGAGCCCACCCTTCAGTTCTTGTACTTTTGGTGCTCTGCACTCAACAC
>NW_018128009.1:1171291-1177024 GCF_001952655.1 Monopterus albus
GATGAACTCAAATGTAGCTATTCTGACTTTACAGAGCATGTGAACCTGGACCTGTTGTGTGTACGAGATGTCACCTGGACATGGTGAGTGAAGTGCACAAAGTTTCAAGCACTTCAGACCCAGATGACCAGTGGAGTTGGTAATCATTCAGATTTGAACCAAGCGGCACCCTCAGAGGCTGAGCCAGCCAGTGACTGCAGGTGGTGCTGCAGTTCCTCAAATGGCCACTTGAGGCTGACTCCTTTGTGGAGCCAGTCTCCATAGGCTCCCATTTCAAAATGTCCAACTTTACAGCAGAAATAAGCATGCTTTCAGCCTGGGACAACAAATTTTTTTCCCTCCCCCCCCTACAACTAATTAACCCCTTCTGTGGTGACTGTAGAGGGGGTGAATATTTATATAAAGCAGCACTAACCAACGTTTTGCTTCTAATTTTCAACTTTTAAGGCAATGAGAGTCAAAGCAAGCCCCCTCCTGCCCCGTCTCTGAAACTAGGTCATATGTGGCCATGACCGTCTGAGACGGTTGTAGCAGTAATAACTGGCTCCAGAACTAAAGTATACAGAATATAGAGCCTACGGGTTTTGGTAACGTTGTAGTAATACACTGTCAGGGGTTTACATATGTACAATATAGGTATGTAGGTCTGATGTTTGTTGCAGGTGCATCTGCAATAACACAGGGAAATTGTAGAGGAATATTGATACAATACTAATGTTCGGGTCACTATTGCATTACGTTCAGTATTGCACACTCGACTGACGAGCTGAGTTGTATGAAAAATTTCATGTGCTTTGATAGTTTAACAAACTCCCTACTTTTGTGGTGTTGTAAATTTTAAGCTTCTCTCTAAAATGCTACATGGACTGTGTTATGTCAGATATAACTTAAAATGATTTCACTTGCTAATCCAGGACAATGCACGGTTTCTGCTAATTTAACAAGAGAACACTAATATTGCAATCAATTAGAATGACTCCAAATTACAGCCGGAATACTTCAGTACAGAGGTAAACAATTGAAAAGCTAATGTTAGCAGACATCCACATTACCCAGCTACAATACTTGCATGTCTAGCAGAAAGCCACATCTCTATCTTAAGGGCATTGGCACTGAGTGATGGGCAGGATGATCCAGCCACAGGTGGCTAGCTAGCTGTCTAACGAGCTCCACCTTCCGCTGTTTTTGGATTATCTGTAGCAGCGCTACCAAGATGGCGATGGCCAGACTTGAGTTTCAAAATGGCTCTTCAGAAAACCAATGGGTGATGTCACAGTGGATTTGTCCTTTTTTCTTTTTGTCCTAATGCAACACTGTAGGAACTGAGACAAACGTGACTATTGCAAAAAGGCATGAACCTGAGGTTTTGTGCTAGTTGACCCCTGAGCTCCACCTCATCTGTGTCTGAAGAGGCTTCACATGCATCATAGTCTGGATCTTGGTGGTTGTCAAACCACTTGATCCATGCGGTCTGGCCTGTGTGATGACAAAGTGAAGGCTGACTGTAAACCCTGGAGTGTGTTCTATTAGCTCTAGCTGACCCGGTCAGTGTTTGAATATTCATCCTAATGTTTCATGGTTTCATGTGCATATTTGACTTAACGTTCATTATTTCTTCAGGTTACAAATGCTCTTGAGACGTTGTTGAACAGATGAGATCAACTGAGGTGAGAATGTACAGAGTGGCAAAATGCAAAGTTATCATGGGTGTGGTGACTTCTCAATAAATGTCTGACCTGAACTTTATTGTGGACACTGTCTATTACTGAGCAACCCAGTGAAGCAAGTTGTCACCAACTGGTCTGTGACTTGTAATAAGGTTTTCTTTCCTTTCCAGGAATGACCTGGATTTCTCACACTGACCTCGGTAAGCATGTTGGAGACCTTAAACAGTGGGTGCCATAAGCTATAGATGAAACTGGCCTGTGATGAAGATTCTGCCAAATGAGTGCTCTTGATTATAACCCTTACCGTTCCACTTCATTCTGAGGCTGCATGGTTGCTAAACAGCCATTGGTTTAAAAGTTTTCCTCACTTCATTTTAATGATGTACCTGTTTAAAAATGCAGCTGTGAAGCCCTTTGGCCCTGTGGAGATGGCAAAGCTGTGTCTGCTTTAAAGTAAGTACTGAGCTATTTGAGACTCTTGTGAAGACTGCATGAATTTACATTAATACAAAAGTTCATGCCTGATATTTGTTTTTAGGTGGTGACCGGTGCCTGCAGACAACTGACTATCAAGTTTTGTGATGGTTCTTATTTAACCTTGAGAGAGGGACATTTTGTGCCATATTTCTTTTTCATGCCATTTTGGCTGTGTTCAATAAATATAGCTCAAATTTGCCAGAGGATCTTCATTTTTATAAAAACTTGAAGCCGAGCAGTAGTGACAAGACAAAACTTACTGAGGCGCTGAGTCATGGAGCAAAGTGGTTCTCTGTATTAAAGTGTGTGACTGTGGCGACACCTACTGGGCAAACCTTGATATTTGCAAGGCCGGAATAGAAGTGGCCTTAATGTTGCTCCTGAGCTGGGACACAAGATGGAAGATGAGGTGGATGTGGTACATCGTGTGGGAAGAAAGGAGAACAAAAACTTGTCCTGTTTGCCAAAGGGCTGACAAGAGATGAGATCTGGCGGCGCACTAAAGATTCCCCCATATGTAGAGAAATTGGGATCCGCTTTGCAGAGAATTTGATGGAAAGGGAGCCACTTTGGCCCAGGATCAAAAGAGCAGGGTTGAAGAACAAAGCAGCGTACTTCAGAGGTCCCTTCGGCTAAATCAGGAGTGGTCAATTCCAGTCCAGGGATAGTTGGGAAAACAAGCAGGACAGCAGCCCTCAAGGACTGGAATTGGCCATCACTGGGCTACATTGAAGGGCGTAGGATCATGATGTGACTTTATGATGGGTCATACTTCATGTCATCTAAGTTCTTGGTGGCTACTTGAAATAGCGGGCAATGCATCTAAGCTTTTTCTATAACCAAATTCTTGCTACTGTTCTCAAATCACTACAGTTTAGTGTTTTCTTTTTCCTACTTTAGACTTCACTTCTATTCCTTTGTTGAAAGCAAATATTTTGTTTTGCTCTTTGAATACCAGGGGTTTAAAAGCCAGTATTCAAGTGTGGCAGAGGGGAATATGCCACTGCCTTGTGGGGGAAATAATGAACCCTAAACTAAGGAAGACTGAGTGAGTAACAGGATCTTGGTCCCCCACCCAATGCTTTAGGTCTCTGTATAGCAGTTTGTACTTGTCGTGTTGCTAAGGTGAGGTAGGCTCTAGGATTTACTTGATACACGATGGCCCCTAGAGTGTGTATGTGTGCATGCAGGTGAAAGCCCCTCCTAAATGCACAACCCACCCTTCCCCAGACCAACAAGATAAGAGAGACGCCCCCACTCCTTAGTATGGGAATATACCTTTAAACAAGTTCAAATTAACAACAAAGATAATTTATTCATCAGAAGAGTAAGAAAATAAAATCAATTAATAAAACAAGTTGTTTAGTGCTTCTTCTGTCTAGTTTCTCACACACACACACACACAAATATTTTCAAACTCAGTTCAGATTGACATTAAAACTACCAATATTAGACAAAGAACATATTGATAACAGGTGTCTGCTTCGGTTAAGCATTTAAACCAAAAATGTCCTCTCATCAGAAACTTGGATAACCAGTTCAGTCCAAAGTTCACAACACGTCAGGAGTCCACTCCAAAAATCCAGGGAATCCTAAAAAAAATTCGGAAAGGTGATATCCAATTAGGTACGATGATACTCCAGAACTTGTAACATGAATCACTTGGCAGTACTATTCACAGTTCCGCTTAAAAGAGTTGCTTTAGTACAGTCCAGTTTGCATACTTGTTGAACAGAAAAGATCACTTGCTTACCAGCATCCGGTGTAAAGAGAGGTAACAGAGTACATCACCACGCCTCGGGTACGGATGGAGCGCTGGAGAGTGTCCAGGTTTGCAGGATTATGTTGCTCCACTTTATGATCCCCAACGATTGCCCCCGTGATCCTGAAGAGCACAGCTTGATCCGACGAGGCCACAATCCTGTCTCCCGGTGATTCGTGTAGCGACACTAACGATGTACTATCCCACCCAATGAACCATCCAACCTTCTCTAAGAAAACATAAAAATCTCGGCGTAGACCGGGTTTAGAGTTCGTGTGAGCTGGCAAAACAACGTTACGAAACGCGGGAGGAGACTGAGTATTAACTCCGAAAACTCGATAGGCGATCACAGACTTATAGCCTAGCTTCTCACGGTGTAGCTTAGCTTGACACGCGCTTGTTAACACCAACTGAGGCCCAGAAGCAACGCCATGCGACCCCGCTGCATGCTATCAGCCCGACCTTGACTTAAGGCCGCCAAAAAGTTATAGAACTTAGCATGGGAGCAATTGTTCAGGGGGAGTGGCCGCCTGTTTTAACAATTTTCCAGGTAAATTTGTGACACATGTTGCAGATACAGAGCAGCACTGGTTAGGTGTAGTGATAGAAATTGATAATTAATTCTTTGTTATGGTCAATGTATATGGATATAGTAGTGTAAAAGAAAGCAAAGAGCTTCTGTTGAAATTAACAGTGGTAATTGCAGACCTAAAATCCAAAAAACTGAATATGTATTGGTTGGTGGAGATTTCAGTCTGTCACCAGATGAGTGGCTTGACAGGTGGCCATCTAGGTATCCAAATTCATACTGCAACTCTCTTATTATAAATTTTACAAACAATAGCCAAGTGGTTGATATTTGGAGATGCATACATCCACACGACAAGCAGTTTTTTTGGTTTAAACCAAACGCTAACAACAAATCGAGGATTGATTTTTGGTTTGGAACAGAGGCCGTGCTGAGATGCACATCTGACTCTTCGATGTCACAGGCACCTCTCACTGATCACTGTTTAGTCAGGATAGATTTGAAACCTGTTACCAAACCTCTCAAAGGTAAAGGATATTGGAAATTTAATGATGACTTACTGAAACAGGAAGAGTATTGTAATGAAGTTAGGAAGTTGATCTTGACATCAGCCAGGATCCTCGATTTCCTTCTAGCTGGAGAAAATGGGAATTCCTCAAACACAAAATAAGGAAAGACTCTATAAGGTTTAGCAAGAATCTAGGGAAAGGTGCAACTTTGGAAAAAGTATTGACAAAGGTAAATCAATACTGAGCAGCTGGCTGCAGACTGACCTGTCAGTGTTTGTGAGAATATTACTTACAAAGACAGAAAGTCTATCCAGACTTGCTTATCCAGCATATTCATTAGCTATTTCATCTGGAATGATAAAAATGATAAACCAAGTTAACCTAAACTTTATTTGGAGAAATAAATGCCATTATATTGGGAAAAAACAGTGGAGACCGCCGGCAGTTCGCCTGCCCTAATTAAACGGAAGATAAAACCCAGGAGGTGATGTGCAGTGTCCTGTTGACTACCTTGAACCAGCCTCGTCTCCAATGTTTGTGCGGTGGTTTGTGCTTCTGCTCTGGGCTCTGTCCGCAGAGGCCGATTTCCTCCAGCTGGACAGCATCTCCAATATTTCCACTTACTATTTTAATTACTTTTATTGCAACATATGGGAGGGGGAGTGCCAGGGTGAGTATGCATGACCTCAGGACTGTTTGATTCACTATTTGCTATTTCCTTAATTGTGATTTTCTTGTTTCGGCAGGAACACCTAAACCATTATCCAGGGCTTGTGGGTGTCTGAAAAC
>NW_018128009.1:1185314-1190726 GCF_001952655.1 Monopterus albus
CACTGGTCTCTTACATCCCCCGACGAGGCAAGAATGTGCTGCTCCTAAGCACAAAACACCGCAGTCCAGACATAAGCGAAGAAATAAAAAGGAAGCCCATCATAATCGAAGACTACAACAGATGCAAAGGAGGCGTCAATAACTTGGATAAGGTAGGTGCCATTACACATCAGTTATGCACATTTATTTTTTCTTGTTTAAAATGTATGTAGATTTTTTTTTTTTTCTTCAAATGAGCATTTTGACAATGTGTATCCTGAGAAGGAATACTTGGATCATCTATTCATATAGTCTCTGTGTTTTGGGTTTTTTTTTGTTAGGTTGTTGGCACCTACTCCTGCAGGAGGAAAGCAAATCGGTGGCCACTGGCCCTCTTCCACAACCTGCTGGACGTTTCACTTTACAATGCCTATGTCCTCTGGACATCAGCGGAGCCATCCTGGCAGCAGCGGAAATCATACAGGAGGAGGCTCTACATTGAAGAGGTGGGAGAAATGCTGGTGACCCCACACATCCAGAAGAGAGGGCGCCTTCCCCGCTCATCAGCTGCTGCAGGAATAGTCTCAAATCTGCAGGTTGCTGCTGCAGGCCCCGCTCTTAGCATTAAATTTAAGGGCAGGAGGCAGTGTCACTTTTGCAAGGGCAAAATGAGGAAAGTTGCAAACACCTGCTGCAATTGTAAAAAGTTCATATGCAAGGATCACAGTCTGTGTATTTGCAGGTTCTGCTCCACCTGAGCTGGATTCACCCAGACACATACATGCTCCTTTTTTGTTCATCTTTCTAAAATAAATTGTTTTTCTGGTTCAAACTAATCTTGTGTTAATGTATTTTTAGAACACAACAGTTCAAACTTTATACTTGTAGTAGAACAAGACCTAGTGAAAATCATATCAAAACAGGCTAAAATTAACTTTAATCTGCCACCTCAGAAAAAAATAATGCATTAAAATCAATGTTGCTGCCATCTCAAGGCCCAATAAACCAAATGCTCCTTGAAATGTATTTTATGGAAATTTTATTTTTGATTTTTAAAATAAGTTATGTAAACATGCTGGCCTTTAAAGGGTTAAAAACCCAAACTAACATTTGATATGTATATTTCAGGCTGAACTGGTTTTTAAAGATTGACTTGTTTAAAGTGGAAAAATATTTTTACAGCAGTTTTTGGGAAGCTGACACTTTGTCAGTGTGATTGATGTTCTTTTATTTTGAAAAGAAGACTAGTAAAAGGATATTTCGCAGTGAGATTTATTATGCATTAATGTATCAAAATTAGCATGTGCACATGGATCTTCACTGTTATGGGAAAACAAAAAAAGACTCCCTCAACTTATCGGTATACAATATTTGTATGAAAAGGTGCTACTATCTGATTGGTCAAAAACTGTTGGGGAGAAGCCGTGGTTTAGACTTAACTCTCCCGTTATTGATCCTGCAGTCTGTAATGCCCCAGTTCTTTTATTGAACAGATCTGAATAACTGAGTCAGTCTTTCTTGATTTTAGTGCTGGTTTATTTACAAAAAAAATTATATATATATGTATAAGGATTACAGAACACAACCCAGGGCTCCCTCCTTCAGCCAAGCTGCTGGAGAAGAGAGCAGAAAAAGAGATCCCGGAAACACAGAGCCTAAGACATTTATCAGTTTTGGGCTAACCCCTTACACAGATGAAGGCCGTCCAGCAGACTCCATCTCTTATCTAGAGCTCCACAGGCTTGGAGCAGCTGCGTATTACCTAGTCATAACAAAATGAAGAATTCCGTGTGTTGTTACATGGTGTGTAACTAAAACAATCACTCAGACATAAATCTAACACAAGATTAATACAAGAAAACAATTGGTGTCATGGCTTACTGCTAACCTTGAAACAGAGCAGACTAGAGCAGGCTTTGAATCTTACTAAACTGCATTAATAACACAGTCTAACACAATGTCTAATAATTATGACTGATTTATTAATTTGTAACAAGTCCGTCCGTCCTCCAACGTTCTCTCTGCTCCAATCGTCGAGGACAGCGCTCTAGGAAGGGGAAGAATACCTATACTGCCTTAATTTCTACATACACACTCACTTCTTCCTTTCTTTCTAACTAACTGCTCCATATTAGGCATTGCTTTCCATTTCACTAATTAAAACTGTTCTGTGTGTGTGGGTGCATAATGGTTCTACCTTTGAAGCTTTCTCTGCTAGCCTCCAGATCTAATCTCTGTTTGACTAACCTTGGAGTCCCAGTGAATTGTAACTCCCCTGGCTCCACTAGCTCGGTGATGATAATAAATTCAAGGTGGACTCTCTTAGCCAGAGCTGTAAATCTAATGAGTTTCAGTAATTTAGTGGACAAGACCCTATAATGTTGAAGTGCCTCAGTGACTAACAGGAAATATTGACCAGTGGTTCAGTGAACACATAGGGTGATATATAACTATATAAACATAACTGACATATAAGTATGTAAACTTATGCATGCTATAAAAGTAAAACCTTAACAAATCCTATTCATAAGTGCGTAAAATAAAAATCACCCTAACATCAGTAATTTATGCTGCAGAATGGCTCAATGCATACACAAGGAGGTCAAGAGTAAAGATCACTAACAATGTTAAGAGGTTTTTTTTTATACATGTGAACAATCCGGGACACTAAATCGGCTATGGGAGATGAACAGAGCAAATTTCACTGGGGGAAGTGTATACGGTCTGGAGTGAAAACTGATCACTTTAAACACAGTGAAGCGGGAAACCGCTTCCCTTGTCGAGTGCTGTCATTGGGCATAACGTCAGTAGAGCAACCGCCCGCAATCGCTGTACACTCCGGTGAGAGAAACAGGCGCTACTCAATCGCCGCCATGTACAGCGGGTGAGATGAGGACACATCCCACACAGTGGAGACCGCCGGCAGTTCGCCTGCCCTAATTAAACGGAAGATAAAACCCGGGAGGTGATGTGCAGTGTCCTGTTGACTACCTTGAACCAGCCTCGTCTCCAATGTTTGTGCGGTGGTTTGTGCTTCTGCTCTGGGCTCTGTCCGCAGAGGCCGATTTCCTCCAGCTGGACAGCATCTCCAATATTTCCACTTACTATTTTAATTACTTTTATTGCAACATATGGGAGGGGGAGTGCCAGCCCAACCAGGACGATGGCACACAACAAGGTATGTGACCGAGACAAGTGAAATAAGGCACGGAAACTTCCCCCTGACCTTAGGACTTAGCTTGAGTCACATATTTGCCTTTTCTTTTTTTTTTTTTTTTTTCTTTTTTTTTAGCTGTGACGCTCTTGTTTTGGCAGGAACACTTAAACCATTATCGTGCATTTCAGTGCAGAGTTTGTGGAGGTTCCAGCATGACTTCATCTAACTTGCATCTCACAACAGGTCTTATCTGAAAACATCTGTGAGGGTGAAGAAATAAAAAGGCAGTGAATCCAGGGCTTGTGGGTGTCTGAAAACAGCCAACAATAAAACATCCACAGGGAATGTGATGTTTACCAACACTGAATGCTTATGAAACATTGATTATAGCAGATTTTGTGGTGGAAAATTTACAGGTACGAGATCATTTTTACATTTGCAGCAGATGATTTTGAACCGTAGCCAGACATTTTACCGACAAAATCTTTGGTTGTATTAACAGTTGGTAATGTTGACTGCTTTATGCCACTGTTGGATTTCATATGACTTTTAATATTATGTAGTTTTGAATGTCGGTAGAATGTCTGGCTACGGTTCAAAATCATCTGCTGCAAATGCCAAGATTATCTTCATGGAAGCATTTTTATATTATCTGTATTGTAATTATTCAAATACGGCAGTTATGTGAAGAAATTTGTGATTGTGAAGCAGAGTCCTCCGTGTTAACATTTGTCTGTGAAGTTCCGCTAACTTCACATGAAGTCTGCCCACAGCAGGTTGTTCATATCGTCCACCATGGTTGTTCGCTACTTCAGCCTTTTTTGTGTTTAGTTTCACAAAAATAATTGAGGATTATTTAATGTATAGCTCGTCAATGTAGCTAACAAAACGTTACATGACCAACAGGGGCGCTGGTCGTCGTACCACTTTTTCCCATAAGCCTGTGCGGCATCTCTTATAAAAGGGCCTCGCTCTTTTATTTCCCTTTCCCATTTTCACTTCTCGGTTTTCGATGTCAGGTAAACTTTGCACTTTGCATTAGTTGCAGTTTGTTGTGCTTTTCCAGGGCTTATTCAGCTTTTACTGTATTCTGTACCTTGAGTAAACCCTATTAAATCAGTATTATTGTTTCGGAGAAGTGTTTATATAACGGGTAGTTGTGCGCCGATGCTAGCAGTAAGTTGCGCTGCAGTGAAATCACCCTCTTTAACTTTTAAACAGTCTGATCTAAACAATTACTTCTAAACACTGTCACACTTAAAATATGCTAATAAGACACGAACCAAAACCATTCACTTCCTTAAACGGTTTAATTTTATATCAGAATGGCGTTACCTTTTAGTATTGTATACTTTTTTTTCGTTTGTTCTTGTTTGGTTCGGTTATTCAATTTCACTTTGATATATTATGCCTACTTCTGTCCGCTCGATGCAGTCGTGTTTATACAATTGATGCATCTATTTGTACTGAATATAATTTGTATTGATTTGCATTACTGTTGAATAAAAAGACCAAATGAGCTTCATTACAGTGCTGAAGTGTTTACTGCATTAGACCTCAAACCACGTGCTTTACAGCGCATGCTCAGAGGCTAATTAGCCACCCAGCTAAGTGCAGCATTGCCCCATGGCTACATGATGACTTGAATGTTGGTAGGGACATCTGAGTAAATGTGAAGAATTGCCAACATTTCTGATTGTATGGGACAGAATCAGTTTGGCTGGCTTCCCGTGCTGCTAGCTGGGTGTACAATAACTTTGTTTGATTAAATGTAACGTTAACTAAACCACACAAGCTGCATCTTTTTGATCCATTGTTTGTTTTGATTATTTCAGGTTCACAATGATGCCTCAAAGGTATGAAATAACCTAGCAATTTTTTTTTTTACCAATTCTAACTGAAAGTCAGTGATGATTTTAAGTATAAGAGTAGTGGACAGAAGTGATTTCTGAGTATGTTTGCACTGAGACTTCTGTATTCAACCTGTGCTTTTCAGCGTTGATTACTAGTATTAGCCTGAGATATGCATGTAAACAGGTTTCAACAGAGTCGAGAGATGTGAAAAACAGTCGAGGCGAGCAGGTAATGCTCAGTCTGTGTTGCACAAAGACGGTCAAGATGGATTCATGCTTCTCTGAGCTGTACCTGTAGTTGAGCACTGGGTTTTGAATGGGCAGATGTAATGTCTTTAATTCATTACATATAGGGTCCATGGTTTCATTGCTGCCAGAGCCCACCCTTCAGTTCTTGTACTTTTGGTGCTCTGCACTCAACAC
>NW_018128009.1:1190952-1191545 GCF_001952655.1 Monopterus albus
TTTGATTACTCATCTTGTACCGTCTTCCTGTAGGTGCACGCAACCTGGTTTATCAGCTGTTCAACAACCTCTCGAGCAGGTAACAGACCACATTACTTGACCTAGTGTTCTCCTCAAAACAAGCTGTTAATGATGATTTTGTTTAAGACAATGGGAATCTCTCTGAAAAAGAGTGAAGAGAACTGTTGATCTGATGCGGTGCTGATTAAGAAGTGGCTGCATGTTAACCTTTTCTTTGTTATTGTTCTAATCTTTGGTGTTGACTTTCAGGTTGTCCCTATTCGCAGGTCTGGATTTTTGGTACTCTTTGAGTTACAGGTGAGTTTGTGTTGCAGAGTCGACCAGTTGAAATGTGATGACAGTCTGATGCAGTGATGATTGCATAGTTCAGCAGATAACTGTGACGAACAAAGATGTCTTTCGCTCCTAACTGATGCGTCAGCCTCCAGGAGCGGTGTGGCCACTTAGTTTCTGGAAATGGTTTTAATTTTTTTTCTCTCTTTTCAGAAATGGTGTGTACCTGCTAAATGAAGGTGAGTTAAAAATGGAGAAGTAATGCTCTCTAATGACACGCGATACAGTGATGACTGCAT
>NW_018128009.1:1200804-1208298 GCF_001952655.1 Monopterus albus
GTATGTGACCGAGACAAGTGAAATAAGTAGCTTTAAAATGATTTATGCGACGAACGCTGTTATGTAATGTTAGATACATTTGGCACAATTTTCTAGTCTATCCTGCATGCATGTTACAGGTCTGCCCATGTAAAGAATAATTTCCTGGATGTTGATTATCTTGAATCATGATATTGATAGATTACTCACTCTTTAGCACTATTATAAAAACTTACGTGTTGCTGTTGATGTGAGCAGTTCCTTCCAGGGACCTCTGGGCAAGTTTTACTCAGGAGTACATTAGCTTGCTGCATCAGTGGTACTGTAGCCTGGGCCAGTGCTGTGAATCTGGAGACTGCAGGATAACCAACAACATCACAGGTACCACATTAACCATCTCAGCTTGACTCTAGTAGCCGCTTTTACCGAGAACAAGTGAAATACCCGGAGTAACTTCTGAGCCTTGTGGAGATTGTTTAGCTAAATATAATTTCAGGTGATTTAGCAACAAAGAAGGTGAATTCTGCGTCGCTGCAGAAATGACCAGGCCCACAAGGCTACGCAAATGACACTAGCTACTTACATGAGATTAGTGACTTTTTTTTAATATCTGTAAATATATTAGCTGGTGGGGCTCCATATATTTTGAATGAGCCCACTCACCGTGCATCATTGCCAGGATTTTTCTGTATCTGGCGCTATTGTTTTAAAGCTCGTACTCTTCTCTGTGCGCACATAACGCAGGTCTAGCAAAGGACCTTCAGACGAAGCTCCACGGGCAGCACCTGGCTCAGTCTGTGATTCTGAAGGCTATTCAGGGTTTTATCAACAACCCAGAGTCCAACAAGCCGCTCACCCTCTCCTTCCATGGCTGGTCCGGCACCGGCAAGAACTTTGTGGCCCGGATGATCGCTGATAATCTGTATCGTGACGGGGTGAAGAGCGAGTGTGTCCGTCTGTTCATTGCTCCTTTCCACTTCCCACACGCCAGGCTGGTGGACACGTACAAGGTAAGACATACAGAGCCCACTTGGGGATGTGCCATGAACATGTTGTGATCTTGCTGAGTCAGATGTTTAGTCTGTTTTTTGTTTTTTGTTTTTTTGTTGTTGTTTTTTGTAATTTGGTGAATGAATGATGATGCCCACGGTTTGGATGGATGCTTAAAACCAAAAATTGTTCCTACCAGTACTGACATGCATCGAATGTGGCGTTTGTGGAGCCAGGGCACAGGTGTCAACATGGACTCATCTGCACATTTTTACATAATCACTGGATTAGATTTCAAAATGGTGTTGACAGTTTTATTACACAAACCAATCTGTATTTATGACAGTATAGTATGCAGGATAACCTTTAAACTGGCATAATAAAGGTCATTCACTAAAATAACAAATAGAGCTGTATAGAAGTAAATATGTGCAGTGTTTAGAGTACAAATCTGTTTTTTGTTGGAAATGACAGTGATTTTAAGCTGTTCTAGCTTCTAGATCAGTTTGTCTTTCTGTATAAAGTATGAGAGTGAAATTTCAGTTTAAATTTAAACTTAGTTTATTAAGTTTCAGCATGGTTTATCATATACTTCCACTTAAATTTGTGCCAGAACAAAAGCCTTAACCAAGTCAAAAGGAAGTTTAGTTTTTGTTTTCTGCTGTAGATTGAGAAATGTGAGTGAGTGTCAACACTGTAGTGTGGTCTTCCCCTTTGTGTCCAGGGCCAGCTGAGAGAAGCGATCCGGGACGTGGTGCTGCGCTGCCCTCAGACTCTCTTCATTTTCGATGAGGCTGAGAAGCTTCACCCGGGCCTCATTGATGCCATCAAGCCCTACATGGATCACTACGACAACGTAGATGGGGTCAGCTACCGCAGAGCCATCTTTCTCTTCCTCAGGTTGGTTCTTGTTTCAGGCACACAATGTCTTTTAAAGCTAGGTCAGAAAACTCGCTTCCACTCTGAATGCATTGCCCCTTTGGCCCAGATATTCTGGCAGGTCATCTTTGAGGATGTTTCTTCTTCTGTCTACATTAGATCTCTTTATGAGTTTTTCATATTTTTCAATTACTCATATCCAATTTCTGCTGAGGAATCATCTGTTCAGTCAAATGTAGAAACACACTTTTCACTACACCATTATGGCGCAGTAGTATAATGTAGGGGAGGCCTGGGGTTACAAAAATACATACTAATATATGTGAAATTACATGTTAAATAGTCATACTGAAGTTCAGTTTATTACACTATTTTCAGATTAATTCATCTTTATTCAGATCTAGTTGGGGAAACAGCAATTGGTATTTGTTTTTGGTGGAAAGAAATTTGTGTCACATTATCTGGGTATCATTATTTAAGTATGAATTTAATGTATTTAAAGACAATAAGCAAAAAAAGTAGTTATTTTCCCACCATAAACTGTGATTGTTTGTCCTACCATCTAATCTACATTTAACAAAATGTATTGACAACCTTCTCTGCAAATCCTCCATCGATGTCAAAAACTGCAGAGATTTTACATCATATGTTTCTTTTGTCTCCACAGTAATATCGGTGGAACAGCAATCAATGATGTAGCACTGGACTTCTGGCACTCCGGTCAAAATCGAGAAGATATTGGTATGGAAGACCTGGAGCATCGGCTACGAACTGAAACTATGGAGTCCCAAGGTATACAGCACTGCTGGCATCTTTGTGGGTTGCAGTCTTTTACTTGTTTACCTGTGCTCTCCACCATTTCACCCTGGGCAGAAAGTGAAATCATTTTTTTTTCTGTCTTAATATAAAATCATTGGTTGGTGGAAGTATAATTGTGCTTGGGAATTTCTAAGCAATTTTTCTTTGTGGTTCTTCTTCCCAGGTGGGTTTGCTCAGAGCGAGCTGATGTCCGGCCACCTGATTGACTTCTTTGTGCCCTTCCTGCCCCTGGAGTACCGCCATGTTAAGCTTTGTGCACGGGATGCATACGCAGCCCGAGGTCTGGAGACAGACGAAGCTACACTGGATGAGGTGGCCAAGGCGATGCTATATGTCCCCAAAGAGGAGCGACTGTTCTCAGCTCAGGGTTGCAAGTCCGTACCCCAGAGGATCAACTTCTTTCTTCCCTAGAAGGAGATACAGCTAGAGAGAGAGAGAGAGAGAGAGAGAGAGAGAGAGACCTGGAGGAGCTGTGTGGTGCTTTCCTAGACCATCCACATACAGAGCCGCAGAGGAGATGTCTTCTCTGCTCTTCTCTATGTGCTCTCCTCCACCTGGCAGATACACATGTGTCTGTCCAGGTTGCTCAGAGAAGGCCGGACACCAAGGCAGATCCAGAATTAGAGGGAAAAGCAGCATGGCCCACCCTGCAGACATCAGTAGTGTCACAGGAAATGTGCTCATGCCAGATGGTCATCATGTACAGTGGGACTGCTCTCCTCCACCTGCCTAGTTTGAATCCTCACGGTGTCAAAATGAAGAACTGAATAAGACTGTGTCAGGGTTGTGCAGTGTATATGTCAGACAGAGGTCATGACATATGTGTTTTTATCATGTCATATTATTTGTGACTGTTTACCTTGGTTGAAGTCTGAGTTGTTCTCTTGAAGTTCTTAATTCATGTGTTGGCACTGCATGCCCCACATTGTGTTTGTATTAGCACTGATTATTTATTAACATAATTTATGCCAAATTTGAACATGTTACTGGATTATTTTTGTGGAGTAGTTTAAATGGACTTTTGGTGGTTATGTAAGCCATTAACTTGGCTTGTAATGAATATTAAATGGCGATGGAAATGTTACTTGAAACTCACAGAGAACATAACTCATTGAATTTATTTGAAAATGAACTTTTTGCGTGAATTTAACTTTAATATGTAATTATTCAACTTTGTGGCATTGTTTATTCATTGACTTAATTTACTTCTCTCAACCATTCATTCACTTTCACAGATCTGTGTTGGTCTGCTTTAGTAATTTTGTTCTTTAAAGCTCCTTGGGTCACCTTACAAGAAGAATGTGGAACGACATGATGTTAGACAGTGTTTTAATAAAATAAATGCTCACATTAAAACACAAACTGTTATTATTTAATGCAGTATTATTTAGCCCACTGTGTACTTTTTTATTTGATTATTATATTATTTATTAGTCAGAACTCACCCAATCTCAATTAGCTGTTTGTTTTTGCATGGTGCATACGATCTTACCTTTTCTAATAATGGAGGTACATTACATGCCAGTGTTGGTACAAACATTCCTCACAAGACAAGAGCTAAACAATAACTGGCTGCACTTTTGCTAATTTGCTTAATTTTAAAGCTACAATTCACTGGTTTCAACTGTTCAAATGTGAATATTTGCTATTTTTTGTTGCAAGTGGTTTTCATCTGGCCTAACGTGGTCTAGTAGGGAAAATGTAGCTTTCGACTAAACTATCGAGTCTGGATGCGAACTTCAGCGTTGTATTCTTTAGCTTCAGTTACGTTTCAACGGCTCATGTATTTGTTCGTTTTATTTATTCTGTGCTGTTTTTTTTACACTTTAATATGATTCACCCACGGGCATCACCTTTCCCTGGGCGTGTATAAAGTAAATGCGTGGTCTGCTCTCATTGGTTACTGCGATAATTCTCCACATTTGTTCTCCTCTGATTGGCTGGGAGCTGTAACACTTCCTCGGAGGCGATATCCAATCGAATTCAGACATCTGTTCGGAGCCGAGAGGAGAGAGCATCAATAGCATCGCAGGGTTTTTCACTGTAACAGCACTGTATGAGAGTCCGGACTGGCAATCAACGCTGCTGCACCACGTAGAAACATTATACAGAGTTATTTGTAATTGTCGTTCTTCATTTGACGGGGTGTTTCAGCTCGTCACAATGACAGCCCTGTCGCTGCTTTTGATGGCCGTGTCGGCCGCATCTGTGCTGGCCGAGTCTACTGTGTATTTCCGAGAACAATTTGAAGATGGGGGTGAGGTCCTTTACAATAGATTATACCTTAACTGTTTAACTGTCTTGTTGTGTGTTGTTGAACCTGTAAATGTACCTGTCAGATATTAACAGCAGTGAATCTGTGCATGAGTAGCAAAACTGGCGGCTTCATTAGCCTAATGCCCGAATGAATTTTATGATTTTTACCTCCATTTTTGTGGTGCAGTGGCTGTTTGGTGCTCAGCTGGAGATGCATGTAGTCTGCAATAACGTTACCACCATTAATCCTTATCTTTCTCCTGTCCCTTACTGCACAACTTCTCCATATTTCCCCGGCAGTCATCATCAAATCCCGTCTGCCTCCTCCCCATCTCCTTCTTGCTCATCTATCCACTATTAACCTCCTTCACCTAGCTGTCTTTTTTACACAGCAACCGAGCACACAGTGAAGGCATCCACATAAATGCATGTCCCTGCAGCATTACACATTCCCAGTGCACCTGCACTGATGCATGATCAGAAATGGATTAGCGACCTTGTGAGTGTTTTGACTGTTCTGCGTCGCTGACCTGAAACTTGTTTGTGCAGATGCTTGGAAGAGTCGCTGGGTGGAATCAAAGCACAAGTCGGACTATGGCAATTTCATCCTGACTGCAGGGAAGTTTTACGGAGATGCAGAGAAGGACAAAGGTGGGCGGAGGGGAAAGGTTATATTTGTTTCTTGCACTGTGGGTCTACAAGATGGTTAACTCCCACAAAGTTTGTGACTGGGTGAGGTGTTTTTATGCAGCCTCAGGCTTAGAATTGACTGACAATCCACAAAGATATGGAGCTTCAGGATAGATTTTCTTGTGACATTCATTAGTGGCACAAAATTTGTTTTAAAGGCGAGACCAATTCTCAAAACTATATGGTATTTTCAGTTTGGACACTAAAGCCATCACAACAGTCCATCTCTCTGTTGTTCAACTTGAGATGACACTTGGTCAAACTGACACAAATCTGTTCAATGTTATTAAACAACATGGATGAACTGTATTTAATGTTAGATTCTCCTTTAATACTGCACAGACAAGTTGCAGTAACCCTGTTTCTGCTGCAGGCCTGCAGACAAGCCAGGATGCCCGTTTCTATGCATTGTCAGCCCGTTTTGATGACTTCAGCAACCAAGGCCAGCCACTGGTCATCCAGTTCACTGTGAAACATGAGCAGAGCATTGACTGTGGCGGAGGCTACATTAAACTGTTCCCCTCTGATCTCAACCAGGAGGACATGCACGGAGACTCGGTCTACAACATCATGTTTGGTGGGTGTGCATAGTTTGTTCTGTGGGTAAAAGAATTCTGTCTCTTCTGTGAACTGTTTGTCAGTCCCATAGAGCTGCATTGCTGTCCAAAAACAATTAAAAATGGATAAGTGAGCCAGACGACTACACTTCATTCCAAAAAATATGGACATGTAGTTCACATATAAACAGCTCCACAGATGAATGACAACGATGATTTTTACATCCTCTGAGAAAAGATTGTCAGATTTGATGGATTAATGGGGCGGAGCCAGAGGAGGAAGTACATCCTGGTGACCTGTTTATAGATTAACTACAGCAATGCCGTATATTTTGTAATGAAGGAAGTCAGCCAGGGCAACACTTTGGCTCATGAATGTGTTATTAATAATTTTCTCTACCAAAATTGAGCTCTATGGCACAGCTAAATATGCTAAGTAGAATTTTGGATACTCAGACAATGCAGGATACGTTCATCGGTTTTGTCATGGGATTTGTTGATAGTAAGAGAAAAGTATCAAATCATCACCCTTATTCTTTAAACACCAGTGGTCAGCCACTTTCACAAATGTATATATTTTGTCTGGCTTAGTGTATTCAGTGCTTTTATTTTAGTTGGCTTTGGAATATTCCTTATTTATTCTTTGCCAGTTTATGCTTTTGACTGTGAGACTGAAATCCACATTTTCCCATATGTACTTGCTCAGGTCCTGATATTTGTGGCCCTGGCACAAAAAAGGTTCATGTCATCTTCAACTACAAAGGCAAAAACCATCTGATCAACAAGGACATTAGATGCAAGGTGAGGCATCAGCAAGCTATCCCATTGTATGAACAAATGGGTGCTTGCTTACATTGATTATTGTTTGCTCTTAGAGTTTGTTCCACTTCATTAGCATTTTAAATCAGCAACATTGATGTTCTCATTCTTACCATGAAAGCAAATCAGCTAAAACACATTGAAAGAGGAAATAGGTATTGAGTAATAAACATTATATGTGATTAAAACCCAATGAAATGTTAAAAGTTTAATTTAAGAACAACAATGCGTGACACTTACAGTATAGCTTCTGTTCCGCCCTGCAGGATGATGAGTACACCCACTTGTACACATTGATTGTCAACCCAGACAACACCTACGAAGTCAAGATTGACAATAAGAAGGTCGAGTCTGGCAGTCTGGAAGACGACTGGGACTTTCTGCCTCCCAGAAAAATTAAGGACCCTGAGGCCAAGAAGCCAGAGGACTGGGATGACAGGGAGAAGATTCCTGACCCTGATGATAAGAAACCAGAGGTCAGTCTTCCTGAGCCATCCGTTTCCAT
>NW_018128009.1:1208334-1212038 GCF_001952655.1 Monopterus albus
TATCCTAACAAACAGCACCTGCTTCATTTCTATGAAACCCTTATTTATTTTTGAAATGTCTTTGATGTGCCTCAGTGTAATTATGGTTCCATCTTTGTGTCACTCCACTAGGACTGGGACAAGCCTGAGAACATCCCAGATCCTGATGCTAAGAAGCCTGATGACTGGGATGACGAGATGGATGGAGAGTGGGAGCCACCTATGGTCACCAATCCCGATTACAAGGTGAACAGCTGATAATGACTGCACTTAATACACACACTCCAGTTAACATGCTACACTACTGCCATTTGTTAATGTTTACTTTAGGCCACATTCTCAAATGTCTGCCCTGTATAGAGTATTGTATGGATGATGTATTTGTGTAGGCCAACCTGGAAATTAGCATCACCCTGGTCCCTTCGACAAAATGTCAGTGGGATTTTTCCTTAGGCTTTTGGATTGTTGCAGAAAATAAGCTCTGTGACAAACAACAGTTTATGACAAACATTTTGTGCCGCAAGATCATCTTCACAAGTGAACACCAATTTTATGATGTTTGAAGCCCAGGTACAATCACCAGAAGTAAAAGGCTATTGTTAGGCTATAAACAAACTACACCACAGTCCCATGACTTCAACATCACCACCACAGCTTCCAGCTTATAATTTGATTTACTGAATTTACCTTTTCTATAAAATCCTTTCCTCTTAGCGTGACCTGATCTAGCCAGTGATCATGACTGTCAGTTACTTAGAACAGTTCTCAAGTGCTTGAGATTAAAAATAACAAACCTGTAAATATGGACCAGTGAGTAGATGAATGTTTATGTTCAGTATGGTGATGTATAAGGTTCCAGATTTCCTCTGTAATCTCATTTAGCCACTTTTTAAGATGTGAAACTGTATTGGCCTTGTCCTAACTGCAGACCTTATTTCAAGCACCTAACCAAAAACCCACTGACCTCAGGCCAAAGGAAACCAGAATTGCAAAAATGCTAAGTCACTTACAGATTTTAGGACTCAGTACTACAGCACTCTGTAGTTCTCAAAGATTCACACAATGTAACAAAAAGTCCCACAGCTTTTCACCATTTGATAGATATGAAAGTTACATCTATGCAACATTACATTAGTGATGAATGAGTGATATTGAACACCTCAAAAAAAAGTTACATAAAGGTGACAAAGCATTAAAACCACAATACACAAAAATTGACTATATTGTGTTCTTGTTTTATTTTTATTTGCTCCATTCACCTGCTGCTTTAAAGTGCCTTAGATTTGTGATTTTACTGCTTATTTAGATTTGTGTTATTGCGCATCTACTTTATATTTCATTTGTATTATGTGGCATCCATGTTGACGGCAAAGTAAGAATGTCATTGTACAGGGAAACACGTTTCTTACCTGTGCATATGACAAATAAACACTTTGACCTTTGACCTTGACTTCTTGTGTTTGACCATAAGTAACACAAGCTATAATTGTGGTGAGTTTTATTCATGTCCCAGTTTCTATAGCTTTCTGTGTGTGTGTGTTCGCTGTCCACAGGGTGAGTGGAAACCAAGAGAGATCAACAATCCTGCCTACAAGGGCAAGTGGATCCACCCTGAGATCGACAACCCGGAGTACACAGCCGATTCTGAGATCTATAAATACGATAGCATTGGTGTGATTGGACTCGACTTGTGGCAGGTAAGAAGTTACCTGACTGTCTTATTTACTGCGTAGCAAAGAGGTAGAGATACGTCTTATTTATTTCTTGTAAATAAGAAGTCTTAATTTGACAGTTTACTGAAATGAACAACAATTAACTGGTATATAGGTCAGTGGTTGTCTTATTTTTATTCAGAGCCACTATAGAGTTGTGTTTGTTTCTTATTCTGGACCTTTTTCAATCTGTCAGTGCAAAAGAGTTTCTTTTCAGTTTCAGATGTAGTGAAGTGAAGATGCTGTGGAAATAGAGGAAGCATGCTTGGAAATTGAATCTTTTCTTCAACTGGATTTGCTTGTATTAATTACCTGGCAGTACCTAAAATGAATTTCTTTTGCCTTCTTGTATAGGTCAAGTCTGGTACAATCTTTGACAGCTTCCTGATCACCAATGACCCAAACCTGGCAGAGGAAGTAGGCAACGACACATGGGGTAAAACTAAGGTAAGCCCAAACCTCTCTCATTGCTAGATTTCAAACAGCATATAGACTCATACATCTTTAGTGCTTATAATGTAGGTAGACAGACTCTAATTGCAGTGCTTTTAAATTAAGTTTTGCAGTGCTTTTAAATTAAGTTTAATCATTAGGGAATGATTTATTATCACTTTTTAACTTTTCTCCTCATGTGTTTTTTCTCCAGGATGCAGAGAAGAAGATGAAGGGAAGTCAAGAGGAAGAAGAGAGAAAGAAACATGAGGAGGAGGACAAGAAGAGGAGAGAAGAGGCAAAGGAGGAAGATGAGGAAGAAGAGAAAGATGAGGAGGAGGAAGATGATGAAGATGAAGAAGAGGACGAGAGGGAAGAGCAGCATGAGGAGGAGGAGGAGGAGGAGGAAGAAGAAGAAGAAGAAGAGGAAGGCACAGATTCTAAACTCAAAGATGAGTTATGAACTCCATGCAGGAACTGCTTAGAGAAGAGCCTAACTGTGTCACTGAGTGGTTGGAACGAGGCTGGAGACTGAGACGGCAGACCCTCATGACTAGCACCCTGGGGTGGGGTTGGGTGGGATGGGGTTTTTCATTTGGTTTTGTTTGTTTACAAAGCAAGGGAATTGGTAAAAAGAGGCAATTACTGTTCTGCTTGCTTCTTCCTAATTATTACTATTATTATTATTATTATTGTTATATCAAGGAAGAAGTAGGACTAATGAAGAATGTCAGGACTGGAAATTATAAAACTACATGATTTTGCAGTTTGTACCCAACAGAAATATTTAAAGTGTCATATGTATTTTTGTTTTTTTATGAAGTACTATGTTTGGTGACATGAAAAGCTGTATTTGGTATGTGGATGATACCATGTAAATGTTTTGTTTACCTCGTGTTTTGTCTTCTTAATCTGTGCCATGTCTTTTTCTTTTTGGTCATCTTTTGTAGTCAGTCATGTCACTCTGTCTCAAGTTCCCCTTCACATCCATCTCAAAGGATTCAACAGGGTTGCACTTCATTATGCAGGTTATTCTGCCTGCTCAGGACTAGCATTATATATTTGACAACCTGTTCAAAAAGCTGTTGTCCACAGGATGTAATATGGGGTACTTTAAAATGAAATCCCTAGCATACTTTTGTACTGTATAGTTAAGAGGTTTTCACTTCAGTGCACATACTGTAGTCTTGTCTAAATAAACTGTACTAAAACTCAAATGTACGTGAAGAACACTCCAGTAGCAGCAAAGCATCTGTTCATTTGGTGGGCATTTGCTTTACCCAAGTTGGTGTACCAAACTAGCTTCTTCATTTCTGACACCGGCATCTGTGCACTGCTGTCCACAACAGTCTGAAAGATGATCCTTTTGTAAAAGATGCATTTTGTACTAATGGAAGAAGTGGGAAGGTGTTCGTGTTACTGTGTAAGAAACAGACAGGTGTTCTGTTCAATAAAAAAAAAAAAACACAAGCAAATGTCCTTCTCAATATCATGAGTTACCAATGTGGTTATGTCTATAATACTACCTTTTACATATTATACAGTGGGTACGGAAAGTATTCAGACCCCCTTCAATTTTTC
>NW_018128009.1:1212933-1217217 GCF_001952655.1 Monopterus albus
TATGTATATATATATCACATTTTATTTTTATTGCAGAACTTTATATGGATTTCACAGTCTTTTATTTGGTGTCATTTATCTCTATGTGAGCTATCAAAGGTTACTTTATAGTTAAGTACATTTGCTACTATTGTCAGGTTTTACTTATAGTCCACTAAATTTCAGAGGGTAAAGTAAAACGTTGTGCATTACTACATTTATGTGACATGTATAATTATAAGTTACTCTACAGATTAAGGTTTCATATACAAAACGTGATCCGCTAAAATGTTTAAGCTTTAATTTGATTCTTAAAAGTAACTAAAGGTATCAAATAAATGCAGTGGAATAAAAAGTACAATGTTTACCTTTAAAATTGGACTAAAATTACTTTTCACCACTGGTGAATGGTGTTGCTGATATTAAATTATCTGTGTACTTTTTTCATCGCTGCTTCATAGTGTTATATTATTGTTGGGACACCTTTTTATGTTTTGTGCACTGCTGCCGTGAAGGTCCAGTGCCAGGTTTTTCAGCGGCCTCTGTCTGAGTCTGGCAGCAGCGCAGCGTGAAAGCAGTGGGGAAACAGAAACACGCTCTGTCTCTTACTCAGGTAACACTGTCTTACAACTCAAGTCTAACGGCAACAAAGGGCTCACGTTGTCTGTCTGCTTTGCTCGGAGACAATTCAAAAGTGTTAGCCAAACTGGGCAGGAAGAAACGCGAGCTTACCTTGCTCATCGTCCCTGCTTTTGGAAGTTCAGTCCTGCTATGACTGGGAAAAGTTTCTGTCTAATCTCTTAGGGGACTGCGTAAGGGCGTAGCTAGCTAGCTAGCTAGCCTGTTAGCTCACAGCTAGTTTGTGTACAGAGTTGGGCTGTTTTGGAGCCGCTCCGTCAAATTTGAGATAAGCCTTGTGGTGTTCTCTTGCTTCGTTTCGGTTGGGACTGTATATATTCATGTTTTGTGCTGTAAGCTAGTTTTGACCGGGCTAAACAGCTGTTAATACGAGATAGCCATGTGTGACTGTCTTGTTGCTTTCCTGTCATATTTCTACAAGTTCAGCCGCCGCTAATACTGTTTTCCGTGCAAAAATAAGACTTCGCAAATTACAGACATTCAAAGTTATGTACTATGTTGGTAATTTTCTTGCTGCTCATGTAGCCTGCTGTGTGTTCAGAACTGAATAACCAAACAGTTATTGCTATTATTAGAAGTTAGCAGGCTTCACTGACTGTTTTCCCTGAGACCTTTCAGAAGTGGACAACGTTAACTGTTAGCCTGTCAGCTAACTTTCTGTTTTTTGGTGTGGCTTCATAATTCTAACTGGAAAAAAAAGTTTTCACAGTTGTTTTGCAACCTTTAAGAGGAAGTGAGACTGCACGGTCACAACATGTACTTAAGGTTAAATGTCTGTTGCTAGCAAAATTAAACTGCAGTTTGTGTGACATTATATTTGTTTACACGCTAAATACGTTATTTATCGGGCGGCAGCCAGATAATAAGCAGGTTTCCCAAGGCACTGTTGTCTCTCACAACAGACAGGATATACAGTATCTGCCACCAGCAGCTTGGGCATGATTATCTTTGTCAGATGTGTTAGTATCTGTGCTGTAAGAGTTGCTGACAGCTTTTGCACCTGATCATCTTTGCACACTGCATTGTGTTTGCTTGTTACATTAACATGTGTTATGGTCATGGGTGCAGTACGGTGTTCAAATGTCAAGTACAAACTAGACTGGCCTGTCAACCCCTGCACTTACAGTGCATCTTGCTCTCTGTTGCAGTATACAAACTAGACTGGCCTGTCAACCCCTTCACTTAGTGTGCATCTTGCTCTCTGTTGCAGTTTTGTATGAGCTAGCTGTGGGATGATTGAGGGGTGTCTTTTCAGTGCTCATTTAAATAGTCACCAGTACAATGAGCACAGTGTTACAATCTCCAGCAGTTCCAGGCACATTATTGTGTGTTAGAAAAAAGGTTGCATTGGCTAGAGAAAGATAAGTGTCTGAACAGTTATCTTGCTATAATTTGGCAGTTGATGTAGCTGATAAATAACTGTGCTGATTACACAGTGGTGTTTTACTTGAGAGTTTATATGTGTATTGGTCTGTAACAAAATAGATATTCACGCAGATCTTGTCCATTCTTGGTTTTATTTTAAACTGAATGGCCACTCCCCAGTTGATTCACAGTGTGATGAAAAAGGAAATACTGATTCATTTCCTGTTCAGGTGTAGCATCACTTTGGCACAGCCTCTCAGGCTGTAAAACCAGCTTGGCTCAAGGGCGATACACCTGGAGACATAATCAAGTGTTGAATGTTTAGCAGCAGCTATTGAAAGTAAGCGTTTATATGTAAACTCAATGAAGGAGAATAAGAAACGAAGGGATTTTGTTTGTTTGTGAGGGTGAAAAAGGCAGGAAGAAAGTCAAGCAGGATGCATGCCAGCCAAACGCACTGAGATTGGCAAAGTAAAGTAGATTTAGGGAATCAGCTCATAGTTCCTGAGGAGATAGTCAGCACTAATCTCAGATCAGACCTTGTGTTGCTGTCAGAAGCACAGCAGACTGTGTATTTTGTTGACCTTACAGTTTCCTGGGAGGGTGCTGTGGATATAGCTTATGAGAGGAAGAAACTAAAATACACAGAATTGGCCATTGAGGCAGAGCTGGAAAGTTAATGTCTGCCCTGTGAAAGTTGGTTATGGGGGATTTTTAGACAAGTCACCTGTCTCTCTGCTAGGTGAGTTAGGTTTAGAAGGGCAGAGCCTAAGACAGGTTATTAGGAATCTGGCTGATAACACAGCAAGGTCCAGTAAGTGATTCTGGAGCAGAAGAAAGGTGTGTGAATGAGGCAGAAATAGCCGTCTTGAGGCCTAATTCCTGGTGTTAGCATGAGCAAACTAACATAGTGGATGTTTGACTGGTTTGTTGGAATGAATACTAACACAGAGTGGTTTCTGAAGTCTGGCTAGTTATCCAGTGAGCTATTTGAAATGGTGAGTTATTTTAAATGTTTTATGACCATCAGTAACCATGGGTATGACACTTGGTTGACAGAAAATCACAAATATGATAATTGATTAAATATTAAAGTGATTTATCAAGCAAAATGGAAAATATCTACTTGTTCTGGCTTCATAAATACATTTGCTGTCTTTTCTGATTTGTCATTGTAAACTCAATAGAGTTTGGTATAACACTGTTGGCTGAACAACACAAACATTTATCATACATCCCTGGGAAATTGTGCCTGTTGGCACTCTTCATCATTCTATGACATTTTAAAGATTAAATTAAAATAATAGGTTATTTATATCAACCCTAATCTGTTGAGTGTACATCGTGTCTGCAGTCAGCGTGTTGCCTTGTCTTACTTGTGGGTCATGCTTTGTAAAATGTATGTGTGAAAAGCTAAAATACTATGAGTTTCTTCATGTTAAAACAGGCCCTTTGAGAGAAATTCTTTGGCAATGTTTGCCGAATAAAATGTTGCATTTGTATCTTCTGACTGAGCAGTTTTCAAAGTCACTGTGTTCACTTTTACCTACTGTGTATTTGGATCATTGAAGCTGCTTTAGTGGCAGAAGTGTCTGTGGACATAATGATGAAACACAATGCACAATTGTAACATATTGGTTGTAGTCTGCATGTCTGCCTCCTCCATCTACAATGGATCTGTTTTGTCTTCCTCTGACAGCTGCGTTGGCTCAGTGGGTGACACACTTACAGTAGCCAACAAACACTTGTTGTTCATTTGAGCTTGTACCCTGAATCTGCAGAATTGAGAAAGCTTCTTAAGTATTTGATTATTTTTTTGTCAGAATATTTTTGGGATAATTTTAGGGAGTTAAAAGTAAAATCTAGACAAGTCCGTTTGACAAATGAGCTTGTTATAGTTATACAAGGAGCTTATGAATGCAGTAACAATCAACATTAGTAGATTCAATCTGGAAACTATTTTTAATATAAAATATGTTGTCTTCCTTAACAGCTCTCCAGTGGAAATCCCATCTATGACAAATACTATCGACAGGTATGCAATTATATCTTCACAGCAACTCAATTTGTGATTTATAAAGATTAGACAAAGGTGTTTTTAAAAAGCATCTCTAATAGATTGTTTAAACAGTATCCATCCATCCATTTTCCTCCGCTTATCCGGGACCGGGTTGCGGGGGCAGCAGTCTAAGCAAAGATGCCCAGACTTTCCTCTCTTCAGACACTTCCTCCAGCTCCTCCGGGGGAATGCTGAGGCGTTCCCAGGCCAGCCGAGAGACATAGTCCCTCCAGCGTGTCCTG
>NW_018128009.1:1217693-1218587 GCF_001952655.1 Monopterus albus
CGTCTGCCAAAAGCAGAGACGAGATCCTGTGGTCCCCAAACCAGACTCCCTCCGGCCCCTGGCTGCGCCTAGAAATTCTGTCCATAAAAATAATGAACAGAACCGGTGACAAAGGGCAGCCCTGCCGGAGTCCAACACGCACTGGAAACAAGTCTGACTTACTACCGGCGATGCGAACCAAGCTCCTGCTCCGATCGTACAGGGACCGGGTGGCCCTTAGCAAAGGGCCCCGGACCCCGTACTCCCGGCGCACCCCCCACAGGGCGCTGCGAGGGACACGGTCGAATGCCTTCTCCAGATCCACGAAGCACATGTGGACTGGTTGGGCAAACTCCCATGAACCCTCCGCCACCCTGAAGAGGGTATAGAGCTGGTCCAGTGTTCCACGGCCAGGACGAAAACCGCATTGTTCCTCCTGAATCCGAGGTTCGACTATCGGTCGAATTCTCCTGTCCAGTACCTTGGCATAGACTTCCCCGGAGTGTGATCCCCCTATAGTTGGAACACACCCTTTGGACCCCCGTCTTAAAAAGAGGGACCGCCACCCCGGTCTGCAAGTCCAGAGGCACTGTCCTCGACCGCCATGCGATGTTGCAGAGGTGTGTCAACCAAGACAGCCCAACAACATCCAGAGACTTAAGGTACTCAGGGCGGATCTCATCCACCCCCGGTGCCTTGCCACCGAGGAGCTTCTTAACTACCTCAGTGACTTCAGCTTGGGTGATGGACGAGTCCACCTCTGAGCCCTCAGCCTCTGCTTCCTCATCGAAAGACATGGCGCCGGGATTGAGGAGATCCTCGAAGTATTCCTTCCACCGTCCAACAATATCCCCAGTTGAGGTCAACAGCTGCCCACCTCCACTGTAAACAGTTTTGGCAGGGCACTGCTTCCCC
>NW_018128009.1:1219986-1230435 GCF_001952655.1 Monopterus albus
AACCCCGGGCCTGGCTCCAGGGTGGGGCCCCAGCTGAGCCATGCCAGGAAACATCACGGTCCTTGATTTTAATCTATTCATAAAGGGCTTTTGAACCACTCTTAGTCTGACCCGTCACCCAGGACCTGTTTGCCTTGGGAGACCCTACCAGGGACATATAGCCCCCGACAACATAGCTCCTAGGATCACTTGGGTACTCAAACCCCTCCACCACAATAAGGTGGCGGTTCAAGGAGGGGGAGGGTTTAAACAGTATGTTTATCATTATGTAGTTAGTCCGTTACTGTTGTTTGATTTAGTATTTAAATTTTACTCACTCCAGTGTGTGTTAAATTGCTCTGGATTACAGATGCTGGAGCACAAAAAAAAAAATACAGATGGGGAGAGAAAGATGTAAGCTGAGAAAGTATGATTTGTGTTCTTATACTCTAGATGTAAGCTGAGAAAGTATGATTTGTGTTCTTATACTCTAAATTCTAAACTAGCTTCAGCTGTGTTAATACACATCAGTGTTGCAGTGAGAAGCGTCTCTTGTCTCTGCTATCAGTGCCAGTGTCAGTGTCCAGTAAAGACCTGTCTCAATGAATTAATAATGTTCCCTTTTGCCCAATGTGTCAGGGGAGCTCACTGTGAGCCTCATGAAAGAGCAGTAACAGATCAGATACCAGGCTAATAGACTGCTGAGAAAGAAGATGTGGTTTATTGTCAGTATTCATTTAAATGATTCAGTGACTCTCCCACAGTTTTCAGTTCTTTTATTTGCTTGTCTCCAGCTCAGCACTTAGAACACACTTACAGTTTCTCTCAAATCCAAACACTTTTGTGTGATTTTTCTGAGATGATATACAGTAAGCCCTAGTGACTGCATGTTTTATGTGAAGGTCGATCCGACTGGCAGTGGGTGGGTGGCAGCAGCTGATGCAGCTCTGTTCCTAAAGAGGTCAGGGTTGGCTGACCTGGTCCTAGGGAAGGTGAGCAGAGACTTAGCTGAGTGCAGAAGCAACATCTCTCCCCTTGACTTTAGTATTTATTTATTTGCTTTGGTAATAAATGTAAATGTCTCCATAGATCTGGGATTTGGCAGACTCTGAACGAAAGGGTTCTCTCAACAAACAGGTAAAAATACCTTGTGAAGTTGCATCCTTATGTCTTTTCTCTTTTATATGCATCAAGCCAGGTAATATACTGTACCTCTTTCCTCAGCAATTCTTCATAGCCTTGCGGTTGGTAGCTTGTGCTCAAAATGGCGTTGAGGTGGCAGTCAAGAGCCTGAATGTGGCTGTTCCTCCCCCCAAATTTGTAAGTCTGCACCTGTACACTTTCTCATAAGCTCTGTGCTACAAATGCTGCAGGTGTTCATTTGAAATGCACATTTAGTGCTTGAATTAAAGTTGATTTATTTATTTTTTTTATCTCGCTGCCATATTTCCCAAAAATATTATTTTCTGAATCCAAACATGGAAATACGGTTGACAGTTCTACTGCAACATAAGATGAACTGAATTGTGTTGATTTCCAGCATGACACAAGCAGCCCGCTGTTAGCAGGAGGCGTGACTGTTGACATACCCTGGGTTGTCAAGGTGAGGCACTGTTGAGTTTTTGTTTTTGCCTTACTAGTGGAACATAGCGATCTGTGTTTATTTGTGATTTGTATTGAATATCATTGTTTTTGTCCTAAGAGAACCACAATAGAAGAGAAGTCATTCACTGATTAAAGTATGTGTCCATCAAAGAGTATGGTCTTTGTGTTCATGTAAGATCTCACATAAATCAAGTCAGCTCAAATATCACTCGAGACATTTATAATAATAGTGTCAGTAGTCTTTGTTCATACACATTAGCCAAAAGTGAATTCTGAAGGCAAGTGTGCTTCTTGACACACACAACAGTAACAATTGACTTATTTTCACAGCTGACAGGCTGGAATTTCTCTGTTTGTTGATCTTTGTGGGAACATGTTACTGTATCATTTAACCAACAGTACCCTCGTATGTCTTTTATAGTAACTGCAATCATTTTCTTTTCCTCAGCCTCAAAACTGTGCACATCTATTTTGTTATTTTTTTCTTTCCCAGCCTGAGGAGAAGATGAAGTTTGACGCCATCTTTGACAGTCTGGGGCCAGTAGGAGGGATGCTAACGGGAGACAAGGTCAAGCCTGTCCTGCTCAACTCCAAGCTGCCAGTGGACATCCTGGGCAGGGTATGATTCTTTTAAGAAAGACACTTTTTATATTACTTCAGCCTACTGACAAAGTCATTAAAAAATAATCATGCATGCAAGTGGCAAAACTAAACGCGGAAACAAACAGAGATGAATTGTTACCAGTTTGTGCAGGTGTCCTTAAAATAACCTAAATAGTTCATTAAAACATCTCATACTAAATAAAAAGTGACAAATAGTAGAGACACTCTTACCTGGAATTTTATGTAATGCAATGTTTTTGATATATAAGAATCTAAATGACAATAAATTAAACATCACAATGCAGAAAAAAACAAGGATTTGTAATCAAATGTCAGTCGTATAATAAAATCAGAGGGAGTGAGAGCTGGTAGTGAGTCAGAGCCTTCAGTGATGCATCATATACTAGAGTTTTGTATTGATGCATGCTGAACAATAATATTTGTGTGTATTGAAGGTGTGGGAGCTCAGTGACCTCGACAGAGACGGCATGTTGGACAAGGATGAGTTTTCTGTGGTAAGAAATGAGCTTTGTACCATTTTGCCACATTCATCCTCTTATTATCTAAATCATATACTAGTTCTCTTGTACAAAAAGGTGGTTTCCCTTCTTTCCCTGGTATTAGAATATTTTTGCTACTGGAAAACATTTGAAGGGTTTTTTTTTTTTTTTTTGCTCATTTTTTGTTTGTGTGCAGTTGTATAATATGTGAAACCATTACAGGCTGTGAAATTAAAAAATAGTTTCTTTAGACCTGAATGGAACAAAGATCAAGACAAGGATGCAGACTTCACGCTTCTGAAGTGTGAGGACTCTGCAACTGCAGAATTGTTTATTAACTGTCTTTTATTACTGACTTTATGTTGTCCTTTCCCAGGCAATGTATCTGGTGTACAGAGCTCTCGAGGGGGAACCTGTTCCCATGTCCCTGCCCCCTCCCTTGGTTCCAGCCTCTAAGAGGAAAAAACCCTCAGTTCCTCCTGTGATGCCCCTGTTGCCCTCACCCCCCTCTGTCAAAGACAGCCGCTCCACCCACACTGGCTCTAAGGCCTTGCCGCACCCTCCAAAACCCACCCCAGCTCCTGTCACAGCACCACCAGCTGCCCCTGTAAGTATGGCACCTGTTTCTGCTATGCATGTAGTACCTGTAAAGCTTCTGGATGTTTTATTTTACTACAATGTAGCTGCAACAACAAATATTTGAAATGATTTCAAACTGGCTGGTTCAATGTGTTTTTCAAAAAAACCAAGATGAGGAAGAGTGAAGGTAAGTGAGTTTGAGTTAGTCTTGTGTCATCAGTGTAGGTTGTTGTCAGTTTTGTTATGAAGCTAGATAGAAGTCTGTTTTGTTGCATGTGCAGTGGGTGGTGTCACCAGCAGACAAAGCCAGGTATGATGAATTGTTCAACAAGACGGATGGAGACCTGGATGGGCTGGTGTCTGGAGCTGAAGTCAGAGACATTTTCCTTAAGACCGGGCTGCCTTCTGCCACACTAGCACGCATCTGGTAAGAAATGATGGCAAAGCTGCCTTTCACCTCCTCTGCCCCTCTATTACACCTTTTCAACCAAGGCACTTCTAGGGCTGTTTGGAGCCAATGCCTAATTTTGAACCAGTTCTTTGTGTTTTGGCAGCCAAAAAACTGCCCAGGAAAACTGGTTCTACCTTGGCACCAACTCTGTTGGTCTAGAACTAAGAACCACTTATGTCAGGAGCTGGGGACAGGATTATTGTGATCAAAGACCACCTAAAACTCTGTGGCTACCATTAAAAAAAAAAAAAACAACAACAAAAGAGTAGTGTAGTCTTGCCTAACCTTTAATACCAAAATAAAAACACGAGCTTCATTGATGTGAAATCAAAGCAGCAGTGGACTCAGGGGACAGCCTGTTAGTTAGCTAAAGCCTAAGGCTAACATCTTACTTTCAGTATTAATATGAATCAATCAAAACATATTATTCTTCTCCAATTTAACCACCATCCATAGAAATCATGATGAACAGCTCAAATGCATTGAACTAGTGTTTGGATTCCAATATAGACTCACAAAGCCAGGAGCAACACTACAAAGGAGACACCACAGAGAGACACTGAAGTTTGCCATTGTTGCTATTGCTCTTGGCGCTAGCATTACTGGCAAAGGAGAGGCGTACTCAGACGTATACAGTAACATAATTATGTGTCTCTGTTGTGGCTCTCTACCCCATGGAAAAGAAAACTGGGGAGTTAATTTAAAACTTTTTCTTTCTTTTAAAAGTAAAATTAATTAATTTATAATTCCCAACATCACTAGTTCCTTTCAAGGTTTCTTAAAACCCTCCGTCCTCACTGTTTAGATTTGGATCCCCCCCATAAAAATATTTAGCAGGAAGAAGGGGAAGAAACCTCAGCAACAGAAGAGGGACCTGCTGTCAGAACAGACATGCATGCAGCAGATGTTGAGAGCAGATAGAGTCAAAGGCACTGTGATTATTAATTTAATAATATTTGGAGTGAACTTGCACAGTACTTGTGATGATGGGGCAGAAAAATATTAGCAGTTTACAGAACACTGCAGTGTATGTCCTACCACTAGAATATCACAGCAAATTGATTTGTATCTTCACAGAGTTGATTAGTTTGTCCTGTCGTGACCATCCTGTATATTACGTCTCCATAACTGCTGTACATGATCATCAGCCAGGCCATCAAAATCAGTCTTTGCCTGAGGTGTAAATCGTTATTTTCTTATTTAACTTCTGTCTGTTCTCTCAGGGAGCTCTGTGACATTGGAGACATTGGGAAACTGACCCGAGACCAGTTTGCCCTGGCTCTTCATCTAATCAATCAGAAGCTGGCTAAAGGCCTGGACCCTCCACAGAGCCTCTCCCCAGAGATGATCCCTCCATCTGACAGACAAAACATCAAACTGGTGAGTTGCTCTTGTGAAGTTTTGTGAAGTATTTTGGAATCCATCAGCAGCACCACTTTTTGTAGATACAAACAAAAGCTCAAAGTTTGTTTGGTTTATTTCAAAAGTGAGTTTGTTGCATTTGCCACTTTCTTTACATTAGAGAACAAAGTGAAATCAGTTACAGCAGATGTATTTCAACATAAGACACAGAGCTGCTCTCTCTGTGTAGCTTTGTATTATCCTCACATTACCATTACGCTCATGTCAATCTCCCTCCCATCCTTGCTGGTTGTGTCTCCATCTGTGGCTTCAGGTGTAGCTTTTGCAAAGCCATCAGTGAAGCAGTGTTTATTTGTTGTGCTGAGCCGTGACTGTTTTATCTTCCACTGTAATATGTCCTAGGTATCCAAGTTTTTTTTTGTTGTTGTTTTTTTTAAATCAACATATGAGTAATTTGCCTTTCTCTCTCAGTGTCGCAAAATGAGTCTATACCATGTATGTGATGAGAGTAAGTCTTAGCCTAGAGTGGAAGTAGCTGTAAAAATCAGGGTAATGTTTTACCTGTAGTAAAGAGCTTAAATTAGCTCTTTAACAGTCGTCTGTCTTGTTCCCTCTCCAGAACAGTGCGGCCAACCTGGCCGCCGACTTCTCTGCCATCAAGGAGCTGGACTCACTCAGTAACGAGATAGTCGAACTTCAAAGGTAATCTTTGGATCTTAAATTCATTTCAAAATGGAAAACACCATGCATATTCTTGCTGAAGCTATATTGGTGCAGGTTATGGCACTGGTGGTGACAAGAGGTAACCTAAAGACTGTCCTTACTTAGTTTCCAAGACATGCCTTAGAGATGATGAGCCAGTATTTTGACATTAGTTTTATTAGGCCAAAAGATTTATTTTTAGTGTGTGTATCTCACGCTCACAAAATGATCAGTCTTGCAGCCCTAGTTCAGAGGTTGTTGATGGCCTGTGGAAGAAGCTCTGAAGCACAGATGTTAAGTATCCAAAGTATTGGAAGTCATATTTATGTGCAACTGTATGAATGTAGAGTTTGCGGCAGTTTAGATGGGCTGCAAAAATAAATGGTTTAAATCAGGAATGTGGAAGTGTTGGTGGTCCCAGCTAAGCTTGGTACTTATGAACTACACTGCAAGGAAGAGTTTAATAATGATACAGTCATGCTCTCAGACTTTCTTGGAACACTCATTCCCAGCATTAGTGAAAATAAATGGGCATTTGTAATTTTTCTGCAAGCTACTGACACAGCAGATGGCTATAAAGCTGAGTTACATAGCTTATGCCTGACAGTGATGTGGAGGGAGGAGAGTGTTGGGCAGAAAACAACACTTCTTCTATTCACCTTCCCCTGCTTTGTTTCACTGTTTTTTAACTGTTCAGATACTTGGTCTCCAAAATATCTAGCAAAAAATGTTTCTAAAGGTTATATGATTGTGTCACATATGTTTATTTTACATTTAACTTCTGTTAGGAAAAGAGACAAGATTAAAAAGTCTCATTTCTGCTTCACAACATCTTGTGTAACACAGTACTTTTCAGTAACAGATGTAATATTTTTCACTAATGATTCAGTTTTCTTTATCTTTCATTTACATTTTCTTCACCACTTTTTAGGCAAGATCTGAACAGAAAATCTTTTTTCATAGCATTTACATGTCATCTCTGTTTCACTGGTGGATTATCAGTATCACCAGTTGTGGATTTATTTTCACAACTTAATAGAATTTGGGTTCCCTATTTAAGAAAGCTGAGAGTGAGAAGTGAGAAAGTGTAGTTCCACCTCTTTGGACACACACACACACACACACACACACACACACACACTAGATGACAGCTGTTTGAGGTCGGGAAGTGAAATAAGAAAGATGGCTAACAGTAGAAACTGAGTGACAGAGAGCACAGCTTCAGACTGGGAGTTGATCAAGAGAAACGATGATGCATATTTGTGACTGCTTCAAAATGTGGCAGCAGCCTTCTGCTCAAGATGAAGAGGAGGGTGCTGATGAAGATGATGATGGGTAAGAGGAGATTTGGATACTTAGCTTGAGTTGAATGCAGATTTGCTCAAGGAGTGTGTTTTGAAATAAGAAGAGAATGTGGAAAATGTATGCCATGTTGAACATTTGTAGTTATTTTTAGTCTGATGAAAAGTTGATGGCTGTTTAATTCAGTCATCTAAAAGTGAAACTGAACAGAAATAATGTGCTTGTACACGATAAATGTACATAATGTATGCATAATTTTTGTCTTAAGTGTGCGATACCTTTTTCAGACTGAAACATGAGCAGTTTCGCCTAGCCTAGCCCTAGCATGAGGTTGTCCTAAACAAAACAGTACCATTACATTCTCATAGGCTGAAGTGCACATGTTGACTATGTGAATAAACAATGCAGCAGCCTTGTGAAAACTACAGAAATGGATACAAGGGTGGATCAAGTACAAGAATTGCACTTAAAAATAAAATTTAAATAATACCACTATGTTTCAGTACATGCCCTGATGCCTACTGTTTTACTGAAAATCATTTTTAAATCAAAGTTTTGGTCTGGATATTTATTTAGGTGCCTCAATTTGCCTTTGGTATCCCTATTAATGCACTGTTTACAAATGTTGAGGTAAAAATGTTGGATAGGTTTGAGAGCAATTCCAGTGCAGTATAATACTGGGTTTTCTGTCAGCTTGAAATGGATGTTGTCCATACTGAGACTTAGTTCATGGCTAAACTCACAGTTGTACCTATGCACTGTGATCAGTTGTTGTCAGTGATAATGTATAATGATTTGAGAGACAATGTGCTGAGCACCCTGACTATAGCACAGTAAGCACAGCACACCTGCTATATATATGGAACTGAAATAGTTCCAGACTTGTGTTCTTTTTTTATTATTAGCAGTTCTGAAAACAAATCAAAGTTATAATTGTCAGTTGATACACAAGTAATCATATGTCCCTTATCCTCAGCCCACCCTGTTCTTTCCTCTGTCTGTCATGGTGGATGAAACAGTGAGGTAGAGGGGATGAGCACACAGGCAGCACAGATGATACATCATGATTCATCATCACTCTTCCCTCCTCCCTCTCTTCCTCCCTCCATCCTCAAGCCAGCCATCTGCTGCTCACTCCTCATCTCCCATACATTTGACCAAGCAAGCACATGCTCACTTTCCCCAACACTCACCATCGTTGTGCTTTTATCACTGTGCATCTGCAGCTGTACAGTCTTACACCCACTCACCTTTCTACTTATTGCAACTCACACAGGCGCACGTAGCTACAGGCGTTTTAAGTGGCTCACCATACTGTGGAGCTGTATTTTCAGGACATCATAGTTATTCAAGGAGAGGAGAAGGTTCAGGGGCAGGTGAAGAAGTCAGCAGAGAGCTGGCTCAGGCTGGGTGGGCTTAGAGTACCAGGTCTACCGTCTCTGTCCTCACAGTGGCTAAATACTCCTGTTTGTTGTGCTGGACACCCAGAGAGAAGAGCTCTGTGGAAGATGAGATCAAGGAGAAGGAGGAGGCCATCAGACAGCGCAGCAACGAAGTGCAGGTAAGGACACACTATCTCTTGGACTTCATGCAGCTGTCTCACTTGCCTGGCTAGTGCCAGCTCATTTTTGTGCCAAAGTTACTCCTGGACTCTACTACTTAAAGAAGGACTTGATGGTGATTTTTAACCACTACCAATTTCAAACTGGGACTTAACCAGATGTGAGCAGCATGAGTGTTTTTGATCTTTTCAGTCCACACCGACCTCCGTACAGCGTCTCTCGTCAGAGCTGCTGTCTGTCAGCAGGAGGACAGTGCGGTCTTCACCTGGCTGACGACAGCAGAAATGTAGTGGACAATAATAGTTTTCATGTAGGCTCGTCAGCAAGGAATCAACAGCATTGACATGTATGGATTTATTAATTGTATTAATTTTCCTATCTTGCTACAAAGTACAGGGGGCAAAATAAAAACCAGAAAGCTCACAGTGATAGCAGGAGCCTGATCCATCAGAAGAGATTCAAGTAAAACGTTTCCAACACATAGTCTATCAGGTGATCTACCTGGTTTAAGTTGCTATCTGTGGTGATTACACTTCAAATGTGCCAAAAAAAAAAGACTCAAAGTGTTCCAGGTTTGGCATGTGTGTCTCCAAGTCAGTGTGGATTGGCCCATTTGATAGATTGGAAGTCTGTTTCATGGGACAGGCAAGTGACATATAAAAGTTGTGATGACAGCATCGCGGAGATGTTACATCTGTCCACTGTTTCTGCAGTGAGAGCAGATGTCTGTGCGTAACCTGTTTATTTTGCATTTGCACCCAGTGCAACCTCTAAAAACAGTCATACCTTAAATAAATTTGGTCGCCAAATGCAAGTAATCATTCGCAGTCTGGAGCTCTGGTGGCTATTGTAAAGTAGGTGTATGAGCATAAATTTATTTCTGCAACTTCTACAGATGGTAAGACCCACAGGTGATGAGTCAGTTGTTTACCTGTGTTTTGATGAATATACTGGAGAAGGAGATAAATAATATGTTTTTTCAGAAACACAGTTAATGTTGCTCAGAGAGGGTGAGGCTGGTGTCCTTGTGTAGGTGTGTCAACCTCCTCTGAGCCTGAGGAATGGGTTCTATTTTAGGAACTGGTGTTCTGCAGGGTGGCACCTATTTCCTCCTGTTTCACCTTTGCTTTGATATGTACAGGACTTGCAAGATGAGGTAGCGAGAGAGAGCGAAGAGCTACAACGGCTTCAGGCTCAGCGGGTTAAGGTCCAGGAGGCTTTGGAGGAGTTAGACCAACAGAAGAGCTCCCTGGAGGAGCAGCTGGCTCATATTCGACAGCAGACTAGCCAAGAGACCCAACTGGTACGCCTTCTAGGTTTTTATTTGATGGCAGACTCAATCGTGTCAATACTGAAAGCTACTGTATATTATTTAAAAAAAAAAATCATTAACTGGCAGAGGACATCATTAATTTTAATTGCTAACATAATCCATTCACATGACTCTGAACTCCGGAGTCACATGACTGCCAGTTTGTTCAAAATGGTGATATCTATATTAGATCTCGTCACTGCAGTCGGAGCATGAGGAGCAGGAGCAGAGAATATGTCAGTATGAAGAGGAGCTGGTCCAGGCCAGAGAAGAGCTCCTCGCTCTGCAGGAGGAGAGCAGGAGGCTGCAGGAGAAGGTCCAGGCTGCTCAGGAGCAGCTCACACCCCTGCAGGACTCTGTGCGAGACTCCTTTGCACAAGTTGCACAGGTCGGTTTGTTTGCATCTCTGTATGTCTCACAGGCATAAAGATTCTTTTCTCTCTGCAGCTTGTAGACCACAGGTAATAAAATAAATGTTCTCTTTGCTCTTTC
>NW_018128009.1:1231514-1246631 GCF_001952655.1 Monopterus albus
TCTTAGGTTCAGCAAAAACTGAATGACCTTCAGATAGAGGAAAGGTCAGTGACTGCCCAGCTCAGCTGGAAGAGAGCCCTCGAGGACAGCTCTCCTGTTATGGTCAATGGATCAGCAGCTCACACAACAGATCTGCACCAAGAGGACCCCTTCCAGGAAGACCAGACTTCAGAGCTCAAGGAGGAACAACCCACAGCTATCTGCAGTCTTCAGAAAGAACAATTGGATCAAAAAGAGAAAGGAGTGACTGAGATGGAAGAGGAACATGAGAAGGAGGATGAGATTCCAAACACAATAGAGGAGGAAAAGCTGAAATCTGATGCCTTGGATGATCTCTTTACTAGTCTGGCCTCTTCTGACATGTACAATAATCTGTCGAACCTCACCAAGCCACAGGAGAACACTGTTAGGGTAATAAATGAACCTGCCTCAGTTGTCAATCCTTTTCTAAATGAAAAGAAGCCACTATAAGGCCTACAACTGCACTTATACCACAGCTGTATAGTGTTTAACAACATTATAATTTTGTTTTAGATGGGGTTTTTAACACTCATCAAGCATGAGCAAGCAGTGCAACAGAATTCATTTACATTCGGTGTGATCACAGTTTTATAGGAGACAGGAATTACAGTATTATGTATAACTTCTCAGTGTCTCTGTAGGTAACACTAGTCATTACTGTGTTGTCTTCTCATGTCTTCAGGAATACAGTAGCCCTGCTCCTGATGCCTCCTTAGTAATTGCAGAAGACACAGAGGAACTGCCTGAAGAGAGCCCACCAAAGGTAAAGTTATGAGTCACTGAAGAATACCTACAGTGGGTACGGAAAGTATTCAGACCCCCTTCAATTTTTCACTCTTTGTTATATTGCAGCCATATGCTAAAATCATTTAAGTTCATTTTTTCCTCATTAATGTACACACAGCACCCCATATTGACAGAAAAACAGAATTTTTGACATTTTTGCAGATTTATTAAAAAAGAAAAACTGAAATATCACATGGTCATAAGTATTCAGACCCTTTGCTCATCCCTGAGATGGTTCTACACCTTCATTTGAGTCCAGCTGTGTTTGATTATACTGATTGGACGTGATTAGGAAAGCCACACACCTGTCTATATAAGACCCTACAGCTCACAGTGCATGTCAGAGCAAATGAGAATCATGAGGTCAAAGGAACTGCCTGAAGAGCTCAGAGACAGAATTGTGGCAAGGCACAGATCTGGCCAAGGTTACAAAAAAATTTCTGCTGCACTTAAGGTTCCTAAGAGCACAGTGGCCTCTATAATCCTTAAATGGAAGACGTTTGGGACGACCAGAACCCTTCCTAGAGCTGGCCGTCCGGCCAAACTGAGCTATCGGGGGAGAAGAGCCTTGGTGAGAGAGGTACAGAAGAACCCAAAGATGACTGTGGCTGAGCTCCAGAGATGCAGTCGGGAGATGGGAGAAAGTTGTAGAAAGTCAACCATCACTGCAGCCCTCCACCAGTCGGGGCTTTATGGCAGAGTGGCCCGACGGAAGCCTCTCCTCAGTGCAAGACACATGAAAGCCCGCATGGAGTTTGCTAAAAAACACCTGAAGGACTCCAAGATGGTGAGAAATAAGATTCTCTGGTCTGATGAGACCAAGATAGAACTTTTTGGCCTTAATTCTAAGTGGTATGTGTGGAGAAAACCAGGCACTGCTCATCACCTGTCCAATACAGTCCCAACAGTGAAGCATGGTGGTGGCAGCATCATGCTATGGGGGTGTTTTTCAGCTGCAGGGACAGGACGACTGGTTGCAATCGAGGGAAGGATGAATGCGGCCAAGTACAGGGATATCCTGGACGAAAACCTTCTCCAGAGTGCTCAGGACCTCAGACTGGGCCGAAGGTTCACCTTCCAACAAGACAATGACCCTAAGCACACAGCTAAAATAACGAAGGAGTGGCTTCACAACAACTCTGTGACTGTTCTTGAATGGTCCCGCCAGAGCCCTGACTTAAACCCCATTGAGCATCTCTGGAGAGACCTGAAAATGGCTGTCCACCAACGTTTACCATCCAACCTGACAGCACTGGAGAGGATCTGCAAGGAGGAATGGCAGAGGATCCCCAAATGCAGGTGTGAAAAACTTGTTGCATCATTCCCAAAAAGACTCATGGCTGTATTAGCTCAAAAGGGTGCTTCTACTAAATACTGAGCAAAGGGTCTGAATACTTATGACCATGTGATATTTCAGTTTTTCTTTTTTAATAAATCTGCAAAAATGTCAAATTCTGTGTTTTTCTGTCAATATGGGGTGCTGTGTGTACATTAATGAGGAAAAAAATGAACTTAAATGATTTTAGCATATGGCTGCAATATAACAAAGAGTGAAAAATTGAAGGGGGTCTGAATACTTTCCGTACCCACTGTATATCATACAGAAGGTAAAGATAAGATAACATAGATAAGAAGCCTTTTTTGTCATTGTATTAAAAAATACAACAAAATTGCGAGTGCCCTTCCCACCACTGGTCTGTTTCTGTACATTCTTGTCATTGTTGCTGTGTCATTTAGCCAAGTGAATTTTCTAAAATTCCTTGTACTGCAAAAACTACTATTAATGCAGTAGCCAAGTCAAGGTGTTAATGTTTCCATTACTACATCTACGGACTGTGACAATCGCACAAAAAAGTAGTAGCGTGCTCATATGTTTACAGATGCCTCCAAATGTGCGTGATGCACCAGAATACAGCCTGATCATTTAAATGTTTTTAGGAATGTATTCAGTGAAATGTGTGGCGTGGACACAGTGTTCATCATTTACTGTAGCATTTAAGCTTCTCAGCGGGGCCTTGTCACTGGTCACTAGGTTGAATCACCAGAGTCAGAGAATAAACAGGAGCCAGCAGAGTCCCCAGAAACTACCGCCTCCTCATTACCACTGCAAGTCGGGCCTCTCTCCTTGCCGCCGCAGACCAGCCCTCCCTCTCTGCATGAGATGGACTTCTTCCATTCAGACCCGTTCACCCACCGTATGTCTTCAAAAACAAATATTTATTAAGAGCTGAGGTTCCACCTGTTTCAGATTCAGATGTAGTTGTACATTTTAAAAAGTTTTGGGATCTGGGTGATGTTGTTAACTTTGTAATGTATATATCTTCTAGTTTAATATTCAGTATATTCAAGTACAATCAATGATTCAACAGTGTCAATGTTTTTTCTTCCTTTGTAGATGATCCATTCAAAGACGACCCGTTTGGAAAAGCAGATGCTGCAGGTGAATTCTTCAAGTCATATCCACACTTGAAAGTGATGAAAATACAAACTAAACTGTTTCCTGTAAAACTAATCTCAAACTGTATTAATTTCTGATCTGACAAGTGTGCATGATTTCCATATCTGTTGCTGTGTTTGTTAAAGCAGATCCATTTGGAGGAGATCCATTCAAAGGAACTGACCCCTTTGCTGTAGACTCTTTCTTCACACAGACCTCAAGCGCCCCCTTTTCCTCAGATGATCCTTTCTCTGCCTCAGCTGACCCATTTGGTACCACTCCAGGCATGCCAGAACCAGACCTGTTTGCAGCCAAGCTGAACGACGCAGCAGCTGCACCAGCAGCAGGTCCAGATCCCTTCACCTCAAAACCAACCAATCCAGCTTTAGCAACCAAGGATCCATTCAACTCCACGAGGAATAACATGGCTGAGTCTGATCCATTCGGAGGTAAAGTGAACGCCATGCCAGAGACAGATCCTTTTGGTTCTCAGGATGGAGGAACAGATCCTTTTAGCTGGTCCCCACCGAGCTCTGATCTGGCAGTGGTGAGTTGGTCTCACCTGGTCCGAGTGCAGTGAATCATGTCATGAATGTTTTATGAAGATGATGTTTGTTTTCAAAGTTAATATTTGTACACATGGTTGTTAATAGGCCTGTCTTTTTAATTGTAACCAGTTGTACAGAAGATTAGTTTTCATCATCTAGCTCAGATGCAAATATTCAAATATACTAATATAATTTGCAGACCTGCCAACCTGTATGCATTTTACGTAGCAGATACGCATTTTGACATCAAAATGCACTGTTACAATTTGTCGCTCCAAATATTATTAAATTAATAATCACAGTGCCTTTGATTCTATCTGCTCTCAACATCTGCTGCAAAAGCTGGTGACACCTTTTGACTTGACCTGGTGTGCAGTAATGTTAGTCTACCCCAATGAGCATCTAACCTATAGACCTAGGTTGTCCTGCTGATAAGAAGAAGAAGAAGAGATTGACCGATTGTACCGCCACATTTGGGGATGAAAGACAATGTGTCTCTTTAATGTCATTTCAAGTGACAGTAGCTCAGATTCATTAAGCAACAGAAACACTTGACCTTGATTTGATTCCTTACGTTCCCCCTCCTTCCTCTGGCTGGCTGGTTCCTCAAGTGAGGACTGTTCTTTGAATGCCTTTAAAAGGTAAATGAACAGAGAGGATGTGGAGAGTTGAGACTCATATTAGCCTAATGTTAAGTATGTTTATCTTTATGCAAGCCAGTTTGCTTGTTCCCTTGCTTGGCAACGTATGCTATATTGTCTGTGTGTCACAGATGGTTAAATGTGACTTTTCATAGTATTAATAATATTGATTATTGCAGCCAAACTTATAATCGTAATGAGCATTATGCACCTTGGCTGATAAAAGGCAAGCGCATGTGCAGCAGAAATTCCTATGGAGTTACCGGGAGAGATGGCCATGTCTCCACATCTCCAGACTTCCCCACCGTGCATTCTGCAGTAACATTACTGATATTGACATCAACCATCCACAGGTTAATAACTGAACATCAAATGATGTGTATTTTCAGAGCAGTATGGATGTATTGGCCCATTTTACTTCACAGTACTTGCGAGTGGTACGGCAAGACTTTGGTCAAGGTTGGCAGGTCTGAATTTGTATGATCTAAAAATTCTTTAAAAAAAGCGGAATAACACCTTAAATCATCGAATTTTAAAATGTTCATATGTATTAAAATAATAGTCACAATATCAGAGCCTTTGTTTTAATAAGAATTATCATGCTAGGTGTAGGTAGTATTAGACACCACTATTGTTTTCTGTTTATTTGATTCTTTTTTTTTTTTTAAAGCTACTGTCTTGGTCAGATTTCACACTAAAGTATCATGAAAAGCAACAGTTAAGATTTTTACATTTTCTCCAGAGTAAATAGACCCTATATTGTTTTGAGCCATACACATAATCACAGGTTTGTTGGTATATGGGGTTCAGTGGGTAGAGCAGTCGTCTCCTAACCGGAGGGTCGGAGGTTCGAATCTCAGAGCCTGCAGTCCACGTGTCGAAGTGTCCTTGGGCAAGACACTGAACCCCCAATTTGCCCCTGATGGTTAGAGCCATCGGTTGAGTTGGCGCCGCAGATGGCTGCTTCGGTTCTGTACCGGAAACAAACTCTTTGTGTGTAACATAACTGGCCAAGTAAAAGTGATTATATGATGCTGATAGAGGCAAGTTTACCGACAAAATTTAAATTGATTGCCTTACATTACGTGTACACTGCAGAGTTTATTATACCATATGCAACAGCAAGGTTTTTATATGTTTTGTTTTTAGAAAGATACTGCAGCAGCCAATGATCCGTTTGCTCCAGGTGGTACGACAGTGAGTGCCAGCTCAGATCCAGGTATGACCTGTGGAATGCTGCCATCCTGTGGGGCTAGAGGCCACTGCAGCTGTTTTAAAATTTTAAAAATATTTGGAACATATTGCACTGTACAAACTGTAGTATTTACAGCAGCTGTGTGAGTTTGTTATATGCTCAGTCACTTTGTGCTCATGTGTTTTAGATCCGTTTGCCGCTGTGTTTGGTAATGAATCATTTGAAGGGGGCTTCGCAGATTTCAGTGCCTTGTCAAAGGTAATTTTTAGATCGAGTTCAGTTGATCATGTCCTGTGCTTTGCATACACAGTACTGAAATGACACGTGGTATCGAGTGAAAAGGACTAAATGTCAAGTCATAAATAATACTGGTCAGTTTAGTTTGCGCAAGGAAAAATTATTGCAACACAGTGAACTCACTTCTGTGAAACCAGACTATGAATTGACTCAAGCTGAAAGACAGTTGGTGGGTGGAGGAGTATGCTGCGGTTTTCACAAGGAAACAGCTTGATTGTCTAATTTTCCACCTGAGGGTGTTTTTTCCTCTAAACTAGTCAGTCATTTCAGACATTATACAACAATATGTCATGTAATATCTTAAATTATTGAAGTTGCAAAAAAATTTGTGAGAGATGTCCTGCACATTGTCAGATTATCATTGTTTGTAAACCTCAACATCTCTGTGTGAATATGCACTGAAGGTGCTGAATGGTGAAAAAACCTCAGCCATATGGCAAAATGTGCTGTGATTTCACCTCTGGTGTTTTTTGTCAACATATGGTTGGATTTGATTTGATGGGAATGTTCTCTTTCAGCCAAGCAGTGCTGACCAGTTTGGCATCAACAATAAGAACCTGTTCCAGGAGGACACTCCGCCTGCCAATGCTGACATACCCCCAGCCTTGCCCCCAAAAACTGGTACGCCGACTAGACCCCCTCCTCCTCCTCCAGGTTGGTACTTGTTAATGTGCACATCACTTGGCAATAGCTGTGTTGCTTTCAGATGTTTGGGGATGTATCAGCAGTGTGTGTTAGTTATTTCAAACGGAGCCTGTCTGTGCCTCACCTGTCCAGTTAAGAGATCGTCCATCACCAAAACAGAGTCCTCTGACTCCTCCCATCGACGAGGACACTTGCTCCCACATCCTCCAGGAGACTTCTCCTCCTCTTCCTCCTCCACTTCCCTGCCTGCCAAGGATCCTTTAGCTGACCCCTTCGCCCCCTCCTCCCCTCCTCGTCACAACATACGGGCAGCTGACCGATTTGCCAGCTTTGACAAAGTGAGCACCACCCTTTCGCCCTCTCCCTCACCTCCACCTGACTCTCAATAGACATCCCCTCTTCTCTTTTTTTCCTGCTAATAAATCACATTCAGTTGTTCAGTAAGGTTACAGCCACTAAGCAAATCAGGCCAGCTTTATAAATCACTCCATCCACTGCCAGTAAAAAGACCTGAAGACGTGAACTAATTAGATCATGTAGTGCCCCACAGTAGCACAGGTTCTCAATGCTATATTTATGTTTATTTAATAACTTTTTCTGTTTCTGAAGTTGTCTTTTATCCTGTCTGCTGCTGGTGTATATTCTAGCTCTTTATTAGGAATACTTTATTTGACTTACATTGTAAAGATACTTACAAAATTATTTTCTGTTATAGATTTATATTGGGATTGCACTTAATTTAAGCCCCATGACTGAGGTTGCACTGTTACTTATGAAGAAATGTGTTGAAATGTCATTATAGCAATTATAGATACAGAAATACTTTAACCCTACAACATATATATATAATTTCAGGCACAAGTTTACTACACAAATCTGTCGTTATGATACTAAGTCCATTGTAATGGTTGGCAGTGAATGGAGAGATAAGAAGCTGCTTGTATTTGGTTCTTGTTAGTCATCCCAACCGAGCACACTGACATTACATCATGTGCATGTGCAGGTGTGTGTAAAAAGAGTTATTACAACATTTAAAAATTAGGGCCTTTTTTTCCGCAAGATATTTTCTGCACCTCAACACTAAATCTGTGTCTTGGGTCAATTTTAAAATGTCACTGGTGAATCTAGTTATTTTGGGGTTACTGGGGTCACTGACTGGGCTCAGACTGGGCACATCTGTGAGGTGTAACATCAGCTGACCTTGACTATGAAAATGCAGAGTAGTACCTGCTGAATCATTTCAGACTTTTTCTGCCTTAGAACCTTTAACTTTCACAATTCAATCACTGTTAAACTCATTGATGAAATAAGCTCCAAGACTGTATTAATACATTCCTCTCATAGGTAGCAGTGTGGTTAATCTATTAATTATTTTGCTTAACCAAGAGCAACAGAGGAACTCGGTAAACTGCATAAATAGACATATGTTAAACAATCACAATAACAAAGAAGCCAAGTTATAACTGTTGCAGCTAACAGGGAAAGTAGTCATTGGACAGTGGTCTAAACATGGGCTGTGTTGATGCATCTGGAAGAAACTGGTAACAGTACTAAACCCCTCCCAGCCCTTCCCATTGTAACATTTCGTAGAAATATACTGTCACACTGTGTGACTTCTTAAGAGACCGTGTCAATTCTAGTGCCTCTCCCATCATATGGCTGCACCCGCATGTGCCTTTTGACCCTTGAACTGCAAGCACTAACTGTGTGTTTGATTGTCTGGCTCTCGTTCCCTCACACCACAGCCTCTGCCATTCCTCAAATCAATGTTTTTTGTTTTGTTTTTTTTTTTGCTTTACATGCCGCTATTTATTTCTCCATGCATCCTTTTATCTGTCCATCCATCCATTCATTGCTTCATTTACCAGTTCATTTAGCCCTTGTCTGGTCAGCACTGTGTTGTGGAGAAACAGATCACCTGTATTCTCTCTCTGTGTCTTTACACCTCTGTCAAAGAAGTTTAATAAAGAGTTGAATTAAGGGCACCATCTCTGGCTTCTATGTGCATCCATGACATCATGATCTGCCAATTCCTGAGCTTTAAAATACCAGCATTTTTGCATTTTCAGTTCATTTATCATGAGTTGTCACCTTACTTTACATTATTGCTGACTTTTTTTCCAAAGCCTATTTTAAATTTAAGATTATTTTCTTTCAATCGGCTTCTGCAACTTGATTAAGGCATTTTCAAGATTAATCTCAAACAAATTTTTGTCTGTGCACCTTGAAATTTAGATTTTCTTATACTATAGTGAAATACACTGATCAGCCATAACATTATGACCACTGGCAGGGGAGGGGAATAACACTGACTATCTGTTACAGTAGCACCTGTCAGTGTGTGGGGGATATTAGGCAGCAAGTGAACATTCAGTCCTCAAAGATGATGTGTTGGAGGAAGGAAAAATGGGGATCTGAGTGACTTGACAAGGACAAAACTGCGATGGCTGACAACTGGATGAGAGAAATGGTGAACTGGAGACAGGGTCATGGACGCCCACAGCTCACTGATGATGAGATCAACCTACTGTAGATAAAATTTTTAACTACCATTTGTACTTTTCAAAAGATTAACATTTATTTGACTCTTTGTTAAAATGGTTGAAAATGAGAAATACTGTCCATTGGTCTTTATGAAGCGAAAGAGTCAGGGGCTGTAGTGGTGATATCACACCTAGAGCGGTGAGGATGTTGAATTTGTCTAAAAGATTCTCTAACCCGTCCTCACGACCACAGTTTTCACTCCTTTTACATAAGTTTGTCACTGAATTGTAGACACATCTGTGTTCTTCCTGACAGTAGAACTGTGGAAGCAAATTGATTCACAGATTACGCCCACACTGCAGGTCTTGGTGGGTGTTGTTGGTCTGTAGTGGTTAGTACCTACCAACAGTGTCTAAGGAAGCTGCAGAGCGACACGGGTGACAACCAACTGCCACATTGACTCAGTCCTATGTAAACAGTATTAGGCAGGTGGTCATAATGTTATGCCTGATCAGTTTAAATGGCTACATGGGTTGCAGGACAACAGGCTTCCAATATTGTACACTGTGGTGTGCTGTGGAAAATGTTTGGCAGTAATATAGATTTAGAGGATTTGCACTAAGTGGGCTAAAACATTCAAAACACCAGATTGGTCCTTTTCAGTGTTTGGGTCGAATCAGTTCAGTACCTAGAAGTTAAAAAGGTTAATATGCAACTGATCAGATCACAAATATGTGAAGTTTTCTTTACAACTCAGGAATAAAAAGCATGATCACTGTTGCTAAGTACTTCAATGATGTCTGAGTTCCTTCATGTTTAAAAGCAGCAGTGGGATACTTCTCTTACAAGTGATAAATGCATGTTCCCTCCTTAATCCATTATGTTTCCTAAATGTTATGATCATGCATGTTCTCTGTACCGTACATTGAAATCATCAGCTCTTGTGAGTGTCGTCATTGTTGCCTACTTTTCTTTGCATGAGTGAATACACACTTGTGATTTCTCTGTCATTCATGGAGAATAGTGAACGTGTTGACACAGTGCATGTCCTGTGTGTAATGATTAGCTAGTGTACTATGAATTCTCTTTCGTTGTCCTGATTTTAGTCATACAACTCATTTGTCCTCTGATCTGCTTTTATCCTGGTCCCATTCCTCCACAGAATCTGTAGTCTCGTGCCTGTGGGGTGACCTCAACTGTTGTTTTCCCCCTTAGGTTGGTTGTGTTTCACTAAGGGGACTGGAAGATACTTTGGCTGTGTAGACCACTTCGTGTTATCTGTCACACAGGTGTAACTTATGGCTGCATTACATTTAGGTGTGTCACTTCCCTGTTACCGTGCATGTTGGCGCGCTGCGATGACTCCCTGGCACAGATAGAAGTATGGGACCAAACCGAGCACACCCCTGGTCACTACCACTAAACTAAAAATCCTGTGCAATTAATAAAATGTTATTGTTTTCATCCACGAACAAAGAAGACAGTTAAATGTTTGACTGATTAAATTGAAATGAAACAAAGCGCAACAAAAGTTCTTATCTTTAGAGAGAATCGCTTTTTATATTTTCATATATTTTGTGTATCAAGCTCTATTTTCTTCCTGAGTATAGATGATACTGGTCTTAAAGCTGCTCAATTCAAGTTCAAGTGAGGCGACATACTTGGCCAGGCCTTATCTAAAAACATCCAGGCTTGGTGTGTGTAGAGGCTGATTTCACTGTGTCCTTCACTCTCTCCGATCAGTCGGTGAAACACCATCATTCACAGATAATGCTTGTGTCAGAAGTACTGGTCTGTTTTCTAGTGCCAACAAACTTGGCTTTTTGTTTTGTAACTTTTTGATATTGCTAGCGTGGCTCTGCCGATACCTTGTAATCGACCGCCACTGTGTTTCAGCTCATGTTCAGTAGCCTACTGATGCTCTTGTACCATCATCTTCCATCTGTGTGAAGTCTCACGCTCTGGTTTTTTGCTTGTTCAGGCAGTTCCTCACCATGTGGAGCTGTGTGTTGCATTAAACACAATCCAGGCCACAACTAAGTAGGCTATGGTTTTTGCAAGCTCTTTTTTAACCTTGATCATGCCCCTTGTTGTTGCGTTAAGATTCTGCTTTGGGGCATGTATTTTCAGTGTTGTTTATCTACCCTCTAGTTTAATTAGGTTCAGATATTCATTTAACATTTTAATGATGTTGCCCAGGGGTGTACTTGATTTGTTGTATACTGTTCATTTTAATTAACTACAAATTAGTGTTAGACCTGTGCCTCTCGTGTAATGACACAAGATGTCTCCTTTGAGAAGAAGTCTGTTGTCCGTAGGTTTTCAAAAGGTTGATCATCTTCTTCCTCTTCTTTCAGCTGTTCCCGTTAGGGGTCGCCACAGCAAATCATCTGTTTCCACCTAACTCTATCCTTGGCATCCTCTACTCTCACCCCAATTAATGTCATGTCCTCTTTTCATGTCCTTTTTTCAAGAGGTTGATCATAAATGTCAATTTAGGCATTTGGAGCTTTGACGCTGTGGTGACTGTTTGTTTTTGAAAAAAACAAAGAATTTTATGGCCACTTCATTATTACTACATATTACACTCAGGAGTGTTTGTTTTCGTGAGCCACAAACCAGAGTACAGTTATTGTAGAATGCCATTCACTGTGTCATCGCCATCATACAGCACAATAGATCCCACGGCTAAGTGTATACAGATTTTTGACTGGTGGTGTATGTCCACGGTTACACAACAAGACGTTGCCGGGAGTTGCCCAGGGGGCTGAGATGCAAACTCAAACAATTCTTAAGTTCTAGCCGTGTTAGGTGATGCATGTCATTCCCCTCTTTCTCGCCTCATTTTCTGCCAAACATCTTGGTGGTTCTCATGTCTTCAATTTTTAATTCGAAAATGTCTCACTCTATAACGATACATATATAACGATACATACTCTATAACGGGATGTAACGATACATCCAGCTCATGATTCGGTCCAATACACACTCATTGTTAACAGTAAGAATGAAAACTTGTCAGTTATTTGTCTTCTGTGTAAATTCCCCAAAATTGTTTTCAAACATTTTGATTCTTATTCAAACATTTCACTTATTTTGTAGATCAGAGCATAATTAGAATAGAGTGTGGCTAATGTAGCTAACCCTAATGAATGTCAGGGTCAACAACAGGATCTGGCCTATTGCCTGTTCTTGTTAGCATAAATAAGTTGACTTGATATTCCCATCCATTTTTCAGTTTCATCATGCATATTGTCACATTTTTGAATCACAATATATTGTTACACCCCTACTTGGTACAAATGTTAAATAACCAAAGGGATTATTACAGAAAATGTTTGTCTTCATGTTTTAAAAAACTAATATAGGCTGATCGTTTTTATATGATGTTTCATATATTGACCATGGCCTCAACAATACCATTATTTCTAGATTGGCTTTAAAAAAAAAATCATGACATCTCGACATGTGTCATGTAATAATGACGGCTTCAGGGCTAAACACCAAAATAGTTGCACTTCAGAAACGTAGGGTAATATCATGGCCCTGCAGTTGGCAGTTCCTCTGCTGCGTGTTGGGAGTGTGCAATGTCTTACCCAGGTATTTCTGTTATTAGGAGTTTGTTATCAGCAGGCTCTGAGCAAGGTTTCATCTTTAAGAATGTGTTAACTGCGTCCATGTGTTTGTCTGTGTTTGTGCGTCTCCTTTCTTTGCATCTCCATGTTTTTTTTTCCTTCCCCGTGTGTGTGTGTTTACTGTGTTCATGGAGTAGTACCCAACAGAGGAGGACATGATAGAGTGGGCAAAGCGCGAGAGTGAGCGAGAAGAAAAGGAGCGACTTGCCAGGCTCACCCAACAGGAACAAGAGGACCTGGAGCTGGCCATCGCTCTCAGCAAGTCTGAACTGTCTTGAGGAGTTTGTTGTCCACCTCCCTCCCCTCCTCCGCTGGCTCGGCTCAGCCCGGCCCAGAAAGCACCAAAGCAAAGTGGGGACTGATGGAGCAGCACCTGCTGACCCCATGAAGAGACTTTCTTAGAATAAACCCTTCTCCCCCAGACTGTTCAGCGTTCTCCCGTCCTATTGGCCACTGTGGTTTTGTTTAAGGAAGAGGAGCAAGTTGGAGTATTTATCCTCAAGAATGAGATGCAGAGATTGTCACGCGTGTTGATTTCAACACCAGGCTACAAACCCCACGTTAACTCTTCCCAATGTAATTTATTTAAAACTAGATTGAACTGGCTTTATCCACTAAGCAGAGTCACTTCCCTTTATTAAGTCTCCACTCTCTCACCTCTAAATTTATATTGACTGTATAATCAGTCAGTTCTAAGCATTAATCTTGTGGAGCCTAAAAATGCCCCGATGAAGCTCTGACACTGTGAATGTGAGGGTTTGGAGGCGCTGGAACAAAATCCAGATGTCTTTTCAAATGGCAGGGAGCCTGTGAGATTTTCTTTATTTCATTGAACATTTCTACATGTTTAACTGGAAGTCACCAGTCCTCTATGTGATGTGCATGTGCAACTTTATACTAAAATGGAACAAATTCACACAGCTACTACATTCAGCCTCTAGATACTTCAGGTTCTTTTAAATATCAGCTTGTTGCTTTGCCCAGCAGCTGTTCTGTTCTGTTCTGTGTTAGAAAGTGCATCTTTGGGAGATACTGAAAGGAATAAACTACATCAGTTTAATATGTAATAACTACACATTAATTTGCATTTATTTTCAGGGCACACTACAGCAGGTTGCAGAAAACTTTTTTTTTTGGGACAATTTCTCCCTTTTATTTAAAGTGTTAATACAAGAAAGCAATACATGTCAAAGTCATCTTGAGATTGTGTTTAAGTGAATTACACAGAGTTCTTGTAATGATCCAGAGTAAAGACAAAACAAAGCCAATACATAAATATAAATGTATCAATTCACAAGCATCCACAAATAGGAGGAAGTTTCTCCTTTCTTTAAAAAACGAAATAAAATAATTAAATCCTAAACTCAGTTTGCTCCAATACAAATTAATGTTGCTCATTCAGAACCAAAATATGAACTGAGATGTGACCATTCTATATGAAAGTCATAAAGTTCCAAATGGCACATTTGACAGCCTTTTGCTAAGGAAACATCATTTATCATACAGGTGGATGGTAAGCTCGACCTGGACGACAAATATTAAATATCCTGGGTTTAAATAGTGCAGCTCTGAATTATTTCATTGTGCAAATGTTGATGTTTATTTAGTATGAAACATTGGTTGTTTACTAAACAAAAAACAAAAAAAGTGGCTGCAGTACTGGTGAGTTTGGGCATTAGCAGTTTAACTGAAACTGGTTTGTCATAGATGACTGTACAGTTTGTGTGTAGAACAGATATTATGTTCACATTAAATAAATAGTATTAATGCTCTCGTTAACTCAGATTGATCTACAGAAAGAACCTCACTGTCCCGACTGGGAGGCCAGAGGTTGGGGTCAGACACAGGCCAGTCTTCCTAAAGCGGTATCTTAACTACAATAGCATGGATTCTGGTTAGCTAACGATTTCTAATGAAGCAAGTGTATAAAAACCTCTTGAAGGAGTCAGTGTCCACATCGGGTCCCTGTTGTCGCTGATGTTGCTTTTTTTGTTTAGCATTTGTACGGACTTGCTTTCAGTTTTTCAGGGGAGGCCTCTCTGAGAGGCGAACCAGATTTCTTACATTTAGTCAGTTAAAGCTGCCTCTGCTGTTTAGGTGAAGCACATTGTCTTCTGTCTGTGCACTCGAGTCTCTGTGGGTATTTAACTTGCAAAAAGCCCGATGGTGTCAGGACAACGGCTCTTGTTTCTAGCGCCTGTACAGCAGTTGACTGGCCAGTGATTCTTCTTCTTGGGTGCTGAACTTCTTGAGTGCTAATCTGTGATGGACAAGGGACGACTTGATCAAAGTGTGGGACACCTTTGTTTTCATTTTCTTTGCTAATTTCTGACCAAACAATGCACAACACTTTGGATACCTCTTCCTAGTGAGCAGCGTCATGTCCTTCTCTCATGTGTCATCAGTTTACTGTCTGTGGTTGCACTTC
>NW_018128009.1:1246643-1264802 GCF_001952655.1 Monopterus albus
TATTGTGCTTCACATTTATTGTGGATACAAGAGCACAGGACTCTTCTGTCCGTTTTTCACTCTCACAGAGTCTGCTGCAGTTCATGGTTTTATTCTCTCACATTTATTGGCCTCCGGACACATTACTGTCATGTGTACAGACGGCTTGAATTTGACAAATTAAAAACCACTTATGTTTCTTGGCTTACCCATAAAGGCTTTTTAAAATTCAAGCTAATTGTATTTTATTTTGTATTTTCTAACATGTAAGAAAAATCATTATTGGGAGGTTTGCCCAGAATATGTAATGCATTTATTGAAACAGAATAAATATTAAACATAGTTTTGCAGTTTGTGCTTTTTAATTTTGCCTTGATCTTCAACAGCCAGTGGCGGAAGATGTGTTTAGACTACAGCATTATGAAAATACTGCACTATGAGCAAAATGTATTCTTTAAAATGCATTTAAAACAGGATTCCACCTATTTTAAATTCAGTTTATTCATCATAGGCAGTGTGTTTATCTTGTGAGAACAGTTGTACAGTGTTTTCTGTGGTGTTGAGGAGCTTTCCAAAGTCTGTCTGACGATTGTTTCTATTAGAAAGTTCCTTGTCTTGGAAGTGTAATAGTAAATCTCTGGTATGCTCCTTTATGTTTATATACTTGAATATTATCAGCAAAACCTCCTTAATTAAAAGTTCTCATTATGTATAATGGCCCTTTTCAGTTTTTTTAGTTTCACAGCAGACAGATGCTATAATTATAACTACAGTAAGAAACTTCAATGGGGGGGAAAATGTATAAACTATACAAAAATATATGCAGTGGTCACAACTGTGTTTTCCTGACATGGAAATCATTTTGCATATATTTATTTTTGCTAAAATAACAAAATAATTGAGCTCCAGTTGATTCTTGATACTGGAAAAAGCTAAATAATCTCAATGTAACGTCCATTTAGTGGCTGCTCCTGTCAGGTTTGCTCGGCCGCTCTGGCCTCCCTCACCTTTCCTACTGTCTCTGGCCCATTTACACTAATCACGTTCACCTGTTCCTCACTCCCTTATCACCAGCTGCACTTGATTAGGTTGCTCACTATATTACCTGGTTTCACTCCTCAGTCACTTGCCAGTTCGTTCTAGTCTCTAGGCCATTTTTTCTCCGTGCGTTGTCATTGGTTTTTGTATGTATTTATCCCCTAGCCAGCTACTGTTTTGTGTTCCCCCCATGGACTGTTCCTCCGGACCGCGGCTCCACTCTCCCCTCCCAGGCAGGTCAATGCACAGTTGCCTATCTGTTCCACTATTGCCTTCATCTCTCTGTCTCCACCTTCAGTAGCCACCATCACCACCGACCAGCCCAGGAGTGACCCAGCCTACCCACCTCGGCCCAGCTCTCCATCTCCTCGCCTCCTACTGTTGGTCAAACACCCGGCTACTACTCATCGACAGGACTACGCACTATTTCCCTCTGTGTATATTTACTGTCATCATCACTGTACATAATAAATCACTGCTTGCACCGAAGCCGGCTACCTGGGTCCGCCTCTCTCTCGTTCGCTCACTGACAGGTGCGAACGGCTCCTTACAGCTCTGGAGTTTTCAGTCATTTTACATTTTCAGTTGTGGATGAAGTTTACCCAGAGCTGTACATGTTTAACTTTCTTTTTTTTACTTTGAGAACTTTTAGGATATCCTATCCACGCTGGCATCTTTATGTATTCATTTACTGATATAAGACTGTATCTGATGCTGTAGCGTTGTCACGGCCTGGCGGGCTTTAGGACCATGGAGCCAGGCCCTGCAGTCATGTGCATTTAAATGGCAAGTCATTATTGCAGTGATACTACACACCTTTGCACGTCAGGAGCGGGCACAGCAGGAACTCTGCCTCACTAGTGTCAGTGTGATCCCAGTGTGACTCCTCTCCTGTCTGTCCATCCATGTCCGCTGTGTAAACCTGCTCTGTCCGGGATATTCTGCTGTATCACGGGATCCCAGCGGTGTGGAATGAGTTTTATCAACAACTGGAGACGAAGCGTGAAGAAAAATGACAACAAGTGAGTAGACGGAAAAGCTTCTAGGAATCAGTGCAAGCCCTGGCCGTGTCCGTACTTGTCTGTTTTGTACAGTAAAGATAGTGTAATCGCATATTGTGGAGACGAGGGCCTTTCAGACAGAAAAGAAAAACTTGTGATTGACGGAAAATGTCCTAATAAATCCATAGAAAACCTTTTACCCGTGTGAGTTAATAGGAAAAAAGTGATTGCGTTGCCTCTTTAAGTGTGTGATTGACAGGTCGTGATGTGGCCAAGCCGTCTACAGTAAAGTAGCTGCAGGAATTATGTAATTCTTTTATCCAGCCCAAGAGCTTTAAAAATGTTTTAGTGGAGAGTGTTGTGGATGAAATGGCAATGCTCTGAAAAAATACAAGATGTAAACAGCCCCTCAGTAAAAATTGGGTCTTATATACTGTACATAGATACTCTTATATGCTTCTTCCCTCCTCTGAGTTCGAGGTCTGAAATTTGAACCACAAGGACTGAATTTCATTTTTGGCACCTGTTCACTTCACTGTCCACTTTAATGAATTCATTCAGACTGCCTTCCACTACTTTGCACAATATGAACTGACTTTCAAACATCTCACTGGAGATGTCTGTGGATGTTTCTGATGCTGTTTGTATGTGCGTGCGCTTTGGTGGGTCTTTTTTCTCTTCTGTCTGCTCTACTTCATCTCAGTGAGACTATCTGGTTAAAGGGTAAACTAATAAAGCTTAATCAGTTTCAGCTTGTGTTACATTTGATCAAATTCAGCATGTAAATGTTGGTTTTCTGTGTCAGTAAAGGCACATAGACTTCTCAGACTGACGCCATCTTCCTCTCGCCATCATGAGATCCATTCTTATGTTCTGTCTAAGCTGACCTTTGACTTCTTCACAGGGATTCCAAACAGGCACAGGACATCCCTGACAACCCAGACTCCACGAGCCAGTACGTTCACATTGTGTATACAGTCATTTGTTTATACAGTCAGGAGCAATCAGCTGTGTCACAAAGATGACAACAAAGCCTGTGCGGCTCATAGAGCTAATAACACATTTATTAAACAACTTGTTACCATTTTGTATCCACACTGAGTCAGACACAGACGGGCTTTTGTTTGTTTTCCCAGGCTGTTTGTCATAAACAGTCCAGACCTGGATCCCATCATCACAGACTTCAGGTGAGTGTAAATGAAATGAGCTAACAAATTAGAATCAGATAAACACATAATCTTTCTTGAACTTTTCTAAGATCTCTCTCTGATTTCACAAATTTTCCCAAAATGGCCAAGTTAACCTCTGGAGAAACGCCCTCACTAAGTCATTTCCAAGAAGTAAGGAGCCCGGGAGGGTCCACATTTACCAGTGTCTGTTTCTATGACTCTCATGATCATGTTCCTCAAACAAGAGCTCTCCTTTCAGCTGCTTTTCATCCCTAGAGGATTCCCTTGTTTCTCTAAACTGCCTCGATTTTTCTTCTTTTCTTTTTCCTGTTTCAGGTTACAGCTGCCGGACAACAAAGATGTTATGGAATCAACAAATCCATCAAATGGGTAGGAATGGAGAGTGAAGCTAAAACAAAACTCACGTTTAGAGCACATTAGAAATTCACTTTCCAGACGTTATGTCCTTCCAAAGTTGTCATGGTACCTTTTTTTTTTTTTTTTTTTTTTTTTTTTAAATGTGATTCTGCTTGTCGGTGTATTGGTCCCAACAGATTTCAAATTACACCTGAAGCACAGGACTTGTAGACATGTCAGTGTTATGATGAGGTCAAAGTCACTGGCGTTCACGCAGCTTCTCACGCTGTTCGCCGTATCGGTAACGGTGACAGTGAGAACCCAAGAGTAGCCTAGTCTCTCAGCTCTCTGTCGGGTTTTGGACCAGATGCTTACTCATTAGGCTTCTCCTACACTGACCTTTTGGAGTGTACTACAAATAATTACAAATGTGATTCGTTCTTGTGTAGTACATAAAAGCATATTATAGGGTTAGGTTAAAAAAAATGGTATGAAATGTTTCTGGAGTCATAAATCCTTGTTTTTCAGTTGCTAGTTGTACTGACGACAGCAGTGTATCAAATCTCCCTTCTCCATTGTCTTCACCTTAAGCCTGTGACCCTCTGTGCTTCTCACAGCACATGTGAGAGGCAAAAGGGTTTTTTTTTTTGTTTTTTTTTTTTACTGCCGTTTACAAAGCTAGATGAGCTTCCTCTCATGTTTCCGTGCTGGGCCATAATGCTTTGCTCTTGTTATATGTTTTTATGGGCTACCATGAGCGAGACAAATATAACAAGCACTTTGACATGGTCACAACTCTGATCTGCTTTCTTGATGTTATAAACTGTGTGTGTATGTGGCAGTATGCATGTGCTGCTCTATTTGATGTTTTACACTGGCTTTACTGAGAAGAATAGAGTTTCTGGGTAGGATAGGTGATTTAAAATAATATGTGACTGTAACCTGCAAGAACTCGCATGACATTCTGTAGCATCCCTGCAGCACTGAGGGGGAGCAGGACTCTGATTGGTCTACACGGGGGTATCAGACAGCAGAGGCTGTGGGAGTGCCTGGAGCTCCCAAAGTGATTTGCTCACTTTTTAGGATAGTCAAGTGTCTGCCATAACTCAGACACATCTGTTACCACTTATGGACTTTAGAGCTGCTGACAGTTACTTTAGAAATCATTGAGTTGATTGACACACAATCAACAGGCCATGGGCAGAGCCAGGGGTGGCACTGGGCAGGAGTAGATAAGGAGCACAGCTAAAGTTAGCTAAATAAAGCACTCTGCATTTGTACACAAAATAAATGGTTTTTAATAATGTATGCTATATTATTACATAGAACTAGGGGCTTCATTTACTTTATACATGTTTTTCAATATGCCACCCCTCTGAGTCTGTGCCCCAGCCTGTCCACCCCACCCAAGATTTTCTAGACCTGCCCCTGCAACAAGCATTCAATAAAGTATGAGTAATCATTTGAATAATTTTTCAAGCAAAAACATCACATCATCCCTTGTTATAGCTTCTCAAATGTGAAGATTCTCTGCTTATCGTCTTCTCATGTGATGGCAAACCTGAATTTTGAACAGCTGGTTGGACACTTTATAGACGTAAATGGAATAATCAAGAAAATAATGGTTAGTTGCAGCTTTGATGCAGTTGCTAGACTGAGGTGAATAAACAATGATTTTTATGTGAAGTATAAAAGATATTTAAGTATCCTAGAATTTAAAAACACTTGAGCAGAAATGGTTTTGTTTTAAATTTTTTCAGGGGTGGGGGGATACTTGCATTGAAAGGTTTGATCACCTTCACACTTTTCTGACACTGGATAATAGACCTTTTTCCTAGCAGGCATTGTGATGTGATTACAGCACATCTGTAATTTCCCCTGATGTGAGATGTGGCTCAGGTTAGTCCTCTGTACAATATGTATCTGTGTATAGGTGTTTGTGGTGTCTTGATCGCCAGAAGCAGCAGCTCTTCTCTCCTGGCCTGATCATTAGGTCCTGTCTTATCTACATTGCTGTGCTGCATCTATGCCTTCTATTTCTGGATTTGCTGCAGTGTTCAGACTCTGCCACTGCAGCAGGCCTGACAGTCTGAGACTCTCACAATACACCAGCGCTCTCTTTTCCTATTCTTTCACTTGTATTTCGAAGGAAGCACAACACCCTTGTATTTCTAACATATTACATCTTAACTATCATTTCTTTCCGGCTTCCTTCTTTTTTTTTTGTAGTTTCTCATCTTACATAAAAACTCTGAGGCCTGGAGTTGTGGGAATTAGCCCCACCCCTGACTTTGCATTAACCAATTGGAGCAGAGACTGCAGTGTGTACATTGAGGGAGATAATCAGAAGAGGTGGGAGAGTCTTTTGTGTGACTGTGTGCTAGAGGCAGCACAGAAAGACTATAGTATTCCCTTATGTGTGCTAGTCATCCCAATTATTAAAGTCTGCTGTTAGTGCTGCATCCTTCCTCCTCCTCCTCCTCCTCTCTCCTTCAATCCCCCCCCACCCTCCTGCCCTTCTGCTGCTGCTCTTGTCGCTGCTTCTACAGAAAGATACACAATCACGCTGCACTGCTGGACAGGCCCTAGGTTCACCTTGACTCGACAGTTTTCTTTATCTTACTTGTTCTCTGTGTCTCTTTCATACACACTTTACCAGATGAAAATGTCAGGAGAGGAAGAGACTCTGTCAGACGGGTAAGAATCATCGTTGCTGCTGGTGCGTTGCTATGTTTGTTGGGCTCTGGAAGATGCACTGTAGGTGTTGTTCCCATCAAATAAAAGGAAATATGTGTGTGTGTGTGTTCTAGATGTGACAGTCAGGCATGTAGACAAACTTGCTCGGAGCATTATAGGCGCAGCTTGGCAATTTTGTGTCACAGCTTAATGCAACAAGGCCTCTGAACGTCTTGTACCAGCTGGAATGAATGCTGAGAAAAGCTCTGTGAACCGGCGTCAATAAACTGTTTCATTGCTTGTGAACCGGCATTTGTGTGTGTATGTGTGAGTGAGAGAGAGCGTCTTTCTGAATAGCGGCAGTGTGCTGTGTGGTTTTATTTGTATGTGTGTGCTTGTGTGTAGCTGCCTGATTAGTGATCATGGTTGTGGAAGTTGCTCCCAAGAGAAATCAACCCAGAAATTCAGACTTGCTGACTTGAAATTCTGTTAAATTACTGGAACAGTGCAAGGAACGCTCGCCTCATCGTGCTGGTTGTCATGCCGTTTCCTTCCTCCATAGGATTGTCAATTATTCCCTGACAGTGTCCTATACTGTGTGATAATCTCTGGCCACTGATGGAAAGTTTCTTTCTTTCCTTTTCAGTGTCCTCAGGCATCAGATTGTCTTCAAGCTGTAAACCTGCCAAAATCTTGTTTCCAGTCTGGACCAGTTGAGTTAGTTTTGACTGACTTTTTTTTTTTTCCCCTTGTGAATCCTGACAGAATAGCAACTTCTATTGGTTTACTAATTTTATCAGAGCCATTATGTAACAGGCCCGTGTACCTGCTGGTTACAATGTGCTTTGTTTGTTTTGTCACTCAGACATTCACCTGATTTGTTTTTGTTCTCCTGCAAACCTGTTGGTTTAAATAAAAGGCACAGTAGGCAGTCACTGCACCTGCTCTGGTTCTATTTAGTCAGTGGCCACTGGGGGAAGATATGACCTCACAGTATTATTTTGGAAAACTATGAGGTACTGTAAATTAACATTTTTGTGTGTTGCCTTGTTTTCATTTCATCCAGGCATTAATAATGGTTCTATTATTGATCCTTTTATGTCATGTATTTATTACTATAATTGTAACATTGCTGCCGTAGTGTTTACTTTGACAGGAGCCACCATTGTGAGTTTCTACTGTTATGAGGATGCTCAGTTTGCTGCAGGTCATATGGTGAACACAGGAGTCATTAGGCAGGGCTGCAATAGTGTGTGCACTACTACTCTGTGGTGTGTGTGTGTGTGTGTGTGTGTGTGTGTGAGAGAGATGAGTTTATTCCTCTGAGTTTCTAATGGGCATCGGTGAAAAGCACAAGCTGTCTGCTCTTATACACATTAGTTGTAGTTGTGTTTGCTTAGTTTTCTGCCAAAGTGTGCTGCTGACATCCATACTTTGTGTGAAAATGTAAAATTCATTGACGACACCACAGTTGTTAGTCTAATTACTGAAGATGAAATGACATGCCATAGAAGTGTGGATAAGTCTGTTGACTGGTGTCAGGTCAGTTCTCTGCATCTTAATTCCAAGAAAACCAAAGAAATGAGCTTTGATTTTAGAGCAAGAAGAGCAGGGCACCTACAAATTGCTGTTAATGGGGATTGTATTGAAGTTGTATTGAATAAAAATATCTTGAGACAGTTATTAATGTAAAGCTATTATAGGACTCAAATAGGCTACAGATGCCTATAGAAGGGGCTACAGAGATTATATTTCAAGCATAAGTTTTGAAAGTTTGATGTGGATAGAAATTTACTGGTCCCTTTCTATCATTCCTTCGTGAAGAGTATATTCTAAGTTTTTGTTTTATTGCTTGGTATTTCTCACTGCCTGTAGTCAATAAGAACAAATCTAATGAGATAAATAATATGTCTAGTAAGATCATAGGTAAACTGCATCACAGTATGACAGGGCTTTGCGAGTCCCCAGAGTTTTGGAAGGCCCTGGCAGTTATTATTATTTGCATAGTGAATACGAGTTGTTACCATCAGGACGAAGGTGCAGGTTACTGCCGCTGCAGACTGTGCATGCCCAGAGATCTTTTATACCATCCAGTATTAAATTGCTGAGAACATTTTTACGAAAATGTTTTATAGTGGCTTGCTGTGATATGTGTGATGTCTGTGTGGGTTGTGTATGTTCATCTGTGTTGTGTTTATATGTAATGTTTGCCTTAATGCGTAAATCACTTGCCAACAATTGCCACAGACAGAAAAAGGACTTCTGAAAGGACAATAAAAAAAGTGAAATTGGATGTGATACTGAACAACTGACTGTATCCCAACTGTAATATGTACATGGGGAACAATTGTTACACTCCTGTGTTCAATACAGGGGCACGTTCAAAGCACAAAAGCAAACTGAAATTTACAAGATGAGACAAAGTCGAAATCAGGTTCCTGTTTCACAAAAACACACAATAATCTCTGAAAATATGCTTCTTCTCAAGCATGTCAATATAAAAAATAAGATAGATAGCATAACTGAATTTATGAAAAAGTAACAAACAAGCCAAAATAATCTTGAAGCTGGAGACCACATAGTGTAGAGCTGCTGTCAGCCGTTAGCGTTTCCAATTTACCATTTTCCTTATTCATTCATTCTGCTCAGTACGCTAAATGTTAATGTGTTTTTCCCATGCTGGGTCCTCTGTGCACCCTGGAGGGAAGAAATAAAACAGCCATTTAGTAAACAGGTCCATTACCAGAGCACAGCTGGGATTGGCTCCAGCTTCCAGCGACCCTCTTCAAGATAAGCAATATAGATAATGGATGGATGGGTTATCAGAACAGTGAGTTAACAAGGGGGAAGTAGCCTTGTGATGAAGGAACAGACTCAGTAACGCTCGTTGGGCCACACCATACACTTAACACACGACACTCATGTGCATCATGAAGCCAGAATACACAGCATCTTTATTAATAATCATTAAGAGCTTCCCCAGAGAGAAGCAGCTGCATGGTCCTGGTCTCGTGATCCTGGAGGCTGGGCAGAGTCGGGCCTGGTTAGTGCATGAACAGAACAACCTGAGAATACAAGGTCACTTCTATGCAAAGATTCTGTTCAAAACAGCTCATTGAACTTATATTTTTATAGAAGTGGGTGGTTGTGCATGTAGTGTAATTTAAGCAGATCCTTTCTGTGATGTGCACTGTAACACAAACAACAGCACTAAGAGCACAGCACTCTGGACAGTCAGGCTGACTGTGGCTGTGTTTTGGTTTCTCTTGTGAAGTAGATGTGTGGGAAGGATAAACACAGAAAGTGACCTGAGGCCAAGATCCCCATTTACCTGTTGTAGATCAGACTTTTGAGAACACTAGGGAGAGGGAGACGGAGAAACGGTATCATCTTCATTTTGCTCACTGATCAGAAATGCTCTCTTACCTAAGAATTCACCGACCCTCACCTTGGCCTGTTTATCAGACAACATGTTGAGCAGTTTTCACCCTCCTCATCCAGATTATTTGTTTTGGTTCTCCAGGTGCTCGCGGTCAGACCTGTCTCTGGCTCTGGAGGACTGTATGACTGCCCTGGACATGTTCCTCAGAAACGACTTTGACGAGGCACAGGCCCGGCTCAAATGCAGGTAAGAGAACAACCTGGACTCACTGTGCTGGTATAGCTGCTGTTCCCAGCTGTAGCAGAGCTCAGATCCACCTGCCTTTGTGCTTTTATGGAAAATATAATGAATGAGAGACAAACAGCTGACTTTATGCTTGCAAGCAAATGTATTTTTAGTGTTATAGTTGCTTCTGCAGGGAACTGTGCCCACACGTGATGTGTCACAGTAGGCACAGGTGTAAATAATTAAATTAATGATGGCTGAATTTAGCTTTACAGGTTCAGCATCTGTTTACTGTTTGTGTTTGTTCTCTGCCATGCTGTCATGACTTAACTGGGACACTTGAATAGTACAAAGCCATCATTAATCTTATTCGTTCAACCTGTGTTTTGACTATGACAAGTCAAAATGTCTACCGTGGAAAAGGCCTGTGGATAGAGTGGTTTTGTTTGGTGCTAATTACCAATGCTGGTATGCTGACCTGCTGAAATAAGCTGATAAACATGCTAAACATATCTGTTATGTTGGCATGCTGATGAGAGACAGGGAGGGTCTAACAAATGATGCTATCAAGTTGCACATTATAAAACCAAATCCCTGGAGAATCTCTTTAAAGTTGAAAAAGCCCACTCCTTGGCTCAGTAACAGGTGAGAAACAGAAATATTAGGGTCTCCGCTAGGACTGGTGGAGGAATTAGTTTGGATGTTTGCTGCTGATGCCTGTTAGGTTTGTGTGACTGTTGGTTTTACATTATTTAAAAGCTGCTCTGAATTACATTGGCAAAAACACACTCCTTCCCCAGATGCACACCATGCATCTAGTTTTGTCATCAAGTTACTCCATTGTTCACTGCTCTATTGTCAGAACCTTTTTCACACTTTCGTTGTTCTTCTCCACCCTCTATCTTTTCTCTGAGACTTTGGACCACTCCTTAAACTCACTCTTGTCTTTTCAGTGCCAGTTGACATTGAGACTGAAGAAACGCTTTCTTTTCAGCCTGTACTTTTTTAAATGTAACTCAGTAATACGGTTAAATTGACAGGCACTGGTAGTTTGGTGTTTTTGGTCTTGATGTTAGGAGTCCTTTTTTTGGAGTTTTTAAGCGTCAAACACATTCCGGTTGATGCCATTTGTGTGATTTCTTATAGCTCAGACTCGACTATGCAGACTTTCATGTTTAACATTACGTAGGTGCTCTGTTGCCAAGTGGCTGTCCCGGTGTCATAAACATAACATGCTTCTGTTGTAAATGGGAATTTGTGCAATTTTCCAATCCGAAAGAAATTCTGTTTAAATCCTCCTTGGCAGCCTGTCAGTCCTGATGTCCGTGATGATCTTCCTCCCACAGACCTATGTTGGTTATCTCTGTCTCTTTAAATCCCTGAAGTATAAACAGTAGTTGCAAATGTGTCCATGTTTTTATATTTGGAGCCCACATGGCTGGGTTTGACACAAGCCGTTGGATAATATGAAAGTCAGAAATCAGTAGAGATCAAAAGTGGGAGGTGCGGTGTGTCTCGACTATCTGCTCAGCTATATTATTGTAGTCTTTACTGGTGGAATTGCTGTTTCCTTTCCTCCAGCCTCTCCCTAGTTTTAACAGAATAATTCAGTAGACAGTAAATTTTAAATTGTCATTATACATTAGAATACTGCAGCTTAGTTGAATCAAAAAGCAGTTTCATTTTGTTTGGTTTGCACAAAACTCAATAACACCCACCACTCTTCTCTGACAGTTCCCGTTTGATGCTCATAAAAAGATTTTGTGAAGAAGTTGATGGCCCTGCGCGTCAGACCACTAATATGTGATATTATGTAAGGTGTGAAAACACCTTCTGCACTCCGTGAGAGACAGAGAGAAACACTGAAAGACGTCAGGATGTGAAACGCCAGCAGAAGCTGTCCTTCCCTTCTCATCCTCATCCTTTGTCTGTCCTTTGCTTTAGTTCATGTGTTCCTTCCAGTTTGCTCCTTCTTTGATTCTGGGTCTTCTTTCCCACTTTACCCCCTTCTAAGGCTGTGTTCTGACACAGTCAGTTGGAACAAGGGTATACCAGGATTTCTGCAGAACACACACATACAGAACTAAAATACTGACTAGACTCTTTCAGGGAAACCTTTTCTTTACCTGGATGTAGTTTATTGAAGTATATGTTAATTCCCTTACCTCCACATGCTTGTTTATGGTCAGAAGCAGCTGGAGTCTGTCACTGCATGCACTGGGAGAAGAAAGGGCTATAGCCTGTGGTGGACGTACACACATCCCTTACTTAAGTAAAAGTTGCAATACAACATTGTACAAACACCCTGTTACAAGTAAAGGTTCTGCAGTGTTACTTAAGTCAAAGTACAAAAGTATTAGCATGAAAGCATACATAATGGACTACAAGTAAAAGTATCCATTATGCGCAATCTATATATAATATAATGTATATTATGTTATTGAATTATAATTATTGATGCATTATTGTGCACATCATATTTAATATTGCAGCAAGTGAAGAGGGAGCTAGTTTTAGCTGCCTTGTATACTGTACTTATAATGTCAATTACTGCTGGGTAGTTTGCGCAAAATGAAAATACTCAAAGTACAGACATTTCAAAACTGTACTTAAGTACAGTACTTGAGTAGATGTACTTACTGGCTATAGCCATTATAAGGGTTAATGCTCTCACACTAATATAAATGGCAGAAACAGAGACCGGCAACATACATATTTCCCATGGGAAGTTGTGGGACCAAGTCCTGAACATCAGTTTATTTTTCTGGGTATTATTCACTGAAGCATCTGCTGTCATTATGGGGATGCTGATGTTGATGCAGCAACATTAATTCATGCCATGTGGACAGAGACATCATATTGTAGAAGAGCCTTAGAAATGTACTGCAGACACATTCTTCTCTTGTAGGATGATTAAAATATTTTTTGAGTGCTGTGTTGGTTTTTTTTTTTTTCTTCTTCAGCTGACCCCATTTTGCTCCCTTGCTTCCGTATGTCTGCCTAGTGGTTCTGCAGTCTGAGTTACTGTTCATGCATCAATAACAACTCATATCACTTCATATAAACCTATAAAATGAGCTATTTCTATGTTATCATCTTCTAAGGTTCACATATTTGGGATCTAGACTGTTTTTCCTCATCTGAGTTGTAGTCAAGTTACATATTCGCCTGCAGCATTGTAGCAGCATGTCCGCTAAGTATAAAGTAATGTTTTAAGTGTGTTTTTTTTCTTGTTCAGCCTTTAAATGTCATAGTTCTCCAAGAGAAAGCTTCATTTTATTTGCTAGATCTCTGCTGAAACATGTCATCAGACCATGCCCAGCCACGACTGTGCAGTCTTATTCTTTCTTGCTACACTGTTCCCCACAGCTGCAGTAGGGAGTGGGTGCATGAGGTGACTGGTATGCCTGACATACATATACAATACAGCAACAGGTGGAGGTGTGTCTTGGTGAGAGGGTAGGAGGTTGTTCCTCTGCACCAATGAGCCTTCCGTAGATGGACACAGGAGCATGTGCAAGTTTCAATACTCTCATTTTTTTCAGTAAAGGGGTTGCTATTTTTAATTTCAGAACATTCACATTGTTTTAATGGCTTGCAATAAGAGATGACGTCAGTGATGTCTTTGGAAAGAAATAAACTGTTCTGCATGTATTGATGATCTCACGGTGGCTGAATTTCCCTATTATAACGTGCAGAAGTGAATACAAGGCGTGTGCGCACATGAGTTTTTAAGAATGTACAAAACAGTTCCTCCATTATATTATGGAACATTGTGGTGAAAATATGTAGAAGCTTTAGTTCTGTCACAGGGACAAAGGACTTGGCAAGACTTTGCACGATGATGCTGACTGGAAACCATCTTTGTTCTGTTGTGAACTATTTAGAATTCCTAGCCACATTTGGCACAGCTACAAGAGATTCAGTTTACCACACAGCTCCATTTTAAAAGGTTTTCCAGCTTGAGTCTGGGCTGTTGTCTAAACCAAACAACGAACAAGTCTGACACAATGTAAATTTAAGGCGGGCAAATCTCAGCTTCTCAGTCTGTACATTCTGCTGACTCTGCTGTTCCTTCTTTCCCTGTTACTGATTCGGTTCTTGTCTGCTGTTTGAGTTAATAATACATTTGTTTAGATGAAGAATTGAAGCTCTGCAAACTCTTTGTGTAACCCATGATTTATTGCCACATTTATTGCATAAGTAGACTCTAATTCTGTGAGAAACACTGTATAAAATATATCTAATAATATAGGTCAAGTTGAGCACAATTAACATTTAGTGGCTCTTCTTTGTGCTCGGCTTCCATGGGTTAGATAATATGTTCATGCAGATTTTGTGTTGTATGTGCTTGGGAAAGACAACAAGTTGCAGCTCATAACATAGAAGCTGGTCATATGATCCAATCTGTGATACACAGCAGGGAATGGTCAGGTATGCAGACTGACAGCATTCCCTTGTACGCCCCTCTTTTTGTCTTACTAATATTATTTTGCGACATCTTTGTTTGTGTCTGTGTGTAATACAAACATGCACTACAGTGCACAGGTAGACTAAACATTCAGCTATGACTGTGGTCATATTAACAGAATTGCCATATGCTTTTGTTACTTTGTTGTTTACCATAACTTTACTAAATTAATTACTCCTAATAGTAGTTGAGAGCTGAAAAAGTGAAAAAAAAAAAAGTAAACTGGAAAAGCAAGTACATCTACTGGAAGAATGCATGTTCCATCGTTTTACTTCATATACTTTCGCTCCTCCTTAATCACTTTAAAACCTGCAACACCAGCTCTCCTTAAACACAGGGTGTGACATGAACAACCAGCAACCATAGATATAAATAGATACTGTTTTTTATTGTGGTGTGGTTTTAGTTTCTCAAGTATTCAGCCACGTCGCTGTTGTTACCAAGAATTGATTTATAGATGTTAGCTTTTCACATTCTGTGCCTGTGTTGCTCTGCCTCTCATTTGTACTGCCTGATTAAGTAAGTGCTGTGTCAGTCTAACTCTTCTCAAGGTTAAACTAAAGGTTTTCCTTCCCACTTCGTTGTTTCTGTTGGCACACCACAAACGGCACTATCTGTTTGGATCAACATGTTGTTTGATGTATAACATTCTGTTTTATTTTTGAGGTCAGTGCAGTATAGCTGAAAACAACTATTGTCTCTTTTGCAGAGCCAAAGAGAGCATGTACCATGCTCTGGCTTATGCCACCATTCTGGAGATGCAGGCCATAATGACCTTTGACCCCCAACACATCCTGGCTGCAGGAACCACCATGAAGGAGGCCCAGGCTATATGTCAGCGGTGAGACTTTCCCACAATGCCACAGTGAAATAATGACTAGCAAATAAACCATTAATGCCCCTCTAGTTAGCTGCAGAAGTGAACGGTGTCTCTTTAAAGTGAATTAGTCTAGATGGTTTAGAAACAATCAAAAAGGTGTGGTTTTAAAAAATTACATTTCCTTTTAAGTTATAAAATGGCACAAGATGATCAGCACTCATACTGTTCATTTAGACATTCAGGCACACAGGACATGATACCTTTTGAACACCATTTAGTAACATCACACCAGATCCACAGAACAAGCTGAGATCATCCTGACTCACCGGCTAAAAGAATGTCACAACTGCCTGTGACAGTTTGTCCTGAAGTTGCTGTGAGAATCCGTCAGAATGGATCTAATTAACCTGCCTTAATAAGCCACACTGTTCTTCAGAATGAAACTGATAGGAAACTAGGAGGAAAATTAATGCACGGTCAACACCTTTTTGTAACCATATCCTGCAGCTTCCTAGCATCCTGTTTTTATTGGACAGAGGCTGAGTCACTGATGCATAGAAGAAGATAAGCAAATAAATGCAGGACAGTGTAACACTGTTAACAGTCCTGACAGAAGAGATTTTTAGTGAGAAAAAGCTATTGATTGTTTTGTGTGTCTCTTATTTAGACACCGCAAAAAGTCAAGCTTCTCCAAAAACTTCACAGAAGGTCAGTAAAGCCCTGCATTGACAAAATGAGTACCATGATTTATAATAACAAATCATCACAATCTGCCTGAGCGCTAGTGTCTGTGAGCCTGTGTCAAGTATGTGATAAAAGCAATGACAGCTAGTTTGAATCTTTGCTGATGGTGTGTGTCTGTGCACTCATGCTAAAACGCTATATGCGTATGTGCGTATGCGTGTATGCGTACGGGGCCATTACACTGCAGTCCCTGGGCTCTGCTGAGCTTTCAGGCTGTCTGACTGAGCATAATCATTTTCACCTCAGAGGAACTCCATGCTGAAGTCTGCTATGCCGAGTGTCTCCTGCAGAGGGCAGCGCTCACCTTCCTTCAGGTCAGGAGCAGGGTTTATGAGGCAGCCTGGAACTTTCCACCACTGTTTTATCCAAACTGACATTCATCTAAACTCTGTCTTTTTTTAAATTTTTTTTAATCTTTTCTGTTTTTTTTTGTTCCATCTTTGCTCAGGATGAAAACATGATCAATTTCATCAAGGGGGGAATCAAAGTGAGGAACAGCTACCAAACATACAAGTGAGAATCTAAGCTAGAGAATGCCCTTGTTTATTCTAACCAGGTTTTTATTAATTATTCCCATTTTCCTATAGAGAATGTGAAGTTGGCATAACACCATTTTTATTTTGGGTAAATGTGCCATGTTTGGAGCATCATGCTCATTATCAATCATAGATATATACACTACATACATCTATAAGTTAATTTAAAGAAATAAATACTATGCCATATAGCTACATAAAGTAGTGGATGCTTTAACTACATCCAAATGTCCACTTTAGTGTTTAGTTTGAGGACAGGCAGGACAGAAATGAAGTCATCTGCAGTGTTTGTGTCCTCTGTTGACAGCTGCTAGCTAGCATTAGCTCCCAAACTGAGAGCTCATATCAGTGTTAGCTACAATCAACTAAGGTTTATTGTAGCTAACATCCCAACAATCAGCATGGTGTGATGTACATTCACATTTTCTGTTCAACCTTTTTACATCTTACATCTTCTTCATTGCCTTACATGACTTTCTCCCTTTGTCTTTACCTCACAGAGAGCTGCACAACATCCTCCAGTCTGCTGGGTACACTCAAAGTGACAATCACAGCCATTTTGAGGGTGGTGTTAAATTGGGAGTAGGAGCCTTTAATCTAGTAAGTAGAAGGCTGTACATTTGCACTTGTAATCAAACATGCGGCAAAGAATAGTTCATATCCTGAATGGTGGGGACAGTTGACTAATCAAATATCTCCAGACTAAACAAACAAAAGGAAGCTACTTGTTTAGTGATGATTCACAAAGTGCTACACTATACTGCAAGAGTAGCTTATAACATGCACACAAGCAGAGTGTTTTGAGGTCCTCAGCAGCAGTGATTTCTTCTTTGCAGACTTTCTAATCTTCTTCACTGTTAATGTTACAAAATCATAGTCACAAAAATGAAAAATGCTTCAGTGTTACTTAGGGCTGCCAGACATTTGCATGTCTTCCTGTGACTGTTGGCTTTCTTCCTTTTATAGGTTAGAAACCCCCTGTAATTACTGTACAAGTTGTGGCCGTTGTTTAGGAAAGATCACTTTCTTAGAACTGTGCTGTAATCATGCTGCTTGTCTATTTACAGATGATTTCTATGTTGCCCACACGAACGCTCAAGCTCCTGGAATTTGTCGGGTTCTCTGGTAACAAGGTGAGCTCTGAGAGATGGCAGCCAAACAACTGTGTGGATTTCTCGTGAACTGCATCTATGATTTCCGTTTCACTAGTTAACTGAGTCACAGTCGTGCCTTTAAATTATACTGAAACTCTCATGTGCACTTATGACCTAACAATGACCCTGGCATATTTAGTAAAAGCATGAGATGAAACTTTGACATCTGACAGCTTAATAGGTGAATGACTCATAAGAATTGTTTTGATCCTAATGACAAATGACTATCACTTCTCTTTACCATGACTTCTTATATTTTGTTATGTAGCCTACTACTGAGACACTACTGGTTACTTTGGATATTATTTTTTTAGAACTGACTTATCTCATTGCAAAACTGACATCCTATACAGACATTTGGCCAGATTATGATCCTGGGAGGCTCTGGGGCACTTCATTTTTGGAAGCCCTCTTACCCCATCCACTCAATTATTAAAACCTATCAGCCTCAAAATCAGAATATTGGATTTTGAACTTTGGGACCCATGGAAACCCTGTATGGTACAGTGACGTGTGGTCAGGGGAGGCAGGTGAGGCAGAGCCTCCCCCGTCAATCTTGAAAAGAAAAAAAAAGTTAACCATAAAATATAATAAATGTTAATATTTG
>NW_018128009.1:1264858-1273160 GCF_001952655.1 Monopterus albus
TTTGCCGTTCGAATCCGATGTTGAAGGAATTTTTTTCAATAAAGAATAGCAGAATTTCCGTATGTCCCGTTCAAATACATGGAGGAGATGCGCGATGAGGCAGCACTTTGCTGTGCCTCTCGGTGGATGGTGTAATCCTCACAAACTGTATGCGATGCAAATAGTGTGTCGCTGTCCCTCTATATGTCACAAATAAAATGCTTTCAAACACTCTGATTATATGCTCTGCCTTGCCATAATCTGGATAATGTATAAAATGTAGTTCTGTAACGTGTTTAGGCTCCAGATTAACCATAAAACCCAGTAAAAAAAGTTACTCGGTGAGGCAAACAGTACGCCGGCCTCAAGGCAGAGGGCGCTAGTGAGCCCACAGATTCTTGCGCTACTGTAAAAGAGTCAGTGCCTCACCACCTCACTAGTGTGCACTGTGTGTTCTGTGTGCCGCTTTTACAGCTAACCGACCAATAGATATTCCCTCAGAGGAGAATTAATTCAAACTATGTATGTGTATGATTGTCTTTGTGCAGGAGTTTGGCCTCCAGCAGCTTCAGGAGGGCTCTGCAGAAACTACATTCAGATCCTTTCTTTGTAACATGTTGTTGCTTTGTTATCACACCTTCATGAGCTTCATACTAGGTGAGCAATGGCACATAGACACATGCAGCTGCAACCAACCACAAGAACAGATAAGGACTTTAATTAGTTTTGTTGCATTTGTCTCCTGCAGGCACTGGAGAAGGAGATGTTGAAGATGCAGAGAAACTGCTGCAACCATATCTCAAAAAATATCCTAAGGTTTGCCACAATTAAGTCCTGTATTTTATAAAAAATGCCACATTATTTGAAATGCCATGTTCCCAAACATTCAGTGGCTTTTGCTTTTTCAGGGATCCATCTTCTTGTTCTTTGCTGGTCGAATAGAAGAGATCAAAGGGAACCTAGATGCTGTGAGTGCCTGCCATATCTTTGCCCTTGAAAACACAAACACACACACACACACACACAACTATACTTTTCATGTGGAAACATTTTATTTCTATGTGTCATACTATTATAAATATCTTAATGTTTGTGAGTGCCTCATGAATCCATGTGACTGTCAGCCTGTATTTGAGTGTTAGTGCATGAAGTGGTCATCTGTTTGACAGTTTCAGTTGTAGAGTCTCTCCCCATGTCGGACTAGGTTACAGTTAACCTCTTGTTATTATGGGGCTTATGCAGACTTGCCGCCTGTCTGTATTTTGATTTTTGTTGGTTGACTTTACATTTGGGTTTGTCTTGCAAGGCGAGCCAAACACTTCATGGTCAGCAACAAAACATGTTGGTGTACTACTTTTGCAGTTTATTCTGTTACTTGAAAGTACTGCAGTCAGCTAATGTGCAGAAATGTTTCTACTTGATTACATGTATATGTTAAAACTCACTTATTATGTATATTATTCCTGTAGAATGAACAAATTCCCATATTAAGCATTGGTTTAAACACCAAGTGTAGATGTCAAGATCCAGAGACATATTAAACAATACAATTCTATCATCATAAAATGTAGTTAATTTGCTTATTCAATTTGACAATAAATCTATTGTCAAACTGAAAAGAAACAATTAGTTTTCTTGATTTATTTCTAAAACATGGCATTTGTGACTGACAAATTTTAACATGTGATGAAGACTTATAACTCTATAAACTCTGTTAAGGTCAATTCCTACAGTTTTAATATTCATTGACTGACTTTGTCTTCAGTCAATTTAGGTCAAAGTCCTGAACCAGAATTAAAAGAAAGAAGGCACAACAAGAAACATTATGCTAAATCTGTAAGGATGCAAGATCTTTCGTGTTTGTGTGTGATTCCAGGCTATCAAACGTTTCGAGGAGTGTTGTGAGGCTCAGCAGCAGTGGAAGCAGTTTCACCACATGTGCTACTGGGAGCTGATGTGGTGCTTCACATTCAAGAGACACTGGAAGATGGCCTACTTCTATGCTGACCTTCTCAGCAAGGAGAACTCATGGTCTAAGGTTGTTCATCATAGTGTGGAATTTGAATACATTCTGGTTAAATATTAAATGCAAATGTAAAGTTAATCAGGTCCAAAGCAGCTTCAGAACACCTTTGTTGTTGAATGACCATTTGAGTTGTCAACATTTCTTAACATTTCTTGACAGATCTTGTTGTTCCCTTGAGTGGATTTCAGTTCTGGTGCCCTGGTCTCACTGTTTAACCCTAATCTCTTTTCAGCTCAGTTGAAAAGAAAAGATTGCATTGCAGTAGTAACCACTTTTTCCCCTTCCCTCAGGCTACTTATGCATATATGAAAGCAGCCTACCTCAGCATGCTAACTGCAGATGATTCTCTAACCTTTGGGGAAACTGCACCCACGCTGTTCAGGTATGAATGAAGAGCTGAAAGAAACCACAGCAGCCTCTGAGAAACAGAAATGATTCAGTGTGACAGCTGTGATAATATAATCTCCTCTTCCAGGATGAGGCTGACTTTGGTACTATGAACTAATTTAAGAGATACAGTTTTCACCAGAAGGGATTATTTTAGGGGAAATGTAACAACTGAGTTTGACATTAAATTCTTTTGCCTTGCAAAACTACATGAGTGTTTTTATTGATGGTTAATAGCTGCACAGGTTCTCCAGTAATTTATTCCTTGCATTACTGACATTCGTGTGTATGAATTAAGTTGTATATTGTATTGTATTTCAGGCAGGTTCCAGTGCTAAAGCAGAAAATAGCTGGCAAGTCTTTACCAACAGAGAAGTTTGCTATCAGGAAAGCCCGTCGTTACCTCACCGAAAAGCCTGTTCCTCTTCCTGCTCCTCCACTGGTCAGTACTGGATAAGGTCTGCTGTTGTATGACTTACAGCACAACTAGATTTTGACATGATAGTGTTTTCAGTGCTCCTTTACCTCCCTCTGCCCTGAGATCATTTGTCTCTTTGGTCTCCTGGCAGCAGGAGCAAACAAACATCAGGCTTTGTCCTCATGATCCCATAGCTTAGTCTCTGAGTGCTGATCCAGTGGCTGCCGAGATGTGGTACCACACACGTTTTTACAACCTGTACTTGCAGTGCAAATTGAGCTCTGTTTGTACTTCCAAAACTAGTTACAAATATTTGTTTTTGCAGTCAAAAATACTTTTAATGATCACTTGTAGTGCTGAAAATTTGCTAATTGTTAGTTTTTACATGACTTGTGTGAATTTATGTGTTGTCTAGGAGATGATGTACATCTGGAATGGCTATACAGTCATCGGCAAACACAAAGACTTAACTGAGGGCATGCTGAAAACACTGGATGAGGCCCAGGCTAAACTCGAGAACAGTCCGAGTATGCAAAATCATTGACCATATTTACAAAGATCATTCTAATCGATTCAAATTCTCATTGTATTTTCTCTTGATATTATTATATTGAGGTGGGTTGCATTCATTTTAGATGCTACAGTGATGTTAAGTTTAATCTGAGCCTTTCAGTGACATATATAATTTGTTAAAAAATTATTTTGAATGTTTGTCCTGAAGTACTGTATCTGTTTTGTAATCTGTAAATGACTTGTTAGGTCCTGACAGTTCTGTTGTGTGTTTGTCAGGAACTGAGTTCACCACAGATGATCAGTGTCTGCTGAGCCTGCTAAAGGGACTCTGCCTCAAACACCTAGGGCACTACGAGGAAGCTGAACACTACTTTACCCTCGTGCTTTGCAAGTAAAGGCCTTTCTCAGTATCATACACAGATATGTAGTATATACATACAGCATATACATAATCCAACCATAAAAACAGAAATGCACTAGTTTCTTATAGTGATCGTAACCAGTTAGCCTGATTTGTTGTACGTCTTCTGGTAAATAAAGGAAGTTCTATTTTGGAAAAAAAAAACAACAGATCAAGAGAGGGAATATTTGTACATACTGACTTTACCACCAACCCATAACCACAGTGTTTTGACATTGTCTGCAGTGAGAGCCAGATCAAGTATGACCACTATCTGGTTCCTAATGCTTTGCTGGAGCATGGTCTACTGTGTCTGGCACAAGGCAGAAAAGATGATGCTCTTAAACTCCTAGAAGCAGCAAAGTAAGTTTTTTTTTAACCACCCATTCAAGTGATCTATATATGTTACATTAAATATTCTTCACTTGCTTGAAATGTTTTTTATGCCATGTATTTTTTATGTAGTGTTTAACTGCAAGCCAGTGCTTTTGGAATTGTTATTTAAGTTAAATATACCACACTCTCCTTTGTAGTTTTTGTAAATCTTACAGTGTGTATTGACTGACGAGGCTTACTTCAACTTGATTGTATCACTGTGTCATTTACAGTGGTTTACAGTGGCCATCTTTGAAATAAGAACTTACACTGATGTGAATAATAATTATAAATTACTCTTCTTGTTCTGTTTCAGGCAAAATTACAAGAACTACTCTATGGAGTCACGAACACACTTCCGTATTCAGGCTGCTTTGCACAAGGCAAAGGGCGGTGGGGAGAATGGCATCCATGTTCCCTCCAGCCCATAGCAGGCAGAGGGCACACTGGAGCAGAGACAGCTTTGTTTCCACAGGCCCACAATGCAACGCTCTGCCCAGCCCAGCCCAGCTCCACCTATTCAGGCGGGCAATTTGTTTTTGTCATCAGGAGGATAAGGGAAGAGGGATGCTTATTTTTATCATGTGTGCTGCGCTTATGGATGACTCCAGCTCTATATGGCTCTGACTGGCATAGGTGGGTTTGCTATGCCCTCTTCCAGGGATCTGTTATGATGAGATTTAGTTCCTCATGTGATCTGAAATAAAGACTTGTTGAGGAATGCACCTATATTTATGAAATATTGCTTCTAGCAGGCTTGTTGGTCTAGCACTATGGCCACCCATAGGAGGTGCACTATGGTAGAAAACAAGGCTGCATTTGTATAGGACAGTAGATACTGCAGATTGCTAGGACAAAGAATGTGCATAGTTCAGGTTAGTGTGGTGGGACCTGTTGGAGTCAGAGTACCAAACAGTCCCCTATAAATTACTGACACTAACTGACCAGCAACACCGTTTGACCTGGTTCCTTCAAAGCCATCCCATTTATTTTAGTTGAATATAAATTAGAGAGTACTGATGCCTTGACATATGATTACATGTTGACATAGTTTGACACCAAGAAGATATCATAAAATGCACCTGTGAGACTGTTTTGTACTGTCATTTGGTAAAATTTGGTTACAGGTTTCACATATGTTTAGATTTCTGATCACTAATATGACCAAATTAGGCACACATTCTGAATGATGAATTCACCTTTGTTACACTGCATTATCTTTTGTTTGTGTTTTTCTCAGAGTGAATGAACATTTTGTTGTTTATTTGAAATCCTTTCCTTCAAACCTGTGGAAACATTTTTAAGACAAAAATGTATTCACGTGGAATAATTTCTTTCTAATGAAGAAGTGATCAAACCTACAGTCCTATAGTTATACAATGGCTTTTGCACAAAGCTTTGTAAATCAGCCAGCCATGCAAACTCTCCAGAGACACACTTGCAGACTTGCAAGTTGTTCTTTACATTTCTATACTGTAAATGGCACCTTTTACACAAATTGTCCTGTTTTAAGAGGACAGATGAATGTGTCTTTTAGAAAGGCATTCTCCCTTCTTTTCTCCTCCTGGTGTGTGGGACAGACTCCAACAGTACTTGAGCTTGAACAAACAGGTCATTGACGCTGAGCAGTAAAGGACTGTGTGCTTGTCCGCCTGCTGCAGCTTTAGTGGGTGAAAACATTCTGAATAGCACAGTCTTCCTGCTTAATGAACACCCTCTGCTGCTGTTTAGATGTGCTTGATCAGAACTACCTATAGAAGGATTGGAACATCATAACTACAATCCTGTGTCAAATAATAATTTGTACAAATATTTGTAATGATGATTGAAAGATACGACTGAAATGGGTAATCTCTAGTTGTGCTGGTAATGAGTTTTTTTTGAAGGGCTCTGCCCCTGCAACAGTGTGTTCATAACCTAAAAACTCAAGTGGTGTCAAGTGGTGAAATTAGAACACTTCAGATTTATTCATGATTAGCACAAGGTTTGTGATTCAAGGCAGTGGCTAGGAGTCGGTTTAAATATTCTCAGTGGTGGATGAAATGTATTCTTATTACTGTTTTAAGAGCAGTCACTCTGGAATTTTATGATACCAAATCATATTTTATTTTCTAATGATCAAATATGCTTATTTTTCTTATCCCCTTTGGTTTTAGCTAAAAGAGATTCTAATTAAATTTAGTGGCATTATGATGCTATCAGCACATGATACTGGGCACGCTACCACCGAGCAGAATAATATTCCTGTACATACTGAATATTTCTGTTGTAATTTAAGAGGAAATGATGATGAGCAACTAAAAACACATCCCATTATGTGTTGTTTTTTGTCTGTTTGCATACAGTGTGTTCAGTACAAAGTACCATTATTTATAGAACAAAGTGCCAATCCTTGAATGAAGATCTTTGCACTGGTTGTTCTCATACATGTGACTGAATCCGCCAGATACATGCAAGGCAACGACAGTCAGCAATAAGAAGACAAATGGTATTAGAATAATATGGTACACGTTATATATAATTGGAAATACACATAGAGGACTTACATTTGCCACCAATAAAATTGTTAAAAAGTGAGCGGTCGTCGAAGCTACTAGTAGTCATTACAATACTGTCCTAAAATTTGAGTTGCACATTTATCGATTTTTAGCTCTGTTTATAGTTTTAGCGAAGGGCCACGTGACCATGACTGTCATAGGCTCTAGCTTGGAACTTCCTGGATGTAGGTGAAATGTCATTGGTACGTTTTTCGGCGGGGCGGTGCTTCGTGTTGCTACGTCTCCACCCTTTGTCGTTGTTCGACAGCTGCAAACAGGAAAGTCAGGGAGGTTTCAGTCAGGAAAACAGCGGTTACCTTTGTCAGTTTAAATGAGTGTCATTAACATTTTATTCCTTTGACTGGCTTAGTGGATATAACATACTGTAAGGTTCTTTCAATTTTTTTTTAGCTAAATGAATAATAGATGCTTCCCTGCGAGTGCTAGCAGGCTAGTTTTTTGTGTGGCTAGCTGCTAGCTGAGGAATGCTTTGTTATTGTTGAGCTGAGCAGCCCTCCCGTCGTCTGGGAGAGGAGATTCATCAGCTGTGTATGGATAAACGCCTCCTCGACGCCTTCGCATCACCTGGCATTATCAGTGGAGGTAGCCCGTGAAATCCGCTGTTAGTAAACCGCCAGCTAGAGAAGGGAGAGTTTGACCGAAGAGGGAGGAGATGGGAAACTGTTTGAAATCTCCGACCTCGGATGATATTTCTTTGCTACATGAGTCTCAGTCGGACCGGGCCAGCTACGGAGACGGCCCTGACCCAGACCAGGAGCCACCGCCCCCCTACCAGGTAACTTTGACCCGCTGTCTGGACCACTCTGTGAGTAGCTAGCCATTGTGTTTCTGTCACAAGGTTAACCGAATTAATTAAACACCTGAAATTTAAAATAATGTCGTTTGTTGTGTGGTAGGTCTGGTCCAATGTACCAGTCTTTTTTGTCAGGACAACAGCTAAAAACTGGTGTTAGGCGTACAATCTGTGAGACCAGATGAACCCAGTCTAAAGATCCTGGCCCTTCATGGCTTTGACACTAATCCGCTTTGTTGTCCAGTCTGTCTGCACTGTCCCTGTCATATTCATTCATTCAGGACAATGATCATCAGTTACTGTTGCCTTGAAATCCGCGGAACCGTGTAGCTCCTATACAGTGGAGACTGTGTATGACACTATTATTATAGCCTGTAGTTTACTTTAACGGTATGAAGTGTAATTTTAATGGACTAGAAAGAGACCTCGGTTCTCCATTAAAGAGGGAGTTCTGTACTTTTGGAACACATTAACTCATAACCCCCCTCAGAGCAGAGGATGAACTGTTTGACTGGTGTCTTTACTTCCTGAATTAGATCATCCACAAACAGACCAGGCCTTGTTGTAACTGTACATATGAGGCATGGTGTTACCCTTCTCTTGTGTGTTTTTCTATGTTAGGAGGCAGCTGATGTGAGTTATGTAAGGCCTTGGCAGACAGTTGGTCCGTTACTAGGTTAAGTCAAACCTTATCTGTAGATTTATGATAAGTGATTTTAAAAGCATGGGAAACCAAAGGCAGTCTAAGGTCAGGTCAGCATGGACACTCTTACTGTAGAAAGTTACAATTATACTGTATTTTAGATTGAGTATATTGTAACCAAATGTAAACCTTTAATTTATCAATGCACAG
>NW_018128009.1:1273404-1275891 GCF_001952655.1 Monopterus albus
TCATGTTAGATGATGTTTTGACCTACCACTGGGCCCTGTAGGGAGCATCAGTCAGACACCACCAGACACTGTTCTCTATCCCACATACAGTGCCTTGCGAAAGTATTCGGCCCCCTTGAACTTTGCGACCTTTTGCCACATTTCAGGCTTCAAACATAAAGATATAAAACTGTAATTTTTTGTGAAGAATCAACAACAACTGGGACACAATCATGAAGTGGAACGAAATTTATTGGATATTTCAAACTTTTTTAACAAATAAAAAACTGAATAATTGGGCGTGCAAAATTATTCAGCCCCTTTACTTTCAGTGCAGCAAACTCTCTCCAGAAGTTCAGTGAGGATCTCTGAATGATCCAATGTTGACCTAAATGACTAATGATGATAAATAGAATCCACCTGTGTGTAATCAAGTCTCCGTATAAATGCACCTGCACTGTGATAGTCTCAGAGGTCCGTTTAAAGCGCAGAGAGCATCATGAAGAACAAGGAACACACCAGGCAGGTCCGAGATACTGTTGTGGAGAAGTTTAAAGCCGGATTTGGATACAAAAAGATTTCCCAAGCTTTAAACATCCCAAGGAGCACTGTGCAAGTGATAATATTGAAATGGAAGGAGTATCAGACCACTGCAAATCTACCAAGACCTGGCCGTCCCTCTAAACTTTCAGCTCATACAAGGAGAAGACTGATCAGAGATGCAGCCAAGAGGCCCATGATCACTCTGGATGAACTGCAGAGATCTACAGCTGAGGTGGGAGACTCTGTCCATAGGACAACAATCAGTCGTATACTGCACAAATCTGGCCTTTATGGAAGAGTGGCAAGAAGAAAGCCATTTCTTAAAGATATCCATAAAAAGTGTCGTTTAAAGTTTGCCACAAGCCACCTGGGAGACACACCAAACATGTGGAAGAAGGTGCTCTGGTCAGATGAAACCAAAATTGAACTTTTTGGCAACAATGCAAAACGTTATGTTTGGCGTAAAAGCAACACAGCTCATCACCCTGAACACACCATCCCCACTGTCAAACATGGTGGTGGCATCATCATGGTTTGGGCCTGCTTTTCTTTAGCAGGGACAGGGAAGATGGTTAAAATTGATGGGAAGATGGATGGAGCCAAATGCAGGACCATTCTGGAAGGAAACCTGATGGAGTCTGCAAAAGACCTGAGACTGGGACGGAGATTTGTCTTCCAACAAGACACTGATCCAAAACATAAAGCAAAATCTACAATGGAATGGTTCACAAATAAACATATCCAGGTGTTAGAATGGCCAAGTCAAAGTCCAGACCTGAATCCAGTCGAGAATCTGTGGAAAGAACTGAAAACTGCTGTTCACAAATGCTCTCCATCCAACCTCACTGAGCTTGAGCTGTTTTGCAAGGAGGAATGGGCAAAAATTTCCGTCTCTCGATGTGCAAAACTGATAGAGACATACCCCAAGCGACTTACAGCTGTAATCGCAGCAAAAGGTGGCGCTACAAAGTATTAACTTAAGGGGGCTGAATAATTTTGCACGCCCAATTTTTCAGTTTTTTATTTGTTAAAAAAGTTTGAAATATCCAATAAATTTTGTTCCACTTCATGATTGTGTCCCACTTGTTGTTGATTCTTCACAAAAAATTACAGTTTTATATCTTTATGTTTGAAGCCTGAAATGTGGCAAAAGGTCACAAAGTTCAAGGGGGCCGAATACTTTCGCAAGGCACTGTACTCTAGTGTGGTGCTTCTTTATCTTTGGCATTACATTTTTTAGAAGACCAAAACCAACCCTGAATGTTTCTAAATAACAGTAAAAGGTTGAAAATGCTGTGGGCATTACATCTGGGCATTACATTGCCATGACCTACTGGTTGAAACGGTGTTTATTTAAACAACTCTGGGTTTTTCCAAGCATCACTTTGTAATTTAGAGAACCTGATCTCCGTGACTCAGACATCTTTGATACTGGAGGCACAGACTAGTGCCAGATCAGGTCATGAAAACCTCCTGGTAATATCACAGAGACAATATACAGTGGGTACGGAAAGTATTCAGACCCCCTTAAATTTTTCACTTTTTGTTATATTGCAGCCATATGCTAAAATCATTTAAGTTCTTTTTTTTTCCTCATTAATGTACACACAGCACCCCATATTGACAGAAAAACACAGAATTTTTGACATTTTTTTGCAGATTTACTGAAATATCACATGGTCATAAGTATTCAGACCCTTTGCTCAGCATTTAGTAGAAGCACCCTTTGGAGCTAATACAGCCATGAGTCTTTTTGGGAATGATGCAACAAGTTTTTCACACCTGCATTTGGGGATCCTCTGCCATTCCTCCTTGCAGATCCCCTCCAGTTCTGTCAGGTTGGATGGTCAACGTTGGTGGACAGCCATTTTCAGGTCTCTCCAGAGATGCTCAATTGGGTTTAAGTCAGGGCTCTGGCTGGGCCATTCAAGAACAGTCACAGAGTTGTTGTAAAGCCACTCCTTC
>NW_018128009.1:1276143-1279982 GCF_001952655.1 Monopterus albus
ATACTGCGCTCTGTGAGCATCCAGCTTCTTTTGCAATTGCCTTTTGAGACTTTTCCTCCTTATGGAGGGTGTCAATGATGGTCGTCTGCACAACCGTCAAGTCAGCAGTCTTCCCCATGATTCTGAAGCCTACTAAGCCAGACTGAGACAATTTCAAGGCTGAGGAAACCTTTGCAGGTGTTTTGCATTAATTAGCTGACTAGATTGGGACACAGGGAGCCTACAATGTTGAACTTTGTCATGATATTCTAATTTTGTGAAATACTGGATTTGGGTTTTTTTTGTCTTTAATCCATAATCATCAAAATTGAAACAAATAAAGGCTTGAAATATTTCACTTTGTGTGCAGTGAACTAATATAACATACAAGTTTCACTTTTTGAAACAAATTATTGAAATAAATGGACTTTTCCTTGATATTCTAATTTTTTGGCACATACCTGTATAGACAGGTGTGTGGCTTTCCTAATCACGTCCAATCAGTATAATCAAACACAGCTGGACTCAAATGAAGGTGTAGAACCATCTCAGGGATGATCAGAAGAAATGGACAGCACCTAAGTTAAATATATGAGTGTCACAGCAAAGGGTCTGAATACTTATGACCATGTGATATTTCTGTTTTTCTTTTTTAATAAATCTGCAAAAATGTAAAAAAATTCTGTGTTTTTCTGTCAATATGGGGTGCTGTGTGTACATTAATGAGGAAAAAAATGAACAAATGATTTTAGCATATGGCTGCAATATAACAAAGAGTGAAAAATGTAAGGGGGTCTGAATACTTTCCGTACCCACTGTATATCCAATATAGTGCATCCAGAAAGTATTCACAGCGCTTAACTTTTTCCACATTTTGTTATGCTACAGCCATTAAAATGGCTGTAAATGGCTGTGCACCAATGCTCCCCATCCAACCTGATGGAGCTTGAGAGGTACTGTAAAGAAGAATGGGAGAAACGGCCCAAAAATAGGTGTGCCAAGCTTGTAGCATCATACTCAAAAAGACATGGTGAAATATCACCCACAGAAAACCAGCATCAGAGTGAGTCTAAGATTATAGTGTATCTGAACAAGGCAAGGAGTCCTTGACAGGTATCCAAATTCAGGTTGCTACAAGTATGTCATGTCTGGCATACAGTCTGTAATTAGGACAGAGCAACTCGGGTGAGAAATGGTGTAATAACCGATACAAACATTGCTTAATTTATTTTTTTTCCTCAGCTCTGGCCAAGCTTTTAGTTGCACTATGTTTATACTGACAGTGTTTCACAAGAGGGTTAACTAGCTAGTTTAAACCTACTTATATAAAGAGCTCTTTCAGACCTTTTCTCCCTGGTGACCACGGTAATCAGCACCTTCACCATCTGAACCCATTCTGAGTACACACAGCACACATTTTTGTGTGCTTGCAGTACACACTTTGGAAGCGCTGTGTGTGTTATAAAAGGGACTAAAGGCTCCACTATACTTGATTTGGAATTGAATTTGGCGTGTTCATAAAAGCGGTCTATTATGGCCCTGGGTGGAAATGCCACATCTGGCATTTACTGGTATGGCACTTAATGATACAGAAAATGAATACTTAAAGAAGATGATTTAGAGCTTACCCTGGTGTTTTTTTTAAACTCCCTCAAAAAACAACTAACAGAGAGGTAGGTCACAGGATGGATATATCAGGATGGATATATCCTGGCCATTCATTATGTGGGAAATACAGTCTATCACTTTGACAGTACAAAGAAGTCACAAAACAATGAAAGTACCATTTATTTAATTCACTTGTGTTTCAAGTGCTAAATTCTGGGGTCTTGCGTATTTTACATGTGGGCCATGATTCAGACCTAAACATAGCATAATACTAGATTTTAGTTGTGATTCCAATGAAAGGGGTAGGGTAAGACTTTAGGGTAAGAAAGCTGGACATTCAGGAAGCTGATTCACAGGATTTCTTTCCAAGTCGCATGGAGTGGCTTCCTCTTTGTTTCCCAGTCACTCCCAGATGGAAATAAAACAGGTGAACTGGTAACATTCACAGTCTTGACTAATTGTAGGAGATGATGCATTGGGGAGCTGTGAAAAGCATATGACTGGAGGCTTGCACACATCGCTGCCACTGCTTCTCTCCGTGTGTCTTTTTTTGGGTCACAAACTTTCTATATTACCTGTGAGAACATGGCAATTTGATTTAATTTGAACCTTAAATGTATAAAGGCACAGAAGTAAAATAACTGTCTGGTAACAGTAGTTTGGCCTATAGTTTTATTAAGTTCTAATTCATGTTTATATCACGCTTAATAAAATGTAAAACATGTAAAATGTAAAACATTTCATAAAGTTATCTAAACAGATGTGGCAACAGCTTATTTTTGGGTTTGTCTGTCATGTTAACTTCAGTCAGACCATGTTTCCTGGTTGCACCAGTCAGCAGTGAATCAGAGAAGAGTTGGGTCTGTCCACCACCTGGGCTGACGTTGATTTGGCGCTGTTGAGTAATTTCCTGGCTTAAAACAGGCAGTGCAGAGACCTGCATCTGCAAGACTCAAATCCAACCTAAGTCATAGATCAGACAAAGAGCCGTGCAGTGCCTTTCATAGTGTTTGGGGATAAAGACCCATTTAACCATTTGCATCTGTACTCCACAATTTCAGATTTGTAATAAAAAAAAAAAAAATACATGTGGTTCAAGTGCACATTCTTTGGTTAATTAAATGTTTTTTTGTTTTTGTTTTTGTTTTTTTTACACATTTTGGTTTTACCATTTAGAAATTACAGCAGTGTTTATACATTGCCCCTTCTTTTCAGGACACAGTGATGATATGCATTGACTTTAAGATTATTTGATCAAAACGTAACATTAATAAGAATATTCTAGTCCATGTTGACTAGGACTGTAGACGTAGGGTGTTAGAGGGGTGGATGGATGCATGTTGAAAGCTAAGTGGATGAGATCAGTCCTCAGAGCAAACCAATTCTCTGAGCTTAAATGTGTTATTGTTGAAATATTTTCAAAGTGACTGTGTGTGAGTGTTTTCCTTATATCAAGAGGGGAGGGTGCAAAGCAGAGTGACTTCTATCTGTGGTTCTAATATTGTGGAAGCTGTAGTTGTGAGCCTGCGTCCCTGTAGTGTGTTCAGATCTGTGTGTGTAAGTGTCACATACAGCATGTTGTATGCTGAGCATGCTGATATTTGGAAAACAGCTGGTGAGATGAGAGCTGACTCATAGATGTGGGACAAGGCCACAGGAGATAAGGCACCTCCATGTGTTTACAGAGGGAGGGAGAGGGTTCGTGTGTGTGTGGTCCCCTGGTATCTCTTGTAATGTCAGAGAGGGACAAACAAACTGGACCCATGCGCAAAACCAAACAGTTAGTAGCCACCCAGCCTGGCATCTTCATCTTGATCTGGTGATTTGTTCAATACTGCCCCCAGGGGTCCGGGGGGATACCCACTTCAACTGGTCCAGCACTGAGTCGGCGCGGTGGCTGGTGACTGCTCGTCAGAGACGTAGAGCTCCAGGGCCAGGGCAACCTGCAGAAAGGTACAGGGAGAGAGAGAGGACACATTACGGGAGCGAGGAGACACAAAGTTAGTAATGTGTAATGGTGGCATATAGAAGCATAGGGAGAGAGAGGAGAGGAGAGCAGGAGGGGAGGGGAAAGAAACTCAGAGCATCATGGGGCCCCCCAGCAGTCTAGGCCTATAGCAGCATAACTAAGGGAAGGCTCAGGGTCACCTGATCCAGCCCTAACTATAAGCTTTATCAAAAAGGAAAGTCTTAAGGCTAATCATAAAGGTAGAGAGGGTGTCCGCCTCCCGAACTGAGACTGGGAGTTGGTT
>NW_018128009.1:1281342-1285505 GCF_001952655.1 Monopterus albus
CGTGACTAACTTCAGTTTGTGTGGAACATTCGTTATTAACATGAACAAATTGAAATCTTTCTGATAAATAAGATTTGAACCAACTTAGCGCAGTTCCTTTAATCCCAATAACATGTTCAAGTCTGTACAGAAGGTTTGATATTTTTTCCTGTTGTCAAACCTGTTCTCTGAAGTTCTCAGTAGTGGGGATCACAAGAGTGATGAACAAGAGATTATGGAACTACAAGCTTTCAATAGTCACTGTAGTATTGCTTTACTATGTTGGCAGTCCACTTGGTTAACTGTAAAACAAGATTCAAAATTGTGTTCCAGGAAGAATCTAGGCTGATGGTGGTGTTCAAACTATCTTTTAGCTCGTGTGTGTGTGTGTGTGTGTGTGTGTGTGTGAGCTCTTGGAACTAAAGCTATCGCTTGTTATTGAACTTGTGGGCTGAGAGTGCCTTTATCTTTCACTTTCTCACTCCTCTTTCCTCTGAATTTCTTTCATTTAGTAAAGCATGATGGAAGAGAGAGGCTTTATGCATTCCCACTCTGTTTGTCTTTCACTTTCTCTCTATGCATCTGCTCAGATTCCTTGTTGCTTATAATCTTCACCTCCCTTCCCGCTCACCATTAGCAGCCTGGGTCTGGCAGGCTGACAGTTCCTGCTGCTGTGTGCCTGCCTCAGCAGCCTACAGCATGCTTGCAAAAGGAAACCAAGGTCTGTACTTTGGATTAGCTAGCCTCCACCCTGCACCCCAAATCCCCTTCTAGTCCCCCTTTCACCCTCGTCTTCTCCCTCTGTCTTCCACCTCATTTCTCTGACTGTTGTCACTGAGGTCACCCTGGGGTCATGTAATGAGCAGTTGTCACAGTCCAGCTGACACAACACATATGAAAGAAGGGACAGATGTATGACAACAATTACACTGCCTACCACTGCACAGTCTTAACACACACACACACGCCACCACCACACACACAAGGTACAGCTGCTTCCTCCCTCTGAGACTCTGTCTGTAGCCATTATTTATGCTGCCTGGCTGCCGTCTCTTTCTGGCACAGAGTGGCTGTCAGGGCAGCAGCAGACTGCCTCAGCTGCTGAGGTTATGCTGACTCATGGCTTAAAATGCCATGGTGTTGAGTCTGACTGCTGGCTAGCTTGATCATTATTGTTCTACATTTTACCTATGAAAACCCCTCAGCTTCCTAAAGCATGTGTAATCATTATTATATGTATGGTGATTTTAACATAGGCACATTTCTCTGTGTACTCTGTGACTGAGAAATATTGACTGTGTTTTCAGGTCACATCTGGCCGCTTGACTTTGTTAGTGTTGTGTTACTTAAATTCACTTAACTCTCGTTATTTGTTTGGGAAGATAATATGGTCCTCCACAATCACAACAATAATGTGAAACAGTCTCTGAATAGAGACATTAGAAGCTCTCTTGGTAGCCGACATCACAGCTTTGATTTAAATGTACAGCTTCACTTAAAGGGGTACTCTAAAAAATTAGTATTGCACTTCCATAAAGTTGGGGTCTTGTGAGAGACAGATGACTATTAGTTCCTAGGGTGAATCAGGCTTCAAAGTCACTGCATCCTATGTTTCATTAGCATCTTTTGTTAGGCTCTCCTGACATACATCTTTCAAATGCCACACCTCCAGTCTGTAATGTAAGATTTTTGTTAAAAATTCAGTGTCCCTGATGACATCATCAAAGTCACATTTTCAGTCATGTAATCTGTGATAAAGTTTGTATATATGCATTTGATTTTATAATGTATAAAGGTAAAAATTTACATATGTCTTGTATTTCCACCAGCGTTTATTCTTTTAAAAGATCCAGACTGACATAATGCATGTTGAGCTGAGCATGCTAATGTAACCCATCTAGAGTGTGGATACCCGAACAAAGTCTGACGGGACCGATTGGTACCCGGGAGTATGGGCTAGATTCGGGCAAAAATTTAGAAGTTATGTTCGGATCTGAGTCAGGTTCAGACACATAGGTCAAACTTCAGGCTAGATGACTGGAGCACTCAAATGTCTGCTTCACTTAATGATAAGGGGAAGAACAGTAATGATGGTCCAAACCTGACCTATTAGTCTCGGGTCTCACAATATTGTTTGAAAAATCTCTGTTAGAAGTTTCAGATTTCAGGGTTTTTTTTCCTGCTAATACTAGTGTGATCTCCAGCGTCATTCAAGTCGCTTTGTCCTTAAAGGGCATTAGTGGCGCATAGTGGATTTCGAGGTATGTTTAGGATCATTGTCCTGTTGTAGAAGCCATCCTCTTTTCAGCTTCAGCTTTTTTACAGATGGTGTGATGTTTGCTTCCAGAATTTGCTGGTATTTAGTGGAATCCATTCTTCCCTCCACCCGTGCAATGTTTCCTGTGCCACTGGCTGCAACACAACCCCAGAGCATGATAGATCCACCCCCATGCTTAATAGTTGGCCAGGTGTTCTTTTCATGAAATGCTGCTCCTTTTTTTCTCCAAACATGCCTTTGCTGATTGTGTCCAAAGAGTTCTATTTTAACTTCATCAGTCCACAGCACTTGTTTCCAAAACGCATCGGGCTTCTGTAGATGTCCTGTTGCATACTTCAGACGTTGGATTTTATGATGGGGACGCAGATAAGGTTTTCTTCTGCTGACTCTTCCATGAAGGCCTTGTCTGTGCAAGCATCGCTGCACAGTGGAACGGTGCACCACCACTCCTGAGTCTGCTAAATCTTCCTGCAGGTTTTTTGCAGTCAAATGGGGGTTTTGATTTGTCTTTCTGACCAGCATACGAGCAGTTCTGTCCGAGAGTTTTCTTGGTCTTCCAGATCTCATCTTGACCTCCACAGTTCCCCTGATCTGCCATCTCTTAATTACATTTCTTACTGTGGAAACTGCAAGCTGACAACGCTTTGCTATCTTCTTGTAGCCTTCTCCTGCATTGTGGGCATCAATAACTTTCATTTTCAGGGTCTTACACAGCTGCTTAGAGGAACCCATGGTTGCTGGGTGTCCACAAGTGTGTGCACAAGGTTTGAAGAGTCAAGGTATTTGTACAGCTTTGAAATTGGCATTTACCAATGACAGCTGTTGCTGTGCATCAGATCTAACGAGCTGATTAAGGTCTGAAACCTTGTGAGAGACTTTGAGACTCTGGAACTCTTAGGGTGCCCAAACTTTTGCACCATGCCATAATAATGTTTTTATTTTTTATTTTTGTTCAATTTATGGCATAAGAAGTAACTATGCATCACTGTTTGCAGAAAATATTGTGCATTTTTTCCATTTCCAAGAGAAACTGTGTTAACATCTGTTCAAATAAAAAATCACCAAAATCTGTTATTTATCAAGGGGTGCCTAAACTTTTGCATAAGACTGTACAGATGGTTAATGAAGGAGCTCACTTAATCACATTAAAAGTGGACTAATCCAGGACATGGCTGCAGGATTCTTTTAGATGCCTGACATGAAGGTGCACAGGAGGAGCAGTAGAAGAGAGTCAGTGGACTGAAGTGTGAGCTCAGGGACTGAACAGAGAAACTATTGCACAAATCAGAAGAGACTGTAGGGAGTGCGTAAGAATCATAAAGACAGAAGTTTCGACGGAAGGAAGTGGATGGGGCTGAGGCACATTGATAGACTACAAAGTGAGAGAACTGAGTGAATAGAAAGTTGTGTTGAAAAGAGGAAGATGAAGGCGGGGCACAAGACAGAGAACCAAAATTTGTTCAGCTGTTTCTCCTTGCATTATTTAAAACAGTTTGCTATATGTGAACGTTTTAAAGGAATTGAATTGATAAAATACAGTCATATATGGCAACATGAAATTAAAACGTTAGCATTGTGACATTATGAAAAGAAACATATGCCAACTTTGTATTCACGGCTGCAACTAATGGTTATTTCACTAATCTGTCAACCATTGGTGACTTTTTTTCTCTGTGAAACATCAGAAAAATGTTAAAAATGTCCAGCAAAATTTCCCACTGGCATTTTCTTGTTAAATTCTCCAAAACCCAAACATATTCATAGAGAGCAAATTCTCACATCTGAGAAACTGAAACCACCAAATATTCACTGTTATTATTGTTCAATTTTTATTATTTCAGGTTGTGTAGTTTCACATGGCCAGTTAGTCATCTTATCTTGACTGTTGTCATACACATTATATATA
>NW_018128009.1:1286866-1300662 GCF_001952655.1 Monopterus albus
AATCCCCACCACCACCACCACTTCGGGATGGTCTTTTATTCCTTCCTTCAATCCCGGGTCCTCTACCAGAGGCCTGGGAGCTTGAGGGTCCTGCCCAGTATCTTAGCTGTTCCTAGGACTGCACTCTTCTGGACAGAGATCTCAGATGTTGTTCCTGGGATCTGTTGGAGCCACTCTCCCAGTTTGGGAGTCACAGCCCCCAATGTTCCTATTACCACGGGGACCACTTGTGCCTTCACCTTCCACATCTTTTCTAGCTCTTCTTTCGTCCCTTGGTATTTGTTGAACTTCTCGTGTTCCTTCTTCCTGATGTTCTATATCTATATCTATAGCTATCTATAGAGAGAGAGAGAGAGAGAGAGAGACTCTGTGTGTGTGTGTGTGTGTGTAGGGTTGTATTTTTTTTTTTTAATTTAATTTCAGGTCCTCTTGAATCAAATAATACTATCTTCTGTTAAAATGTAATACTGAATTTCATTCAGACTAAAGTTGAAAGCCACAATAAGACCTTCAACAGAGATTGGTGTATTTGCAACAGTGGAGGTTACAGATAAACTGAGCTGCCCTGGAACAAATGCAGACAAAGACTTACACATATATTATACTGTACACCTTCTTGAACAGGATGGGGTAAGTTATCCTGTCTCTACAGTTTGATGAAATAGGAACATATGGTTACTTTCCTAGACACACCATCATCCATATCGTCCTTCCTGATTCAGTCCCAAACAGACATCTTGGACCTTTAATCATAAAATCATACAAAGTTGGGACGTTTTTCCAAAATGCAGGAAAAACTAAAATAAGTGATTTGTTCGTTTACTCGAGCCTTTATTTACCTGTCAAAAGTACAAAAAGGTTTTTTGATGGTTTCACTGACCATCTTCATTGCATTTTGTAACTAGACAGCACTCAGAGAGTGTAGGCTCATGGGGCAAGTCTGTTTTCTCATAATGCCATAAAAGCAATGTTCCCCTGATAATTTGACCCTCATAATGTGATTGCTTGACCATGAAAACTTGGTGTTGGCATTTGGAATGACTCTGATATCTTTATTAGTTTCAAAGTGGACACGTAGCTACAGTATAATGTGCAGCTGGAACCCCGTCGTCCTTGCTGACAGATTACTGTAGTCTAAACAAGATGTAGCTGCCTGCTAATAGAGCTAGCTTGGTCAGATAGCAAACACTCATATCTCCGAAAACATCAGAACAAATTCTAAATTGGCATTACTTGGATAGACTGAACACATATTCTCAATCTAAGTGGTTACTTTGTTACCTGAAAAAAAAGTCACAAGGTAATACAAATAAAAATGTTAACAGCTCTGAGCCTGGCTTAAAATCTCTGCCATCAGACTCTCGCTCAGCTGTCTCTGCACAGAATAGATCTCCCTTTTTGGAACTGAAAAGTTGTAGTTTCCCTCATTTTACCTTGAACAAACTTAACCTGCTTTCTGGAATTCCCCCCAGATTGTAGCATGTCAGCTAGCTTTAGCAACATGAACAATCCACACCGGGAACAGGTTAGCTCTACATAGTACATAGACATAGTAAATGCCACAGATGGCTAAATAAGTGTCCCATGCAGACTGAAATAACAATGTGTACTTACACTTCTTCATAGATGTACACAAGTCACATACTTAATAGCTGCACTCGTGTTCATTCCAGTGCTCAGCAGCGCAGCTGTGTACCTTGACCACAAGGGGCCTCGCATACAGTCAACCTTTAGAGCACTCACTATAGTGAATAATCTTTTAGAAAAATCCTGTATCCAAATTATGTAACAGATCAGCACCAAACTCTAATCAATTGTTCCATGGGCCATACTCTCCATTCCCAAAAAAATTTCATCAAAATGCGTTCATTACTTTTGTTGAAACCAACAAACGCAGCAAACGCAGACAAAAAAACTCCCCCCCCCCCCAATAATTAGTATTATTATCAGCTACAATGACCCTCAAAAGAATGGGGGGGAAAGGGTGTTTTTTAATTCCAAGTGACTGTGCCAGTTGACTGAGGTGGGCTGCAGCTATTGACCCTAAAGGAAAAAAACCTGTAACACATAGAATGTTATATAACTAAAGTAAGTTTGTAAGTTGTGTCTGTAAATTTGCACTTTAGCACCAGTAGTAGAGAAAGTAAGTAAAAATTCTAATATCACTCTGTAAAAGTAGCCTACCTTGTTACATGTAGAAGTCCTGCATTGAAAATGTTAAATAAAATTATTAAGTGTTATCATGAAAATGTACTTAAAGTATTATGTAAGATTACTTAGTGCAGCCTTAAGTGTCACTTTGTTTTTTGCAGACACACACACACACACGCGCACACAGTTTATGTTTCGTAGTCCATGGGGACTTTACATTGACTTACATGCATTTCCTGTAGACTAACCCTAACCTTAACCAGAACCACTACTTGCCTAACCCTAACCCAACCCTAACCCTAACCTCATCCTAACCCTAAACCATGTTGCCACCCTAAAATTCAATTTCTTGCCCATGGGGACCTCAATTTAGGTCCCCACCGTGAAATGGGTCCTCATGAGTTGGTATGGAGTCAGGACGAAGTCCCCACGTAGCAGGAAAAACACGTCCACACACACACACACACACACACACTTGTAAGAGCCAGGAAGGTTTGTGTGTGTGTTTCTGCGTTACCCATCACAGACGCTGGATCTTTGTCATCTTTGGCATGGAGAACCCGATGTCCGTGTTTCCCAAAATGTGGAGTCGTCTGACCACGGCACACGTTTCCACTGTCCCTCGGCCCATCTGAGATGAGCTCAGGCCCAAAGAACTTGACAGCCTTAGTGCACAGAACTGATGTATGACTTCCTCCTTGCCTCAGTTTCAGGTTGCATTTGTGGATGCAGCAGCAGCAGACTGTGCTAAGTGACTCCGCCTTTCATCCCCACTCATGATACCCTCACCGGTTAGCAGTTAACCTGCTAATTTTGAATCTTCCAGAATGGTGATACTGGATTATTCTATAAACTTTTCAGTCTTACTTAGCTTCTCTCCCAACTCTTTTGAGTGTATTGCAGACATCAAATTCTGAATTTGTTTATATTTATAAAATGCAATTATGTCAGTCAGTGAAAGCACTGAAAACCTTTTTTTTTGTATTTTTGTCAGTTAAATAAAGTTCAAGTGAATTAACAAATCACAGATTTGAGTTTTTAATTGCATTTTGGAAAATGTTCCAACTTTTCTGGAAATGGGGTTTGTAAAACTTAATGACATCTAATGTCATAATGACCGGGTCATGTAAGAGGACACCCCAGATTATATCTAAACGTTTTCCCAACATGAGCCAACTTCCTGGGGCTGCAGCTAGTCCCAAGGCCAGAGTGGTTCATTTAGATCACAAGCAGCATTTAGTTAGACATGTTTATAGCAAGAACTGGGTAGACTGATCACACACACACAGCACAGATTAATGATAAGTATACTTAACAAGATACATGCTGGGCACAAAGATGAGATAGACCTGCCTTTCCTGGAGTGACTCCAAGGTTTATGGCTTAACATATGAAACTTGTAACTGGTGTTAATGGCACACACAACAGAGCACTGTTCTTTATTAGGCTCCAATTAAATAATGTTTTTACTCAATTTATTAATTTATCATTTTCTCTCTCAATATAAATACTCTATCTATATATGAAAGTTGTGTGTATGAAAGAAAATTTGCATATGCAAAAACCAACTTGCATGTGCGATAGTTACTGTAACACACTAGCCCACATTGTTTAATCACACACACACCACCTTTGATAGACATCTTTTACAGCTAGTCCTACTGAGACAACTAGCAGTTGTGATAACATTTATTATAAACCAGCCTGTACACAATTAGCTCCACACTGGTAGAGAAATGAACTGGTGTTCCCAGTAGGCTGTCACCTGACAGCGTCGGTTAAAGGCACAGCCCCCTCACACAGTTGAAGCAAGCATGGAAAACTGTTCTTTGCAGATGTGCTGTTAATGCAAAACCCAGACAGCTGCTATGCAGACAGTCAGCTTCACTCCTGATAAACCCGATCAGTATTATTGACATTGGATCACAAAAAGCAACTTTGTATGCCAAGTTTTTTTTCCTCTGGAATATTATAACCAGGACAATAATTCCAGATCCAACTGCTCCTCTGTCACCAGTTCCCCAAAAAAAACTAAACGGATGTCAAACACAGAACCTTAGTGCCTGTATTTATTACATATCTATACAGTGTAGTCTACCAGCAGAATACTTTTCCTTAGCACTAACTGCCTTCAGAGTTTTGTATTTTGCAGAAGCTCTAATTGTTCCTCTTTATATTATAAAATGAATGTCAGTTAAGCTCGTGTAGTACAAAGTGAAAATAAATATAATGTTAAAAGATTAAAAATTTGTATTTCTTGTTTGTCTGATTACTTTTTGCATTTTGCCTTGTCCATATCCCTGTATAAGAATAGTGTTTAGTCGATGGGAAATAATGAGTGTTTGTGTTCTTCTCTGCAGGTGTGTCATCTGTATGATGGACTTTGTGTATGGAGACCCTATCCGGTTCCTGCCCTGCATGCACATCTACCACATGGACTGTATAGACGACTGGCTGATGAGATCCTTCACCTGCCCCTCCTGCATGGAGCCTGTGGACGCCGCGCTGCTTTCCTCCTATGAGACCAACTGACAAACACACTCACACCCACAGACACCAGTGGACCAGACTGAACACACACACATACAATATGGACAAATGGACATACACACAACTTTCATCTATATCCTGGATTAGTAAGGCAGTGATATCAGAGTGATCATATAAAAGATTCCTGGTGATCTCTCTTGTTTGTGTGTGTGTGTTTGCCTCAGCGTGTGTGTGTGTGCGCAGAAGTTCCTCAGTTGACCTGCTGGCAGGGTTCCATCTGGGAAAGGACTGCGGAAATTGACAGTGTTGGTGTTAAGGACGAGCAGGAAGAAGCTTGTTTTCGGTAAGGAGTAAAAGCCAGGGCGGCGAGAGCGAGGGAGTGTTGGCACTACAAAGGCAAGTTAAGCAGAATGAATGACAGTTAACTGTTCAGATCTTGGAAAGGTTTCTTAATCCTCTTTTGTAAACATGAATACGCATTGAAGTGTACCCAGTCACACACTTCCTCATTATTGAAATTAGCCTTAACATGACATCTGATCACAGTCATCAGGCTGCACATTGCATTTATTGGACTGCTGAAGCCTGAATACTGCATTGTTGTACTGCAAGACAACGAAAAAAAAACTAAATGCCCTTCAGAAGATCTGCCAGGCATCTGTTGCAGAGTCATATCTGCTGCAAAAACCTTTGTAGACACAACACAGGCCTCCACATGTTGCTCTGTAGAAAAATGAGAAAAATGTCTCATTAGAATAGTGAGATCATTCGGTGGGTTGATTCATTGCCCTGGGGCTTTGTGATCTCTGTTCTGTTTGCAATGGCAGTTGGCATAAGGGTTAGGGTTACCCTGTTGAACAGGTGTTTACTAACAACACAGACATGGCAAAAGAAAGCACAGGATGTGCTTTATCACTAATGTGATGGATAGCTGCTAGTCTAGTCCCAGTGACATCTCCGATTATTGGCTAAAGCACAAGTAGACCAGTTAAACCATTGATAAATACTGTATGAAAGTATTCAGTAATTATGTCAGTGATTTGCTTTACCTGCATTTCCATTACCATTGCAGTGACTGGGTAATCCAAACCATTGTGTCCAGGGAACCAGGGATGGGGGCATAATCTCTTACTAATGGCATTAACCAAACTACTGAATTCATCCAAAGTTTGGCACCCCTGGTATTGTCCAAATCATGGAAAGGTCACCTAAGGTGGGGCTCATTTGTTGTGTTTACATATGTAAAGTATCAACGTCTTTTACTATGGCAAATGTTGATCAAACCAGACCTAAAGCAAACAGTCACAGGCGAAGCAGTTCAAGATATTGGATGACACCCTCAGAACAGTGATCATGAATCTACTGTAGTGATGAGCTGTGTGTCAGTAAGAATGACTGAGGACATTTACCTGGTGTGGTGAGAAGCATCAGTTATGCAAGGCTGACTATAGATTCTCAGTTTAGAAAGGCTATGTTTTATTTTATTGTTTTCTTCATTTTCTTCACATCGAGGTGAGACCTCTCTGTCCGCCTCAGTCACCGAATTTACTATGAAAGCACAGATAGGTACAAATGTCCCATTTTAATTTCCTTCTTCTCCCTGCTAACAGTTGAGTCAGTGACACTTGAATTGTGCAAGAAATGTTAAATCATTGGATGATCTGTGTGTGTGTGCCTCTGTGTGTGTTGGTAGAAGACTTTATGGCCTCTGTGTGTCATATTGGGTGTGGAGGTGGCCGTCAGCGCCTTAGTTTTTGCACAATATTTTAATCTACTTATGTCTTTATGTTGTACCTTGTCCTCCATCATGAAGGTGGAGCTTCATGGCCTTAGGTTACATGTGAGTGAGGGTTGGTATCAGCTGCTGATATGTGGAGCATAGCCCAGCAGGAAAGGTGGAGGGGATACACGGCCCCAACCTCAAATCCTGCTACCGAGCAGTCACTGTATGTCATGAAGAAGACAAAAGATGTCAACTGTCCTGCTGCATTGTCACAAAACTAAAAAAAATAAACTGTCAGTGTGTCATGGTGTTTGGGTTAAGTTACATCACCTGACTGTGGTCCTGATGGGTCCTGTACGGTCACATAGTTGGTTCAAACCGCCTTCATATGCACCATGCAGCAGATTACATTTTTGGACACAAATGCCATTTCTAATGCCTGGTTTGTGGGGATAAAGTTGAACCATGGCATCGTGTATGTCAGTTTATATCTGATATGGTTCCTTAAAAAAAAAAAAAAAAGGGGGGTTCCCACACACACACACACACACACACACACACAGAGAGAGAAAGATTATTCACTTACATTCTGAGTCCAGTAAAGACGAGCTGTCTCCCCAGGCTGTATTCACCAGGCTCCCAATTTGTACTCGTCAGAGTCAAAAGTTGAGTCTAAGTTAGGAGAAGTTTTAGGTGTTGCCCAAACTAGATTTCCTGTTATGCGCTAAGATCCCCGGAAAATGACACAGCAAATTTCTCAGAAGTTTGCATGCAATGGAACAGCTGTATGAAATGTTGCTTAATCTTCATCATAGCTTTGGCTATGACTTTGAACCTTATTTATTCAAAATACTCAACCAGGATTGAACAACAAGGTTTGCTCATATGTGAATGTGAAATGTATGTTGTATGTTTGTGTATGGATGGTTGTTAGACCTTTCCTTGTTTGTAAGCAGATATGTGCTGTGTACTACAGGCAAGTAATAAATAGACAACAGAACATAATTGTCTGTGGGGGTGAATTATTGCTAAAAAGGAAACACCATAGTTTCATTGTTTTTTTTCCCCTCCAGTCTTTTGTAATAAACTTGTAAATGTGACCACAGCATCCATGACTAATAAGTGTGCTGTGTTTTAGTGGCAGTTTCAGGTAAGGGATTCCTGGTATCAAATTGCTTAAATTAATGTTTTATAAGGAACATAAATTTGTTTTAATTTTGCAGCACTTGGTTAATGTTCACAATAGCCTCAATACCTTTATGAGAACCTCCTTTTTTGTGCAAGGAATTCCAAGACTTGCATGTCAGATGCTACCATAATATTTTCAAAAGGCAGGCACTTTGGTAATGCAAGCAGAAATATCACTCACTTCTGCACTAAAGGTCCTTTTTGATCATTTTTAGTCTATACTTATACACCGATCTGCGCATTACACTGGCAGGTGAAGTGCAGAACATTGATTGCGTCATTGCGATGGCACCTGTGAAAGTGCCAAGGAAATATTAAGGCAGCAAATGAAAAGTCAGTTTTTGGATTCAGGGGAAGTGGGAGAGCATAAGGAGCGACTCTGACAAGGGTCAGTGGGTCAGGGCGTCTTCAAACAGGCAGGTCTTTTGGGGTTTTCCCGGTTCGCACTAAAAGTGGTCCAAGGGAGGACAAATAGAGAACCGGTGACAGGGTCATGGGCGCCCAAGGCTCATTGACGCACGTAAAGCGCAAGGCTAACCGTGTGGTCTGATCCCGCAGAAGAGTTACTGTAGCATAAATTGCTGAGAAACGAATGAGGACTGTATGTTTGCGTAGCAGCAGACCGGTCACCAGGTAGCGCTATGGGAAGAAGGCAACTCGGCGGAGGCAGCGTGACGCTGTGGGCGAGGTGCGAACCGCACAGATTCTTCAGGACGCCTTCGCAGTTCTTGTGGAGTCCATGCCTTGAAGCGTCAGCTGTTTCCTCGGCACAAGGTGACTTATCTAATAACTGACAGGTGTTTGTTGTTGTGGCTGATCGGTGTATACTTATAAATGGGCTAGGCCTACTGTTTTTCTAAGGTCAAATTAAGCTATTTAAACGTGACTCTTCCGTATTCATCATCACCACCCTTTCCCCTTCTGTTCTTCCTCACCTTTGTCCAGGAGCTCATAAATGGACCAGTCCAGGAATTAACACTGGGTCTTTCGAAAACACGCCAAGTTCATAGACGCCCCTTTAAGAATGTGCCCCTGCACAAAATGCAGGTGCAATTCACTGGTTTACATTTGTGGAAGAAAAAAAAAGTGACATCTTCCACAAACATTACAACCTAAAACAAGTACAGCACAGTTCTGGTGTATAAGAGGCTACTGTACTAATGGAATAGTTAGCAATACAATGGTCTAAATTACTCGAAAGGCTATTTGAACAGAGCACCAAAGAAGGAAACTTAAATTATACCGGGTTTCTGCAGGTTTTTAAGTTGAATTGGTCTTTTAAAGACCTTTTTAGATCTTTGAATGCAATTTAAGACGTACGTCCAAGGCGCGAATCGCCAAAAAGGAGGTAAAAATACGTTTGGAGGTGATTTTTACATACAAATTCAATTACGAATCGAAATATATGTTTCCGTTCATGGCTCGAAGAAGCATCTAGCAGTTTGTCACACACTTGAATGACTTGAACCCTGTAACCTGCTCACGGAATGAAGCGAGTCGTAAAACAGGCAGATATGTATTCCTACATTTTAGCAGGTAGTGAATTGTGGTTGAGACAATGAGCTGAAATATTGGTAAGTATTAATTGTTATTTTCAGAAACGTGCTTTTATTTAAGTTGTTTTTTTATTTCAAAACTGATAAGAACATGGAACCACCGTACAACATGTGGTACTACTGTCTTCCCAAAAACAGGAAAGCATAAGTTAATGTCACACTTTAGAGGTGCTTCCAACTTGACGTTAAAATTATCTACACATAACTCGTCACATAAATGGGAACAAGCAGCAATTAGTCAACTGGTAATGTCAGGCTTTACAGTCACATTAACAAGCTAATCATTCACAGGACGAGAGAGAGAGAGGAGAGATTTTATACCTTTAATATTTGTCTTGTGTTTTTCAGTTGGGGAGACCAGATTATTACTAATGCAGCAGGAGCTAAATTTGTTAAATGGATACTTTTTCACAACATGTCAGAATCTGAGTATTATCAATCTAATAAAGGCCTCGTTTGGACACTCAGAACTCCAAAGTGTTAAAGTACAAATAGTTAGTTTCTAAACGTTTCTGAGTGTAAACGACCTTCTGTGGTTACTGGTCACACTATAAAGCCACAGACAAAACACAAGTTTACATGGTGGCTCTCAAATAATGATAATAGGGTCATTTTATTAGGTACATCTGGGCCTGTAACATTGAATGCAGTCTGCTTTTGCTTTGACATTAATTCAACTATGTTTATTAAAAGAGCTTCTAATGCTTTGCCTGTCCCATTTACAAACAAGGGATAGAATGGCTTGTGATGGGGCTGTTATAGCTGTGCCTAATTATGTAGCGTATAAAAATCATGAATCTAATTATTATAGTGTATTGGCTCCTTTTTGTTTTTTTATTTATGTGTACCTCCTCTTCCCTTCCTCTGCACACTCTCATGCATGCAAATGTCCCTACAGAAAATGTTTATCCAAAACATTTTACAAATAATTAGAATTATTTTTTTCAAAGTGGGATTTTGGAAAATGTGGAATTGGATAATTTGTTAAAAATGTTAACAAGGCATGTGCAGAATGTCAGAAGCCAGTAACACTCCAGTCGTCGTCGTGATCCTCTTCCACTAGTCTGAGGGAGAGAAAAAATGAATTAGTTTGTCAGTATAGACTATATTCTGATGACAATGTAAAAAGTGTAACATTATAGACTATATGAAATAGAAACATACAAGTTGTACACACTTTAGTATGAAAGAGCCCATGAAAGAAAAAGTAAACCTGGTGATTTCATTTGCTGCCACATATGTTGTAAAGGAAGAAATGGAAAGCCCCATAAACCTTCACCACAGACAATAGCTTAGTCCTTTGTGCACGAATTACATTTTTGTAGCAGAAGTTTGACTGTAGCTTCCCCCAGAGACCCGGGCAGTGTGTCAGATCAGCACCAGCCAATCCAGAAGGAGCAGTGATCAAACGCCTCCCAGACACAAACCCATATTTGGGTTGACTCCTCCTCTAACGTTTTCTTTTCTGTGTGTGTGTGTGTGTTTTTAAAAACGACCCACCTCTTCCCCAGCCTCACTAACGGGCCTGTACGACTGAAAAAGGAATCAAGGACCTACAGGCTGCTATTCAGGGTTTTGATTCGTTGGGAACTGTTTAGACAGGCCCGGGTCACCACATGTCACCTTGTGGTGACGCTGTGAACGTTTCAGTGTAGTGAGGTGATCGGGGTTGGGGTGGGAAGACAAAGCGCCTGTGAAATTACAGGCGTTAAACAAGTGCTGATTGTTTTTTATCTGTCCCCATCGAGAAGCATCAGTGTTTTAGTCACAACACAAATGAAGAGGACTTCGTGCACACATAACCAAACCGAAAATGAAACCGCTCCATTCTTATTTATGAGTAATTAGTTTGTTGCCATTTCAAAAACAGAGAAACGACTTAGAATGAAATCTGTATTTCCTTCGTGATGTCGTTAGTCGATATCGAGTCCTCTCTCTGTCTTTTATTCAAGCACATGAGCGTGTGCGGGCGCGGCTCACACCCGACTCTGAAGAGTCTTATTGTCAGTGCACTACTGAAAACACAGGCTGTGCACGGCTGCGTAATATTAGTGCACCATGTTAGTGCAGTGCGCATCAATGAAGTGCGTAAAATTAATAAAACCCTTCGACATGTGGACAGCTGCTACAGAGCCTTTGCTATGCCGCGTTTCGTTTTTGTTATAAAAGAAGGCCATTTATGTTTGCACGAAGTCCTCGACATTTGGGTTGTGACGAAGATCTTTTGGATGCTCGTGTCTGGGTGCAGCTGCCATGTGTACGGGCCGGTTGAGCTCCATGGTCAGCGATAGCCGAGAGCCTCTGTCTTGGGCACTTTCACTTTCGGCAAACTGGACCTTTTGGTGCAGGATTTGGCAATGTGGTGACTATATCAATCTGTCGTATTCTGAAACTAATCTAGCCTAATCAGAGCGCTAACCTCTAGCAAAAGAAAAATCAGAACATGAACTCATAGTCATAATCACACTTTCAGATGAGCTGTAGCTAAAAGATTCATTTAATGCACCACAACTAATATAAATGGGGTTGTCAAATGGCACAAAGTGTAGCTAAATTACGAGGCAGCAAAATTCAGAGCCAGGCTGAAAAGCCCAAGGTAGGTGGCCTTAAAAAGCTCATTAAGTTTAGTTTAAAACAAAAGCAGCACGTGTTTATTTTTATTATAAGCTGTAGCCTAATATTTTCAAGTGTGCTGGATATTCTGTAGCCTGTAAAGAAACAAATCGTTGTATAGACATTCTGTAGGCTGGAGGCCCTGCTCAGTGCCGCCGTGCCCATATTGGCGAACTAGACAGTTGTTTGATTTAATTTCATTATTAGGATCCCCATTAGCTGCATGTAAAAACATATAGCATCTTGCGGTGCCCAGAGTGTTTTACGCACAGGAGAGGCTCGCACTGTTATTATTTAGGCTAAGGAGCTGAAATTTGATTATTCGTTAAATATATGTCTTGACTCTATTGTAAAGAGCTTGGAAACGGGTTATTGGAATTATTATGCATTTGGTGCGTTATTTGTGGGCTATGGATCCTCAAAATGCCGGCGTCATTAAAATTGTTGGAACTGCGCACATGACCTTTACACTAAACTATTTGCATTATATTTACATATTGGCCTTTTTGTGTGGTAGGCTTATGTTGCAAATAGATGGGCGGTATAATGGTTTTTCTCCTAGAGCTGCAGTGCATGTGTAACCAGTGGGTTGGTCAGGCCTACAGTATATGGCCATGTGAGCAATTTGTCGTGTTAACCGCGGACATACACCGATCAGGCATATCATTATGACCACCTGTACATATGTATGCACTTCAGTGCAACACTTCTGCCATAACATTTGTGTTTGTGAAGCTCAAAATGTTTTTTTTTTTTTTTTGGTGACTGTCATAAATGTATAAATTATATGTTCTTCCAGTCTGTTTTCAAATTGTTATAGACCTGACAGCTTTTTACTCATTGCTTAAGACATTCATTCATTCATTTACTGTATTTATAGGTGCATCTCAATAAATTAGAATATCGTGGAAAAGTCCATTTATTTCAGTAATTCAACCCAAATAGTGAAACTCGTGTATTATTTAAATTCAGTACACACCGACTGAAGTAGTTTAAGCCATTGGGTCTTTTAATTGTGATGATTTTGGCCCACATTTAACAAAAACCCACTATTTCACTATTCGAGTTGAATTACTGAAATAAATCGACTTTTCCACGATATTCTAATTTATTGAGATGCACCTGTACATGAGAGAAAGGAGCTTTCAAGATTTGAAAGCTCAGCTTGTAAGTGCACCTACCCTTGCTTTTGCTAACTTCTCTCCCCCCTTTATTCCTGAGGTCGACACTAGCCATAGCAGCTTGGGAGCAGGATGGCCAGGTGAGACCGGTCGCTTATGTCACCAGAAATTTATGTCCAGCCGAAAAGAACTATAGCTCCATGAAGTTGACCATGTCTGAAAAGGTCAGGGAGTATTTTGGGGGCCAAAAACATCTTCTGAATCGATTTAAATGATCATTGAGCCATCTAAACACTGCAAAATTAGGAGCCACTGAACTATAGCTTTCGATTATAGTATTTATCAGTCAGGTCATATTATAGAATAATAATAACATTGGATAACATTGTAATAGTAAGAATGCAGCTGCTCTTTCAAGACAGCTAGTGGCCCCAGCCCCGCAAATGGTGGAACATTTCTCCCAGGACTGCAATACTTGTGTCCTTGCAGGTGGGTGGCTAAGGGGAAGTGTATCGACCAATATGCTAGGCAGTCTGCAGTGATAGTTCTGACTGGGTGAGGAGAACACCGACAGAGGCTTCAGGTTGCATTCAGCAGTGCAAAGGGTCATATGGAAGCAGCTGCTTGACAGAGGAAGGAGAGGCATGATGCTAAAGGGTGTGGTAGTGCACCAGAAAGTCTACAAACCCGATTCCAAAAAAGTTGGGACACTGTACAAAATGTGAATAAAAAGAGAATGCAATGATGTGGAAGGTTGAAATTCCAGTATTTTATTCAGAATAGAATATAGATAACATATCAAATGTTGAAAGTGAGATATTTTGAAATGTCATGCCAAATATTGGCTCATCTTGAATTTCATGGGAGCTACACATTCCAAAAAAGTTGGGACAGGTAGCAATAAGAGGCCGGAAAAGTTAAATGTACATATAAGGAACAGCTGGAGGACCAATT
>NW_018128009.1:1300951-1341577 GCF_001952655.1 Monopterus albus
GGCTAAAACTCTATAGGTCGAAAAAGAAGCCATATCTAAACATGATCCAGAAGCACGGGCGTTTTCTCTGGGCCAAGGCTCATTTAAAATGGACTGTGGCAAAGTGGAAAACTGTTCTGTGGTCAGACGAATCGAGATTTGAAGTTCTTTTTGGAAAACTGGGACGCCATGTCATCCGGACTAAAGAGGACAAGGACAACCCAAGTTGTTATCAGCGCTCGGTTCAGAAGCCTGCATCTCTGATGGTATGGGGTTGCATGAGTGCGTGTGGCATGGGCAGCTTACACATCTGGAAAGGCACCATCAATGATGAAAGGTATGTCCAAGTTCTAGAACAACATATGCTCCCATCCAGATGTCGTCTCTTTCAGGGAAGACTTTGCATCTTCCAACAGGACAATGCCAGACCACATACTGCATCAATTACAACATCATGGCTGCGTAGAAGAAGGATCCGGGTACTGAAATGGCCAGCCTGCAGTCCAGATCTGTCACCCATAGAAAACATTTGGCGCATCATAAAGAGGAAGATGCGACAAAGAAGACCTAAGACAGTTGAGCAACTGGAAGCCTGTATTAGACAAGAATGGGACAACATTCCTATTCCTAAACTTGAGCAACTTGTCTCCTCAGTCCCCAGAAGTTTGCAGATTGTGATAAAAAGAAGAGGGGATTCCACACAGTGGTGAACATGGCCTTGTCCCAACTTTTTTGAGACGTGTTGATGCCATGAAATTTAAAATCACCTTATTTTTCCCTTAAAATTATGCATTTTCTCAGTTTGAACATCTGATGTGTCATCTATGTTGTATTCTGAATAAAATATTGAAATTTGAAACTTCCACATCATTGCATTCTCTTTTTATTCACATTTTTACAGTGTCCCAACTTTTTTGGAATCGGGTTTGTACTTGCAGGGTCAGTCTGTTCAGGGCTGCAAGTAGATCCAAGATGTCTGGGGTCCTACAGTTTACCAAGTGGGTGTGCCTGAGCTAGGTGGAGTGATGTATTCAGTACAGTACTCTACATGATTTAGCGCATGTTTGGCAGGTGTCATGATTCTGTACCCTCTGCTTCCATTATCATGCTCTTATTTTGACACCACTTCCTGTCACGGTGTCATTTCAGCTGCAGACTCTTTACACTAATCAGTGACAATTGTTTGCACCTGTTTTCATCTCTTTATAGGCAGGTTCCTCTCACCAAGAAGCTGCCAGATTGTTCTAACCCATGTTCAGACTTTCCAGCGGTTTTTTTTCTGGTGCCTGTTATTCAAGCTCTGACCCCAGATTGCCTTGTGACCACCAAATACTGTGTAACCCTTCTGATTCTGTTTATATTCTGTGCATTGACTTATGGACTTCCCCTACTGACTGTTCTTCTCGTGGATACCTTGGATGTGTGAGTTTGCTGGCTCTGACCCTGGACTGGATTATCGACCTGAGAGTGTTACATATTGAATCAAACTCCTGATTGTTTTATCGTGTGTTTCAGACCAGTGCTCTGATTAAAGTGACAGTGTTCTGCTTATGCTCATCTGGCCTTATAATTGAGTTCACCATCGACATTATCAGCAGCTTTACACGCTGTTCGTGACATTATAATCTGGCCACCATGAACTCAGCCAGCGAGGAAGACGGAGACTGATGATTACAGGTCCTAACGTGCACACCCTGATCTTCGCCCAGCTCCTGCCGTTTCTACCGGATTTCTCTTCTGAGCCCCCCCCCCCATGTGATCCTATGTTTTTCCGGTTGGTTTACTATTTTGTTGCTTACTCTGCTTACCTGATGGCGACTATAACTCTGCTTACCTGACTGTCCTGTATTGACCTGACTGCCTGCTGCTTGACACTTGCCCGTCCTCTGGTTCCTTCGTTCTTCCTGATGCCTCACCTGCTGCCAGCTCATCTGCCTGTCCTCCTGGTTCCTCGCCTTACTTGTCCTCTGTTGCCTGCTGCACCTGAGCCTGCTAAACTTCCTGCCACTCAGCATACCTGTTAATTATTTAAAAACTGCTTTCTATAGTTCCTGCTCCTATAGTTTTTGAGTCTGCATCTGGGGTCCACACCGCACACCCATCATAACAGAATGAACCAGCCAAACATGGACCCCGCGGAGACACCCGATGAAGTTTCTGAGTTGTGGCAAGAAGTTAGTGTCTCTGCTACCAGCCTGACACCCACCAGCATCCTGTGGAGCGTTTACGGCTCTGTGCTCACATGGTGGCACTGATCCGGAGACCTCCCGGAGACTGATAACATGCTACTCCAGGTGATGGAGTTACAAGAGGAGGAGGGGGCTGTTTTGGACTCCTGCTGGTCAGACGGCTCACCCTGGGACAACCTGCAACCACATGACCCGTGGAATATGAATAGATCCAGTGCCACCTGCCCAAAGGACCTCAACTCCTCCATCAGGCTGGGGGTGTACTCCCTTATCCCATATGCTGAGCTTAACCTGGGTTCCCCTGCTTCTGCCCCCAAGCCCTCACCCTTCCTGCACTGAAAAAAAGGAAACACTGGGTCTTTGGATTTACACAAATTATGCTAGTATATGCAATGCAATTCATTCATATTTCCTCTGTTAACATAAAGAAACTTATGTTGGTTTTACACATTATCATTGTGTGGGACCGATGTACACATTACAATCAAGTAAATCTAACAAATCTTTTTTTTCAATTTGGGATCCCGGTTAGTTCTCTGCCCTGGAGGGCTCAGGAAGAAGTGCTGCAGGAGGAGGGGTCGACACCAGCCTGCCCCTGAGTCTCAGCCCATGGAGACCTGCCTGAGCCCAGCAGAAGCCCAGGACATTTATCAGCAGGCCCAGATGGCCTCTCCCTTCCTGCACTGAAGCCCTGAAGTTGGCAGGTCGCCAATAGAAAATTGTGTGTGTGTGTGTGTAACAGGTGGGTTGTCATGACTATATCGCCATGTGAGCAATCTGTATGTTAATCACGGACATGAATGCCAAACCATGGGACGCTGCTGCTCTGGACAATTATTAGTGAATATACCAGAGTGAAGTCTGAGCTTCCTCTCCTTGTTGTTGACCTGTGTCCTACTTTCCTCTGAGGTATGTTTTGTGAATTCATTGCATGTTAGATTTGTTGCTGCACAAAATGTTTATTCAGTTAATACCTTTATAGATTGTTCAGGGGTTTACTGCATGCTTCTCCATGGGTGACAACTGATTGGAGCGCTATTCTGCAGGAGTTGGCATCTGTTGCACATGTGGTGCCAAGGCGCCACAGTGCGAGACACAACCAGGGTACTTTTGAGCAGCTTTTGTTTTGAATTTTTTTAGTTTTTATTGAATGTGGTTTTACACTTTGTAGGAGTAATGGCCACTGCTGCTTTGCCCAGTGTGTCTCTTATATCAAGAAGCCTATTTAAATTTCTCTCATTTACTGTACTGCTCATGTAGCTAGGGTTGGGCCAATTCTATGGTGCATCAGCAGTATGTGAATGGTTTGATGTACAGGGAGGGACAATCCTCTTAATTTTGGTTATGGTATTTTTTGTTTTGTTTTTATTTTTGTTTCTGACTGTGATGAATTGATATTTGTGGTGTTTATCGAACAGGTCGGCCCTAGTCTGACCTTGACCATTTTATTCCTGTTTAAACCTGTGGGAGAGAATTGTACTATACTTATTTTAACAGTGGGTGCATAGGTAGTCTCCAAAAGTGGTATTTTAGCCTTGGTGCTACGTTTTTTTGTAAGCATTGATTCACTGTCACTAAATTATACATTGGCTAAAATAAAACCTAATTCTTGTGAATAAAACAAGTGTCTCTGTGTTTTTGCAAACTTATTTGAGAGTGTGGGAACTCAGTTATTGTAGGGTTTGTATGAAATTGACCTTCATTCAGGAGGGACAATATTCTTTGGGATTGGATGTACTAAAACGTATTAATTTGTGTCTGGGTATCCAGGCCTGTGTATTGGCCCAGTCACACATGCACTGGGCCTAAGATCGGAGACATAACTCGGACAGTAGGTCTACATTCCGCTTCGGGATAAATCATAACGACTATAGACCTACCAGGGTTATTACTGCTCTCTGTTAAAGGCCTGCACGATGTTGGCCTATTTTCTTCAGCTGAATACCGATTTTAATCTAACTTTGCCAGGTCCGTAACTACTAATGCAGATACAACTGGCTTTTGGGCTATTGCGTGGCCACGGCATTGAGCTTTAAAGACCTAAATAAGATCCTGTTCGTTTCGTTGAACATGACTTCAGCTATATTGAGACCGTTTTTGTAATTCTATATTGCGTTTGCGTCCTTCTTCAGTTCCAGAGAATGAAGATAACCAAAATAAAGCAATGACTCGTTATTCTCTGGTTGTATTGCGCTGGTTGCGTTCAGTAGCGAAAATAAACACGGCCACATCTCTGATCATCCCCATGGGAAGACATTTGTGAAATGCAGCCAGCGTGGCCCCCTGATGGACACGCTTTCCTGCTCAGGGCGTGGAAGCTGTTTAATCACATCAATGGGTTCGGTCCAACAGAGACGCACAGATATGAAATTAAACGCACCTAATCTACTTTAAATGGCGATCTCCATTTATAAACATGTCTGACAAAATTGGATAACTGCCCGTTTGTTTCGTTTCCCGTGGTTTATCAAACAGCTTTTTGTGTGTGTTTGTGTCCCACACTCTGAATGGCAAATTGGAAACGGTTAACTTCCTGATATTGGTTTTCTTATTGCAAAACGAAAATCCACTGGTCTTCAAGCGCACGGACCGTTTCCTGGTTGTTCAGCAATAGTGGATTAAACAAAGTCAATTCTATTTTGCTGCTTTTATAGAACTGCATTCCTTGCTGTGCCACTACTTGCACACTCAGCCCAGACTAATAAACATTTTGCCTTATTGTTCAGCATGGTCGGAATTATCGGCATAAGCTCACTTGACCAAATTAGGCTATAAGGTGTGCACAGTTTGGAAGATCATAAATATGAAATCGATTTATAAATAATCCAAAGGTCTTTAAATATCTATGTGATAGATGGGAGGTCCCTTTTTAATCCCAATCAGGTCATATAAATAAACTGGTGCTCCACTTCATTTCAGCAGCCTTCTAACATTGTCCCAATTTACCCTGAAACCTGCCGTCAAAAATACCCTAATTTAAAAAAATGTTAAATTCAAAACGTTTATTTTGGTGCAACATTACATCATACAAATCTATATCATTTAGATGTGCAGTATATTGGTCATTCAAATGTTATACCCTTATATTAAACTCAAGATGAAGCATAGGCCAATTTCATTTCTATTGCTTTTTGGGTTCAACATCCTATTTGATACTGACTACACCCTCCCACATCACGTGGCAGGAGTTATGTCGTGTGATTTGGTCATGTTTCCACAGGAAGCTCTCTGCACCAACTGTTGTAACTTACACTTTTCAAGGCAGAAGTAGCTACAGTACTGTTTGCTGTCCCACATTACCTGATGTCCCATTATATCTGACTTCACCCTATGGGCTATCAACACAAACTATGGTTCTTCCCTCTTTCAAAAGTCAAAATGCAAAATCAGGGGCTAATATCAGCAGCTCTACTGCCTTTAACCCTGTGGATGAAGTATTTGGTTTCTTTGTGTAAGTAAGCACTGGCATCGAATAATGTTTATAATTCATTCATTCGTTCAGTTTCTACCGCTTAATCCCTGAACGGGGTCACGGGTGGGGCCGGAGCCAATCCCGGCCGGCAATCGGGCGAAGGCGGGGTACACCCTGGACAGGTCGCCAATCCAGCGCAGAATGTTTATTATAGGCCTATTAATTTATTGTAGCCCAATTATGCATTGTGTTCATCACTTCAATGTTGCAGTTGGTAAAGGTGGAGCTAATTTTATGTACACTTATAATTTGAAGTATAGGCCTAAATTATGTATGCCTTCCCACCATACAGGCTATATTTATATGGCTCTGAGAAGTAATACGTTTCCAAAAATACAACAAAATGTACAATATTTCTTTCTGTAAAGTCTACAAGTACTGTAGGTAGGCTACCTCAAAATCGTACAGTACTTGAGTAACCACATTCTAGTCACTAGTTGTTCTCATTTGCATCTTTTTGTTCTGGTGGGATAACATTTAGGTTACATCGCTTATTCGTCGAATTTTATGGGCGAAACGTTATACAGGGTTCCTCTGAGCATCTGTAAAGCATGTCCACACTACATACTATGTTGTTAGTGTACCGCCCCAATTTAGCACTTTTGGAAGATGCCATTGCGGTTTTCTTGAATGAGTAAAAAGAATCTTTCGTTATGAGTAAGACTTCATGAGCAGGAAAAAACGTAATCATTACAAACACTCACAGAAGTTCAGATAGTGGTCGATGTATGCTGCTGTGCCCATCCTCCCGTGCTGGTGCGCCAGCTGCCCGGCTGTGTATCCCAGGCTGTTGGCCAGTCGGGGGTCAGCGGTGCGTCCAATCAGCAGCCGGACCACCTCCAGATGGCCCTCTCTAGCGGCCAGGTGCAGCGGCAGGTTACCCTGTTCATCCACCAGGTTAACGTTTGCCCCGTGCTGCATCAGCACGCACGCAGTGTCCACAAAACCTTCACGCGCGGCGTCGTGGACCACGGTGAGACTCAAGACCGGGTCACGCAGATTAGGGTCAGCTCCAGCCTCAAGAAGAGCCTCAACCACGTCGGTGTGGCCCAACTTAACCACCTGCACAAAGAAAGAAGGCGACAAGAACGAAAAAATATTTAGGCTACCTCTTTTGAGTGTAACAACCAGTGTTGGAAAGTAGGCTATAGGCCTACTTTACTAGATTATTTCGTTTTCTGCTAGGGTAGATTTCACTAAATTTTAGGGGCAAATGTTGTTCATTTTACTCCAGTACATATATTAGATATCATATAGACTACGCCTCAGAATCAGGTTAATAAAATGCAGTAGGGCCTATGAACATAAGACTGGACTGCTCCTCGTTATGTGTATATATAAAAGGTTTGCATATGTGCAAAATGATAGGCTACTATGATGTTAGGCAAGTGATATGCACATGGCAGGGCTATAATTAAAAGGAGAAAAGAGCCTGCCAGCCAGTTCGCTCCCTCTTGGTAGCGGTGACAAAAACTCCTGAGCCGTAGAATCCATCGCTCTGTTTGCTCGGTAAGATTACAGAAGTCGGCACCTACCAACTAATTACAGAAAGCCAATCCTAATTTCTCTAACCATTGCCAAGAAAACAATCTTTCTAAACGTGATCATTACATATTAATCAGTGGATAAACCGTTGCACAGAATACATCACATTAGAGGAAATAACATCCACCCACCAAATCATCACATCAGCCTTCAGCCACATTTGTAACTCGTTCTGCATCTCAGATCAATTCAAACACCTGGAATTGAAGCCACATTCCCACAAACCCCCCAAAATGTAAAAATATAGAAATGTAACAAGCTGATAATATTATGCTAAGACTGCATTCACTTTTATGATCAAAGTATTCATTACCATTAAGATTTGAATGTAACTCCCCACCACACTCCTTTTATCTTCTCCTCCTTTTTCACTTATTTATTGTTGACATTTTTCCATTACTATCATTTTTAATCTATACCCCCCACCCCCCACCCCCCACCCTTTTTTTAAATACTGCACTCCACAGAAAGCTGAACACATCCACACACAAACCACTGGTAAAATTGCCCTGCATTCTTCTATAAATGTCCTGTTTCCATGTTCAGTGACTTGTCTTGTTACCTTGCTATTTTTTTTGCAAAAAAAGAAAAAAAAACAAGGGATGATGTAACTTTCTAGCATGTGCTTTATAAATCAGAGGCTAACATGACTCCACTGCAGTGATAACATTATTATTACTACAGGTAGTAGTAATACTAATAGTAGTAGTAGTAATAGTTATGTGTATGTGTGTTGTTTGTTTTTTTTGTGCCTGTAATAATGACAGGGCCTCAGCCACCATTTCCTCATTGCCACCATTTTGTTATTCCACTACTGCCCCTCAAATTTTATTTGCAATGTAACATAAAATACATAATACTAAAATTGGTATTATTATTATATTTGAATAACCTTCTCAAGATGAACTGCAAAGTCTATGCTGGAACTACATTTAATTGTGAAACAGAAATGAATATCTTGATTTATCCATGTAAATGCACTTATTCATATACAATATAAATGTGTGTATATGTGTGTGCGTGTGTGTATAATTAAAAAAGAATGAGCTACAGCAAAACTATGAATTTTAAAACACTTCGGGTCAGCTATGACCTGGAATTCATCAGACATTCCACCTGGTCTAAACCTCTCTTTGACATGTAAACATCTCTTTGCCATCTACCCACAGAGTTTTTTCACTTGCAAACTATTAGTCTCAAAGATACTGATATATATTTAACATGGATCTAATGATGAACAAAGCCTAGTAGAGAGTTAAGGATAAAATGTGACTAGGCCTTTCATCCTTTGCAGCACAACAATAAGCTAAGGAAGTCAAACAGGCTACTTGCACACTAAAGTCTACAATGTTCACTGCACAAACAAATACATTTGCACTAAATTCACTCTACCACAAACACATCTGAAGGAGGCTTACACTAACCTGTAGTGCAGTTCTGTTGTAGATATTACATCCATTGACCTCTGCTCCATTTTGCAACAAAGACAACACCTTGGTTAAGTTTCCAGTGGCAGAGGCATTGCAAAGCAATTCCGTATCAGCCATTCTTGTAAAAAATAAAACGGGTAAGAGTCAAGGTTTTTGGTCAGGCTGTGGAAATAGCCAATAATCCAAGACGTGGATGATAAATATATTTCACAGGCACCTCCCATCCCACCCTACATCACACATGGGCTTGACTTACACAGTACTGTAAAAAAACAGAAGGATCAGTATCTTTTTAAATGCATTAAATTAGCCTATAAATATTGTTGATGTTTATATCTGCAAGAATATGGAGATGTGGCTACTTGTTTTACAGTAGCCTATAATAGGTAAACAGAGTTGGATTTATAAATACACAAATAAATGCCAGTGTTTACCTGCTACCCTTTCCCTTTCACAGCTCATATTCTACTTTTATCACAGTGATTTTAGTTCTTACTTGCTATCTAATTCTATATTCTGCACAGTTTCAAAAAAAGGTGTCCAGTTATTGTAAGTAGCCAGTTATTGTAAGACTTCCTACTTGAGCTGCAACAGACTGCACGTTTCAGTCCAGATAGGCTACACCATATTCTATTACCCCTGTAAAACTGGCATGCTCGTTTTTTATTCTCTTTGTGACACAGCAGGTTAGAAAAACGACACTTATTTTGCCACGTGTTGTTAGAGCACTATCTTGCAGCTCTGACTGACCTGCGATCTGATCTTCAGCTAGTGTGTTTATTTACAGGAGGCCCAGGAGACCCATAAGCAACAGCCTACGTATTTACAATAGACCTGGCATTTTTCTATACTTAGGCTATGCAAAAATAGCGTGTCTTTATAAGCTTAAAAATTGTACGAGTTTTGATTTTTCGGGGCAAACAAACAACAAAAACGTAGTCTAAATGAGAATAACATCATAACACAAGCCTTCCTCCGTGTAGCAGGCGAACAGGAAGCCTACCATCCTTTTTTCCTACCGAGTCGAACGCTGGAAAAGCAACACAAACATTAAAGCAATAGAAATATCCTATAAAAACAAATGAAAGAAATTGAGTTGCGTGTACGCATCTCGTCAAAAAATGTGATGTCACTTCCCGCTCATTTTCAAAATAACTTGCTTAAAAATATAAAAGGTGCGTTTCTGTGTTTTGTATTCGTTACGGTGTCGCGTTCAAAGGATATCCCCCTGAGATAGGAGCGCTGAGTGCTCAGAGATCGCATCATCTCTGTGAGCTTTATTTAATTTTGAAACGTACTCCTACCGATGTCGGGGTTCCCCCGTGAACCAATGACACAGCGATGCTCGGCTGAATTTCTTTCAAACTCTGACATGAGCTAAATGTCCAAACAAAGGATATCTCCTGCTGTAATGTCCTCACTGACATCACGGAGGGTTCGTCCGTTGTGTGGACTGAGCTGTAACAAGCGGGATGTTAGCCCTGCGAAGTAAATAATATTTGAAAATCTTACCAAAGTGATGAGATGGCGTGATTGGATAGAGCTAAATAATAGGCGGGACACTGTCTTAACGGAGCTTTGGAAAAGAAACCATGATGCTGTTCACACCGTGCAGTGATAACTCTACCTATTTTTATTTACTCCGCATTTTATTCCAGAGCCTGTAGTCGCATCGTGGTTTATAAGAGCCAATCACAGGGTTCTGCTTAATGAAAGTGTATAAGAGAGGCTTTTATAGTTTCACCGACTATAGGCAGCATCTTTGTTTCCTAGCCTTATGCCGCCCTCTAGTGACGGGCCTTGATACAGCCTCAACTCCCTGTTTAGTGTCTGGTGCAGCAATAATCTATAGGCTAATAGATTCCTAGAAAGAGTTCAGGTGCGCCCATGAGGACATGCACACAGATGACGTGACTTATGTGAACGACCCCTTATAGCCTACATTAAAAGTACGGACTTTTATTAAGCTGCATAATAATAAGTTATAATCGCGTCATATGACTGGTACGCTGGTGTAGTGCCAGTAGGTTGATAAGGTATCCATGGTCCGTAGTGGCTGTACTTAGACACAAAGTTTGTTTTGTGCTTTTTCGGTGTCAGGCATGCAACTGGGTTTTGCCCAGTCAAGAACAGACAGGAATGTGTCACCACAGGCATTCAGAATTGCTGCTACTGGTATTTTCAATTGGGCTATCATCAGGCAGTTGAGCGCATTAGGCCCTGCCCTTTGTGGTCTGTACAATGCAGACTCCAGGGGCGGATTTAGAATATTTTGGACGGGGTGGCCAGGCTGGGGCACAAACTCCGAGCAGAATGGCACATTTGAAATACATGTAAAAAGTAAATTAAATCCATAGTTCTAGGACATGATAAACCATACATTATTAAGATTTAAACTGTTTATGTGTGTAAAAATAAGACACACAAAAATAAGCCTTTCCTTATCAAAGTGTTCAAAGTGTTTATTTTGTCATATGCACAGTTAGGAAACGTGTTTCCCTGTACAATGAAATTCTTATTTTGCCATCCACATGAATGCAAAATACAAATGAAATATAAAGTACATAAATAAGTAACACAAAATCTAAGGCACTTTAAGCAGCAACAGATGCAGCAATATAATAACAAAAATAAGAATATAACAGAATGTATGCTGCATGGGAGCAGCATGGGCAGCAGAGTCATTGTGCAATTATGCATGTAACACAAGTAAGTAACACAAAATCTAAGACACTTTAAAAGGCAACAAGGCAACTACATTTAAACTACAGTTAATTTGGCTGCACTCCATATTTACTACCAGCCAGAGACATGACTACTGCACAGTGCTTCCCCCCACCCCTCTAGCTGGGTGACACCAGGGATGGCCAATTAGATTCTGGGGGTGGCCAGAATTCCATGTGGGCTCATTATTATATCTGCCTTAAAATTTTACTCTAAATGATAAAAATCAATTCCCAAAAGACATAACGTTTACACTGATTCATTGCAAATTATAGGTTAGCCTATTGTGTGTGTCCTCACCATGGTGTTGCATCTGATTGGCAACCACTGTCAGGTATAGGCCTGCACCCAATGCTTTCTTCTCTTCCTTAAGTGTGATGTCCATCATCATAATCTTAGGCTTGGCCTTCTCTTCCCTAACTGGGTAAAGTGTTTATTGAAATGGTAGGCTAGTGATATGAACCTACTATATGTGACTCAAATAGCCTTAGGTTTATGCAGTACAATTTATTTACTTTTTGCCCCTATCTTCAAGAGAGCTGACACTAATGATAGTGAGGGATCTAGAATTTGGAATTAGGGCAACAGGTACATGTTTGGTCTTTGCACTACACCCTCAAGGTTTATGTATTTTCATCATGCCATCCAGGCTGTCCTCTGTCTTTTGGCCTGCTGCATCACCGAGAAGACCAACAGGCAAAATTTGGACTAATATTTTAATTTAATGGACCAGAAGGTAGCAGAATGTGCAATGACGTAAATATTTATGGATAACTGTTTTGATTAGACAATTCTCTGACATCTACACCAACAGTTATAAAAACAGATACTTATAAAAGCTAAATGGAATCACAAATCTGGAGTCTTCAAGATTAGCATGTCGTATAAGTCCCGGCTTACATAATTTTAAATACAGTAGATATTAGAATTTTAATAGCAAATATCAATTAAAAGCTGTGTTTACGTAAGCTACGACAAAGGCTTATTTTACCGGCCGGCTCAACTCAAACATTTTACGACACTTGCAGCCGCTTGACGTCAGCCGTAAAATGGACTAGCTGACAATAATGATATGAGATAACTGGATACTGTAACGTTACTTTACAAAATTTTGTCTCTCCGGAGCTGTTAAATCCCTTCCAAGTTTAATATATCTGGTATACTAGCCTGCCACCCGTCGCCACCTCTAAGCAAAGTGTTTTATTAATTTTCAGTGTCCCTCGTGAGGCGAGAAAGCGACGAGAGCCAGTGGAAGAAGAATTGCTTTTAGCCAGTCATTGCCATGGCCTCCGAAAGCGGCGATAGCAACATGGATAGAGAAATGATTCTGGCCGACTTTCAGGTGGGTCTCCTTTGCATATGCAAAGCATTGTACTCAGAAGTTAGTAACCTGTCTCTCTTGTGGAATTACTCTCGGCTGCTGACAGCAACAGTTCACACAACCGCCGTAAACAGTATACCTGAGCTGAGCTCTCTGTAGCTAACATGCTGAGCTAACTCACTGCTTGCTAACTGAAGGCACTTATTAGCTGTAAAATTGTTAACCAGATCACGGTTGTCCAAAGGTGCCAGTCTAAGCACTGAAATAATTTGTGCTTGATAGATAACTCTGTTCTAGTTAGCTAAAATGAGAATACGGCGTTCATGTTAACTGCAAAGTTGTTTACACCTTGCCAGTTATGTCAGCTTGACTAATCATCAGAAATTGTCCGTCGAAGGACAAGATTTAGTTCAGCTTGTAGGAAGGGACGTGTATTCTGATGTTGAGAAAACATGGGATACCAAAAATGCTTCTTTTCCAAATGGGTAGTAATTTAGCGTCCTGTATAGTTGCCTACCATATGTATTAAACTCGGTACTAAAAATATACGACCTTCCCCTGAAGTTACACTTAGTAAATTAACTGTAATTCTTTTTTTGCTTGTGACCTTCTCATGGGTTTATTATCGTAGCCCTATGTTTTGAATCTACCAGTTCATTTCACTAATATACTCCTGTTTTATATGTAGGCTAAGTTGCATGTATTTGTATAAACAATATGCTATATGTATTGTATATATTTATCACTGTGTGTTTAGAAGCATAGTAGGAGGTGGTTCTTTTTTGTGATACAGCATAAGCCCTCATCACTTTAAAACAAGTTTTTTTTAAGAGGTCGATTTCAACTGGACAGAATGTTTGTGGATCTGAGAAACACTCAAAGGTGGCAAGAATATGACATTGTTTGCCAAGTATTTATACCGTAAGTATTATACCATATGTTTTTACTCAGTTTTATAAGAAATTGGTTGTAAAGTTCATAACAGACAAATTAAAGACAGCAAGAACGCCACTTCATTAGGCTTATAAAACATAATGATTTTACTATCTACGGTTAGTATTTGCATTAAATAAAGGTTGTGTTGGTTCTGATAGTTTCAGGTCCTTCTACACATTATTCCAAGAAGAAGGTGCAGCATATTTAAAAGCTTTTTGCCAAGTGTAATTCTAATTCTAGGGGCCAACATCTGTAAAATACTGTGCGAGGGTAGGCCATATTGTACAAGATTTTCATAACCCATATTGAAGTGTAAAGCACAATGATATACAGTATCCAAGTTCTTAAGGTATTTATTTGTTTGGTGTATTCATAAAACAAACAGATCACCATAATTCAATAAAGGCAAAAATAACAAATTTGGATTTATCAGCATTTAACACCAACTTGAGTTGAGCTAAATGATACTGGACAACAATGAAGGCCGATTGTAGGAATTCAAATGTCTGTACTACTGAGGGGGATGAACAATAGATAATTGTATCATCTGCATAAACTTGAAATGCAGTATTATATATGTTACCACAAAAATAAATACACACACACACACACACACACACACACACACACACACACACACACAGAAGCAAGTGCCTAAAAATGCCATTTATTATTTTTTGTAAACTATACACAGCCAATAATATTTGGACCATATTTAATGATTTAATAGCTTTTCTCTGAAATCAAAATGTAAATATGGTTAAATAGGACAGTTGCATCATGAATGTATTTATCTGCCCCCTAGCAAAACTTCATATCTTATTGGGACCTTTGCCCAGCATCTTAAGGGATTCTGGGAGTATTTTAAGACCATTCACCTGTTTAGATATTTTCTTTGACACAGATACATAGTCTTTCCACAAGGTTGGAACCACATAGTAGGGGGCACTGAACTGCTATGCAAACATTTTAAGCAGTTTTTCTAAAGGTACTGTATATCTGGCTCTGGGCCTTTTTGCATGCATATGGATAACCTCTTTTCAACACTACTGGTGTCAAAGCTCCAATTTATTATATTGATTGTGTGCCACTCTGAGTGATTTGCTACCTGAGATTGCGTCAGTCATACTAATAGAGAGATCTACTCAAAAAAGACCAGGATGCCTTTGGCTTTGCATTGCCTGCCTTATGTTACACTTCAGGAAGGCTGCAGAGACATTAATGTGTTATTAAATTGTAGTTGGTGTGTCTTGATCCACTTTGCAGCATTGTGTTAAGAATCTTTACAGAATTTATACTAAGAAGAACATACTTTACTTAGATTGCATTGCAGAAATTTGTGCTATCAGATTGTACACAGTACAACTCCCTGCAGGTGAAAACTTGAAAAATTAGCGTCCTTCTTTTGATCAAGACATCGCTGAGGGGCTGTGACCCTTTATGCTGCCACCACTTCATTGTAGTTATGGGAGGTAGCATAGTTAGTTCTTTTTCTCTGTATTTTTAAATACAGGCAGCTCCCAGTGTTTAATCTAACAAACTGCATCTGAATCTCATACAATGCATTTTTCTCTTGTAATCCTTTTTATGTTTTTTTTTCCCCTCTCACAGGCTTGCACTGGAATTGACAACATTGCTGAAGCTATCACTCTGTTAGAGCTTAATAACTGGGACTTAGTGGTAAGTTCATTATCAGTAGGCTTTGGGCTTTGCTCTAAGTCTATCAGAGTACAAGTTCAATGTCCAATAGCACACATGCTGTAATTTTGAAATGGCCACAGTATTTCTTCATTTTGTCCACTGTATTTTGTGAAGTAGGCAGCATCTTGATAGGGCTGTCCCTTGGGAGAGTGTGTGGCCTGAAAGGTGTTGTAGAGTGAATGTTAATTTGAGTGACACTCAGTCAGAATGTGTCCTGCCAGTTTTGTATAAAGTCATGATGAATCTGAAAAACAAGGAGCCCTCACTGGTAAAGTGCAGATTGGGGGTGGCGGGGACATCTATATTTAGACTGAGGCTGGCAGGAGTGCCAAGCAGGCGGCAGCAGCAGCAGTCCAGGCAGGTGCAGGACAGACAGTGGGGCCTGGACTCTGCAGCTCACTGCAGCTGTAAATCTGATGACTTGCAGTTCCTCTGCAGTAGCTGGTCGTTTTTGTAAACACTGACAAAACTGTTCTGCTTGTGTGTGCATATGTATGCTGGGTGTGGGTGGCGAGTGGGATGGGGCAGTCTAAAAGAATAGATACATTCCTTTATTATGGCGTTTGCTGTGTAAACTACTGCCTTTGCTCTTTTGCCCCGATTGTTGTTTCATTTAGTAAAAAGCAGAGGCAGTTTTTAATTCAGGCGTGGTAAAAATATCTAAAATAGTAGTAATAAAACATTCATGCAGCATAATCCACTGCTCCACTCCCCATCTGTATGGTCAGTATAAAAGAGCTGTTTTTGCCACAGCATGGCTAAATACAGGGATACTTTCCCAATCCTTACACACAAAGCACATTAGAGTGCCTGCTGCATGCTCTTCAATTTGTCAAAACCTCTTTATCCTCGCTGCTGTGAATGTTTTCAATCCAATGCACTTCAGTTTTTTTTTTTCTTCTTTTGGTAAAATTTCCTGTTGTAGTTTACTGACAAGATAATGGCATTCCAGTCAAACATTTACTTCCTTTATGAAAAAAGCACTAACTGAAGCATATTACTGCCTGGTTAAATTTACTCAACTCTGTGTCTTTGCATGTGATGGTACATTTATTTCTTCTCAAATACATCCAAGATGACCATTTCTTCTCTGATCATTCATTTCAAGTGCAGAGGTGGCATTTGATACTCAAAGGAAATACTTCTGTTAGTTGTTGTTTGTCACTGTTGTGGAATAGAATATAAATACTTTTCTCCCACATTAGGTATTTGCATGCACAATATCAAGAATCTGAGGCAGCAAAATGGAATTTAGTCATCAGTGACTTATTTGCACCTGGGCTTTTCCTACTGTGATAGGTCAAAATGACATCCATGAAAAAGACCGGTCTTCTTTTCACATTTACATATAGCACTGTACATTGATAATCAATTGAAGCAGTGGGATAGAAACCGTGAAAAATGCACACAAGAGAGTTGAGAGATTCAAAGAAACACGATAAATAAGGCCAGGCACAGCTCATTTTAAAAGTGGAATCTTCAGTTACAGACTTGTGTTCAGTACTGCTTTAGGCTATGTTTAGTCCTGATAACCTCCACCACAGTCTGTGGCACTTTACCAACGAGGAATATGTGGCTTCTTGGTAAACTAATCATGCAGATATCAGTGCTTCACATAAGTGCCCACTGATAATGACTGGATGCTGCATTAGAGGTCAGCACTAACATGTTTAGTAGGATTAAGATGGTTTTGGGTGTCATGTCAATTTCATAGAACCTTAACCTGTATCTTTCCAGTCTGTTCTTGCAGAATGATGAGTAGCATGATGCTGTTGAAGGTGTCTGTTCACTATGCCCTTGGGTACAGAGTACCAACACAATTTTTTTCAGCGTTAACGTAAGACACTTTAGATTGTTTTTGCAGTTACATATTTAGTTAATGCAAAAGGAATCAGGGCTATGATTAAACCAGGAAGTAACAAGTAGCTTTAGTTAATGAACAATAGCAGGTGCCCATAGTAAGTTTTATTTAAAAAAAAAAAGCACCAAAGTGATGGTTTATTTTGAGGGTTGTAAGACACTTGACTGCACTGAAATAGGGAAGTTAGTTTATTTTAACCAAGGTGTATCTTTGCATGTACATAAAGCTTTCTGTTACCAAATTCATAGGTACAGTGGGTATTGTGGTTACCATCGAAATACCTGTTAGAAATATAAGCTGCAGTATCTGCCAGTCTCTTTGAACATGCTTCACATGTGTTGGTTATTCTATGTTTTGCATGGTGGTGTTTGCTGATATGACTCATATAATGACTAATTATTTGCAGTTAAGGATGGAATAGTTTAACTTTGAAGAACCCAGATCAGAGTTGGTCTAACACTGCAACTAAAACAAGAACATTTGTTGTTTAATTAACTTCTGCTTTCATTACAGGCAGCCATCAATGGAGTGATACCACAGGAGAATGGCATCTTACAAAGGTAACAGCTATGTTGCCACAATTTTCTGTAACTTAGAGAAAATATATCAGTTGCCCTTACAACACTGAATGAATGTCACCTGATATCACGTGTGATGTTTCACTGCACTGTTCTTTGTTTTATAAAATGACCATGTATAAAAATATGAGATGGTGTAAAGGAAACATGGACGGATGGTGTGGGAGTGGAATGGAGATGTATCTGATAGTGTGCCTGTCACACCAGTGTACATCTACAGTGTGGATTATCAAGTGAAGCAACTTTCAAATGGCACAGGAAATGTGAAACCAAAGCCTGAATGTATTAACAGGAAATTGAACTCTCTTCACTTCAGCAACGACCAGCCAGTGAAAACTGAACAGTTTCAGTGTTTGTCCTAATGCTTTCATGAACTTGTGGGTATAGTTTGTGTAGATCTGATTGGACCAAAATTTTGTGGATCATCCACTTCCCTGATGAAGTAGCATTTGGAAGTTGTTTAACAGAAACCTATCAATATAAATACATATCCAGCAAATAACACTAACTACTCAGAGGTTATTGCTCCTCCTGTGGTTTCTAATCTGCTGTTCAATTGAGGAATAATATAAAAGACACTGCAACTGCAAGGAAACGTTCTGCCAAGAGTGGAGTTGTACACACTTTCTGAATAGAAGAGGTTTCTTTAGGAGGCTTTGTGTCCTTCACTTTCCTTTAATGGTTGGTTGATACTGATGAATGCAGTGAGCTGATCTGAACCCACTCAAACTGAAGATGTTGTGTTAAACCATTTTATTTTGTGTACACACTTGTGTGCATGTGTGCGCATGCATGTGTTTTAGTGTGATCCAAGCCCTTGGGCTATGAGAATATAGCTGGTCTTTCTCAAGGGCACACATTGCTATGAATGGAGGCTGGCTAGCAGCGTGATCAGCAGCCAACACATTTACTAAGTGGCTGGCACTGGTATGAGTAAGCTGGCACTGCCCAGTAAACAGACTCTGATGACGTGACCTGAGCTGGGGCCAGCTGGAGACTATGCCAGTGCTTCTGTCTCAGATGCATTTCTCTCCTCCCTGATGTCCTCTGAAGTAAGAAAGTTGAAATCTAAAAGAAGTTTGACTTATAGATCAGTAACCAAAATTCCTCAAGCCATCAAAAATAATATCTGGAAGGACTTAGTAAAAAAACAAACCCTGAATTATCTGAAGTTGAATTCAGGCTCTGGTTTAGACAGTTTGTGGGTGAAGGGCTTGGCAGTTTGACCCTTTAGGACACCTCCTGGGCTGCAGGGGAGCAGTGCCATCTACAGTAGATGTAGGGCAGTATGGAACTAGGCCCAAAAAAGCAACAATGGACAATTTAACAGCTTCAGTGTGATTGTGCCAAGTTTAGGTATAAGTGCACTCACGGCCTTCCTGTGTCCTCACAGCACATTTGTGGAATGTAGTAGTTGTCAGTCTGGTTTACCAAAGTTGTAGTTTTAGTTTGTGTAATACTATCTCAGTAGCCCTTTGCAAATACTGACATGTTTATTAAATGTTTCACATACACTCGCTGTCCACTTTATTAGGTACACCTGTACAATTGTGTGTAATTCAGTGCAACATTTCTGCCTTACCGTGTGTATTTATGAAGCTCAAAATGTTTCACTTATTGGTGAATTTGTAATAAATGTAGTTAAAGGTGGTGTTGTACTGAAATACATTATATTTAGATAGGTCTATATTTTTTGTCCTCCCCAACTGCATAAAGTACATGAGAGGGTCAGAATATTCGAAACCTGTATTTTGCTGTCTGATAATTCACACATTCAGATGCTGTTCAGGTGCTCATACCTTATACTCATGATTTTAACTTTAATGTCAGTGTGATTGGTCCACCCTTGAAATATACTATTTTATATTTTTCAAACATTATCTCTCAGCAGATCAGTGTTGTTACTTAAAGAGCCCATGGCTTGCACATTTCCAGACATTTAATTTTTTATCTCCTCAAGCAGCCAAAGCAAACAGGTGCTGCGCTCTGGGGGAATCCACCATTGATGAACTGGTTAGACTCGGTCAGGTAAAACAGCCAGTCCCTGTACAGGAACATTGCCAGACATGCAGTAACTTCAGGCCCTGTATTTTTCTCTACATCCTCTGGCTACAGTGCAGCAGCAGGAGGGAAAATGTATCCACAAAACTGGGCGCAGTAGAAAAATTCCGCTTTAATATCCTTAACAAACAAGGCAATATAACATTTTGCCAATATGGTGGGGGCACTGGTGGATGTCGGGCAAGCTCACACGAACTGCCTGGAGATTATGTCCATTCAAGGAGATCCTTAACCTATCATGTAATATTTTATTTTGGTAGAAAAAAGTCTTGTCAGATGTCTATAAACCCAGTTGCTTCTACATAGAAGTACAACAACATAGGTACACCTTCTTTTTGAGCTTTCAATCATGTTTAAGATGATAATTCATCATTCTACAACAGTGCAGCTTATCAACATTGTAGATATGTCAGAAAACATAGAAACGCATGCTCTTTAAGTATGTCATTTTAAGATATTCACTCATTTAGATTTGAGTACCAATTTGACTCTTACCAGTTATCATTTTAGGAAGGATTTACCGTATTTTCCAGACTATAAGCCGCTACTTTTTTCACTTCATGCACACACCCTCATCATGGACAACACATGACGAAATGCATATGATGCAGCTTTCAAGTTACAGGTGATCGATCTGGCTTTTGAAATATCTCATGTTACAACGTGGACACCTGCGGCTCTGTACAAAATGTTTCGTCGTCTTAAATTTAGTGGATCCGGCTTATATTCTGGTGCGGTTTATAGTCCAGAAATTATTGTAGATATTCAAATAATTGGTTGATTACTAAAGTTGGTTTGATACTGAGTGGTTAGAGCAGGAGATAGCTTTGCTAAGTTAATTTCCCACCCCATCGGCCCACACTGTACCTGGAGGTTTTGTGGGTGTTTTAACAGTCAACCCACTCCTCGGGACAGTGGCCTCTCTAAGCTGGTGGGCCAAACAAAATGCAGCCTCTGTTAAAAACCTGGACTCTGGCACTCAGTTGTTGCAAGACAGTACACTTCAAGGAACAAAGGGTGCATTTGTTCTTGGTCAAAAGAAAGAAACATTATTTACCGTGTTGTGTGAAATATGGGTCATACAATGAACAATTGGCAAAGAGAAAAAACAAGCAGATAGTGTAGCAGAGGGTGAGATGCAAAGTCATTTCTTGTTGGTATATATATTTTTGAGAGCTTCTTTTATGTTTTGGCTTCTTAGTCTAACCTTCTACTTATTTCAGTTTTTTTACAACCTGAAATAATTAAAATATTATATGCAGACTCGGCACTCAATCCTCAACATCATCAGTAACCTGTTCACCTCTGCACAGTAACTTTTCCAGTGAGGCAAGCCAGGCAAGCATGTACGGACCTCCTAACCAATCAGAAGCAGCCGATGCAGCAGCAGTAGGAGATACAGTTCCTCCCCCGTCCTCTTCATCTTCGTCCTCATCTCCTCCATCATCTTCGGCTTCAGCTTTTTGCCCTATCAACCCCTCCTCCCGACACATTGTAGAGCGTCAGTCCCGAATGCTCAACTTCAGAGTGGAGTACCGGCAGCGCTCTGTAGAGCTGGTACTGGAGGAAGGCAGCACAGTTGGTGAGCGCCACACATATGAACACAGATGTACATACTATGCATAATACTTCACATATCATACAGATTTTTTGTGTGTGTGTGTGTAAATGTTAAGCTGAAATATTCCTTTGCAATGGTCTGCATAAATGTAATTTACAGGAGAAATCAAACAAATCCTTGAGACAGAGCTTGGGGTTCCAGTGTCCAAAATGCAGCTGAAGGGATGGAAGGTTGGAGATGTATCTGATAGTGTGAGTTGTCTCCACAAATGTTTGTAATAAGCATTCAAATTAAAAAAGACAATGAAACATTAAAAAGGAAAAATAGCCCCTGTGATATGAACTACACCTGTAGTCTTTTGTAATCATATTTTGGCTATTTGACATTGTGTTCTGTCTTGATCTAAATAAAAGTGATTATTTTTGAATTTCAAATTTTAGATGCATGTGTCCTGATATTTGTTATATTGTACAATGAACATTAATTCCCTGTCTGTACAGAGTTACCAGGTTGTGTTTCCATCCCACTGGGTATTGATCACTTTCTTTATAACAACAGAACAGCATGCATGACTTTTACACTGTGGAAAACATTTTTTAAAACCATTAAGGTCCATGTTAAACATTGAACTGAACCATTCTGAAGCTGAATTTCTGCGTCTCTGTGTGCAATCAGACGGTGCTGAGAAGTTTACATCTGCCCAAGAACAACAGCCTCTATGTCCTGACCCCAGACATTGCCCCTACTGCCAGCACCAGCAAAAACAGGTATTCAGCCTAGCAATCAGCACTGTTTTTTTAATATGCTGTGCCATATATTCACCTCCCCTCAATATCCTAGAGCAGATAGTGTCTTAAGAAAGCATTCGCACATTCTAGTCATAGATTTAAATTTAAATGGACTGAATGGCTTTTTTTTTACCCATCAGTGTATGCTTAGTAACTCATAATGACAAAGTGAAAGCAAAGGCATTTGCACATTTATATATATAAAAAAAATAATAATTACATGACAAATTTCAAATTTATGAAGCACATGCACTATGATATACTACTAGTACTGAGTGAGTGTAGTATTTAAAGTGAACACTAGGGGGTGGTCTATGTCCAGTTATGGCGTTGAAGTTGTCTGCAAAAACCAGCCAGCAAATCCCAGTTTCATGGGTATATTAAGGGACATTTGACCTGCCAGTGCACATTCATTTTTTTTGCATCCATTGTGACATTTTGAGAGTAATGTCTACCCCCACAATCTCTGTGTTGTGTAAATAGTAATCTTCTCTCCTGTCTTTGTATCTTTTAGCCTGACATTGTTGTTTGCTGAAGGTTGTTTTGCGCCTTACTTTTTTTTTTAGAGACTGTGTGTATATTATCCCCACTTCATATCTATTGTTTGTTCTATATTTTAAAACCAACCAGTCTGTGACATTAGTGGTAGTACCCCATGACAATAGAAATTTATTGAGAAAGCTTCATTAAGCCAGTGTTTTCCATCCAGAGGTGGTGTGTTCATCTCATGAGTGCGTGGCAGTATTAGCAACCTTTCCTTCTGAAATGTCAGGCAGCTCAGTGTCAAGTCATAGCAGTAATACAATCACAGGTGGCAGCTGAACATGTGAACAGCCTTTCATCAGTGTCAGGTAAACATCGTCCGGGGAAGTCCTGTTTCACCTTCTTATTGTAGGTGATGAAGATTATTTTATTTTATAAAATAATATTTCTTAGTTTGAAGATAAGAACACTGAACAAGTAATTGTCAGGATCTGTGCTTGTCTGCATGTAACATATTTTGATTTTAAGTATACACGTTTTTGTTTGTTAGTTTTCTTGAGATATTAGTATGGTTGGAGAGCTTGAGATTATCGTGTTGGTATTAACTGCGTGTTTTACAGACATTTCTAGGGCAAATGAGGAAGATCTAGACACATCTCTGCCACTCCTGTAATTATTAAAGGAATGGCTTTTATTTTTAGAGGCCTGTGCTGCTTAATGTGATGACCGCAGTGTCTACGAGCAAAAAAAAACAAAAACCAAAACAAACGATCAAATCCACAGGGAACTAACCCATTTTTTAAAATTACATGCAGTGCTAGTGCTGTTAAACAGTTGAATTGTGTGCTTTAAATATTAACAAATATTGTTAACCAATATTTCATGAGACTTTTGAGGGATGTTGTTTCAAATGCAGTTTACCTGCGTTTAAAGGTAAGAACTAGAACCCCTAGTAAAGCATTACTATTGACCTTTATTTGAAAAGAAATTACAAATTAACACCTGAAACAAAACTGTAAAAACTGTTTAGGAGGGTTGTGGAGTACAGTAAGGACATTCTGCCTCCTGCTATAAACTACAGACACATTTTGGTACAAGTGAAACATTTCACTGAGGTATAATGAAATTTTATGTTATAAAAAAGGATCATTATAATGGATCTTGTGAAAATGTTCAGTTCCTTCTGACTGATCGCGAGAGGCTCTTTATACTCTCACATTTAATGGCCCTATTTTATTTGTTGACAGTGGATTCAAATAAAAATTGTACTGTTGCTCTCCCCACATTTCCTCATGTTAGCAGCCAAGCAAGCGTCCACATGTCACCAGAATAATTGTTAAAGAAGTCATTTGGCAGTTCGCCGCTTTGCCTGTTAGTTAGACTAAGTGGTAGATATATTGTGTTGGCAGCTAATAACCCTCATCTCCCCAGATTTCCCTCCCCCGGTCTCTCTTCTCTCTGTCTCATCTTCTCACTCCCCCACTAACTGCTGTGTCTTTTTAGCGGCACCGTTGCCATTTCTCCAAGTGTTATCGATATCATTTTGGGTGTCAGGAGCTCATTATTCTGTGTCAGCTATTTTGGTGGAGGACAGTTGGGGCTGAATGGAGTGGGTGGCCTCCTGTGTGCATGTATATGCGTATCTGCGTGTGTGTGTGTGTGTGTGTGGTGATCCTGCTCTCATACTGGGAGAGGATAGGTGACAGATCACGGTGTATGGGGGGAGCAGTCCCCTGTAGTGGTACCAGACAAACTGTTAGCTTGCAGTAAAAATAAACTGTGGTCACACCATATATCCACAGTACACGCAATTTGTGTGCAGTGTGTATTAGTTTGTTGCAGTAGATAGAGCTCTGTGCCAGCTCCTTAGCCTGATGTTTTAGGACGAGAAGCGCACATTATTCCCATCATTCCAACTCAAGGTACTAATGTATTATGGTAATGTGAACTTATCTGGTCCGATACTATCACCCACATCTGCACAGTTAATCATAACCACAATTTGCATTCACAGTTGTATGCCGCCTCCGACAAACCACAATTTTCTTTTTTTTTTAACTTTTCCCACCTTTAGTATTGCTGCAAGTCTTTTACACACACTGTCTTTATCTGTTGTCTCTTCACTGTCAGAAAAATGCATTTTAATCTGTCAAACTACTTTACCCCAGGTTTGTTTAGCATTTTTTGCAGTGTTCAGTATTTAGGAGTGAAATGCCCTTCTAGGAAAGTGATTGCAATTCTGTGCTATGAAACCAAGATGACATTTAAAAGGGTAGGAAAATTTACTGCTATTTTTCTCAGTAGAAATAGTATTGTGGTTGGTAATACGATTGATTTACTAAGGCTGTTGTCAAAGAATTTAACTAATTCTCAAGTAATCTTAAATGATATATTTTGACTCAGGTGACTGTCAGATAGGTGTTGTAATCAGAAAGACGGTCATCCATGCAAATTTAATTTCACAATGTTTATTTGCTTCAAATTGTTGCTGAGTGAAAATACAAATTTCCCATAAATGCTAATATTCCTGGCAGTTACTTTGTTGAGTTTGGCTCATGCAGCGCACACACCTAAACTAAACGGGCTGATTACATAGTGCTGCACTGTCATTATAAGCCATGAATCTTGAGGCTTGGGGAGATTTTCCTTTGAGCACCAGTGCATCTCAGGTAGCTCTTTAGCTAGTGATGTGATGTGCAGTTAGTACTGTAGCTTTTTTTTCTGTGGCCATGTTGATAACTGCCTCTGAATACAAGAGGGTGTTGTGGAGGAGCAAATCTCCTACATAAATGATGAAGGCCTGATGAATATTTCAATGGAGCCTGTTTCCTTCCTTGTTTGTTCTCCACTCCAGCTCTTAGCCAGCACGTTTGCCAGTGAAAGGTTATTTTAATTTGAACTCAAAAAAATTTCAAATAGCAAAAATGATTAATTAGATTTTGTCTATTTTGTAATTTGGCTTTCAGTCTCCCCGACGGTGTTGTCTGTGTTTCAGCTACCTGATATTAGATACTTTAGGGAAGTAGCTAGCTGGTTAGGTAGAGTGGCCGTGATGGGGAGTATGTAATAGTTAGCCTGCTGATTAACTTTGGGACCAGATGGCAGACCAAAACAGAGCAGAGTCGAAACGATTTCATATCCTTCTGCTTTGTTGTGGATGCAAAATATGGAGGAGGTAAGAAGACCCTGTGTGTGCTTCCTGACCTCCTCTGTACATATCAGGCAAGATGATTGGTCAGCCTGTACTCTCCTGGTCAGTGTGATTTTGTGTTTCTCCATATGTGTCTTGAATCAGTTGAAAGACACATTTTGGTATATTGGGAAAAATATGTATTTGAAAGTGTGGGTATGGGTATTTGTGTTTTGCAGGCACATGTCACATTGTGCATGCGTGTGCATCTCAGTGTCTGGCAATGCTAGTTTAATAAGGTCTAGAGTCTGCTCTGTGCCGCGGGGACTCGCAGCTTAGGCGATGGGCTTACCTCAGAATGAAACCAATCTGTTTAGCCTGCTCTTCTCCCCTGCAAAATGCTCCATTTTCTCTGTCAATAAAGTTAAATGTCATTTTCCTCCCAGCACCCTTATGCCATGTCAAGTACCTCTGGAGATGCTGCAGGCCGACCTAGATGTCACCAAGTGTGTGTGTTGAGTGAGAAAGAGACCTCTGTAGGCAGAAGCAAACACTGAGAAATCCACATTTCAACCCTGTACTTGAGGGCCTGCTTATATCAGAAGACAACAGCTTTGACAACATCAGAGGTGAAAGCAGCTCAGAAAGAGGGATATCAGACCTGAAACATGGGAGTTTTTATTTATATTTGAACCAACAGACCTCTTCAGAGAGATGGGAAATGATGAGGAAATGACTCGTGAATGGCAGTGGTTTCTGTATGCATTTGAAATTTTGAGTAGCTATGTTTATACTAAAGAACACAATAAGTTATCTGGTTTTTCAGAGTAAATCTTAAACAGAACTCCACCCCCAAACACACCAAATGGCTTGTCGGTCTGCCATAAATGACTGATAAGATGTTCCTTCTTTGCTTGGAAGGACAGAGTAACACTTCCACTCAGTTTACCCTCTATTTCTGTCTATTTAGGAGTCTAGCTGCCTGCCAGCAGTAGCTCGGGACTGTGTCCAAACATAATCATGATATTAGCGAGATCCTTATTTATGTGTCCCTACCCTTCCATTTCTCCTCTCTCTCTCTCACGCACACATGCACACACATCTCTCATCCTTCTGCTCAGCCCTATTACATATGCATTCATCCTTCCCAGTCCACACATTTCCAATCTTCTTCAGTTAGCTACAACAAACATTACATTTACATATTGATTTCGTAGTTTTAGTCAATGTAAATATGCTGTCATTACAGTAAATTTGAGCTTCTGTTAACATAAGCTCGTCCAGATCTGCACAGATTAAGGGTGTGATTGCATAATTAATGTGTGCGCTACATATTAATTCCCTCATCCCTCTCTTTCTCTCAACTCTTCCTCCTCTCCTTGGGTTTTGAGCCCTGATTAAGTGCCTGCTTCGGCCCTTAAGCCTCCCGTTGATATTCAGCCTCACAGACCCAGCGTTTGTTCAAAACGCTACTTAACCTCACAGCTTATTGTAAATGACGCTTCCAAAAGTTGATTCCTCCACCACCACCTCTTTACGTGAAGCACACAGCTTCTACGTTTGCATCGTTTACAGATATCGTCTCTGTCACTGCTATAAGCTGCTGAGCGAGCTACGGTGTCAGTCCAGAAACTCTGCTCATTTAGAGCTCTTGGACAGGTCATGTTTCCACTGCCAGGTCTCTGCTTGCAATAAAAAAAAAAGTACATGGCATAGACCTTGAGACTGTTAGTTTCTTATACCAGTTGTAACCTGTAAACGGCTTGTATCTGTCTTTTGTCCCACCAGTGGATGTTTAGGTTGTGCTTTGGTTTTAAAATACAGGTCATTTTCTATACATGTCATGGGCCACTTAATCATTCAGTTGATGGTGAGCTATTATGATGCATCATGTTGGCTTGATTTATTTTTATTAATACTTTTGTGGCAGGGTCATTGTTCTTCTCATTTTGCTTCCATGTTGTAATATATTATTAATTTCAGTTGGTATGGAATAATGTTTCACTTAGGTAAAAATGATAGAGATTGTAGTATTGTCTGGGGATATTACATATACATACATTTAATTTTATCAGTCATCAAGTGGTCTCTGGCATGGCATACAGCAGCCTGCAACTGATATAAATTGTAATTTCACTATATACACAGTCATTGCTACTGCAGTTAGAGCAAAGAGAGGCAGAGAGTGAAGTAGCTGCATACAGCATTAATCCAGCAACATCTGCTGAAGAGGTAGTGTGTCATGATGGGTCGTTTTCTCTTGAGAATGAAAGTAGTTGCATTGCTCGTCCCTCATTTGCACTATTTTCTATTTTCTTTGAACAACTGAACTGAGTTTTAGGGAGCTGGCAGTGTTTATAAAAAAAAAAAAAAAAAAAAACTTTTTTGAAAGTCAGAAACCTATGAGGCAAAGTAACTGAGGAGTTTATGGTAAAGGTTGGTACCATCAAACGTCTCAGATATAGTCTGTGCTGCTTTAAGGTATGTCACAGCAAAATCTTGCTTCTAATGCACCTTTTGGGTTTCTGGTTAGGAAAGAGCTCAAGGCTCTTCTGGGTTTATTTCATAATGGTCTTCCAGGTTTGTTAGCAATGAGGCAGATTGATGGACTCCATGCTGTTACTGTGTGGGAGGTCAGAGCTGTAGTAGACTGCTGTGCTGAGCGCAGCTCTGACCAGGCATGTTAAGACATAACCTGTGAAGTGGGTGAGTAGCCCCCTTGAGGAGGCACCCACCTCCCTGTGGGCCAGCAGGCTACCACTAGTTAACAAGTTTCAACTTGCCCTTCACTTGACTCAGTTGCTCTTAGAGATAATGTTGGTTTTTCTTTGCCTCCCTTCTTTTATTTGTCTTGTCATAATTGTCACGTCTTTTGATATATTTTTTCTGCATTGCTTTCTGTTTTACTGTGTTCATTCCTGTTACTTAACTGTTTAATTGTTCCCCTCTTCTTTAGTGCTCTCCAGGAGTCATTAAACCAGAACTTCCTGCTAATCATCAGCAAAAAAAAGGCCCAGAGAGACTACAGCCTCAACTTCCCCGGCTCTAGAACCATTCAGGAGGTATGACACCGTCATGCACAGACCGTATGGGACATCAGAAAGTCGCTTTATATGCACAGACAACACACCAAAGCTCTCAGTAACTCATCCATAGTCTCTCACATGCACATTATTATTGTACCTGATTCTGGTTTCTCATAACACAGCTTTCATTCCTTTTGCCAAACATTGCTAGTCTATCTCAGCCATCGATTCATTATTCATCACAAATGATCACATTTCCAAGGACATAATTACTCTCACAGCTGTGGTCTGCTACAACCCCCTCTTTTTATCTCCCCACTCCACCTACGCTGCGTCTTTCTTCCTCTCTCTCGGCAGTCTCAACAGTCTAAGAAGCAGTTTAAATGACTGCACATTGTTTGATCTAGGCATGCGGGAGCAATGGAAAGAAGCCGAGTCCGTTCATTTTCTTCATCTGAAACTAAACAGTAGATTTGGCAGCCCATGAAATATTTATTGTTACTCATACCCAATGTGAAGGCAGTACATCTCTCTCTGTCCATCCGTTATTACTATCACAGCTGCTGCTTGCTTGCCTATGCAGATGAGTAACCGTGTGTGTTTATGTCTGGGCCCGTGTGAGTTCAAATAAGAGCTACCCTGCGCGTGCGCACACACACACGCACATTACTGGCCTGTACTATCCTTCTACCCTGCTCCTACCCCCAAATGCCAAGGGAGACTTGAGCAGGTATCATTTATTATTCACAGTGGGTATCCTGCTGTCAGAGGTGAGAGGAAATGAGTTTCCCAAAGACGGACCAGGTAGGATAGAGAAGAGCCACGGCTGGTCATAGCTCACATGTACATGAAGTAATGATCATTTACACAAAATACTTTATGTGACAATATTAGGAATCAGTCTATCGTTTTTATTCCTGTGGTGGCTGTATAAAATTTGTTGTTGTTTAAATTTAGTTATTCTTTATGGTCTCCATGTTTTACATCAAGTTTAATTATTTTCTGTCAAGTAGCAGTGAAAGGAGTGCCTTGTTCTTTGCTCATTTCAGCTATCGTGGTTTGTGCCTAACTCCTCCATGCAGGTGAAGATTACACTAATAATGATCAGTCTGCTAGCAGAGCTTGTAGTGGTGCTAATTGAACAGATTAGTACAACCAACATCTGAACTAGAGGAGGCAACTTGCCTCCTTGGTTTTCTCCCTCGCTCTGTTATTTTTCTCCTCCCTCCATCAACTCTCTCTTCCTTTCTCACTCTCTTCTCAAGCAGATGGTTTTGATGAGCACCCACTGTGAACCTTAAGTGTTTCTGCTGGGATTACAAACACTGGCGAGGGGTTCCTGCCGTGTGGGAGGGGGAAACCATGGACACAGAAATGAGGCAAAGGACTATTGGCTTGGTGGGGGTGCTGTAAGAGGCCATGGGGGATAGAGCAGGGACAATGTGGGCTTAAACAGGCCTCCATGTCGCAGTCTTTTTCTTACACATGCTTGTCTTTAGGCATCTCAAGGCCCCCTGTAGTGAAAATGAAGCCTAGAACTTTAACCTGTGTAGATCTGGGCTGTGTTTGCCCCATGTTGACCATGCTCTTTATATATTTACTCTTTAGCTAGGAAACAGGCTTTTCCCCTTTTATTACTGTAATGTTTTAGGAAATAATATGTCATTAATTCATGTGTATACATCATGTAGGGACTGATTTAAAAGGCCCGCTAACCACCATGGATAGCTACAGGTGCAAGTGCAATCATTAGAGGCAGTCAAATAGTAGTTGTGGGTGAACTCAGTGATGGTGCTTTGAAATACCTTGTGATAGGTTGTGAAGTTCTGAGATAAGAGTAACAATAAAGACAAACAGGAGGGAAAGTGTTTTTCTGTCATCGTCAGAAGACTTAAGAGTGCAACAAAGAAGTTACACCATATTCAGCCTGCCTGACTCTTTTTCCTCATACTGTGTCCACTCACAGACACACATGGACTCCACTACAGAGCATCTTTCTCTCTCCATTCTCTCTTTTGTCTTAGCTGAAGACTAGCCGATGGTCCCTGCTTGTGCATATCAATAGGGATAGAGTCCGGTCTTCTTGTTTGTCTTCACCAAAGGCTCTGGCTTTGCCTTGTTGCTCTCAGGGAACTGCCCTTGCCCCTCCTTTTCTGTCCCTTCATTCTCCATCTCTCTCTCCTAGTGTCCCCTCTCTGCCTTCTTTTTTCTCCATGTCTAGAGCGCAGGGTGGTGTAGACTCTGATTGGCATTACCAGACAAGAGTGTGGGGGTAAGTTGCTGGCTAGCTGCTTAGCTAAGCTGGAGAGCAAATGTTTGCCAGGGAAGTAGAGGGTAGAATAGGGATGGTTGCTGGGTCCTGAGTTGTCCGTGACCAGACCAGTTGTCCTAGGGATTTCCCTCCTCTACTGCCCCCCGGGGCTGAACCTGGGCCCCATCCCTGCCCTGCAGCTGGGAGACATATAGGAACCAAATGTAGACAGGGCTATAGAGCTGAGAAAAAGCTTGGATCGAGAAAGGAGTGAAAGAAAGGCATCTGGTGCCTAGGGGAGACTAAGAAAGAGAGAGAGAGAGCTTGTGACTGTTTAACGGAAACCTTTCCTTTTCTTTGATTTGATTCCAGCCAGGGATTACATGCAATTGGCATTTACAATGATTGGATCATTAATTTTGCTGTGAGGCATATTGCCCAGCAGCTCTGCACCACAGCCAGTCTAGCTAATGCTGTGTGTAACTGGCTCGTACATCCCTGCCTCATCTCAACATGAACAACAACTCACAAATCGGCAGTGCTATACATATTATTAAGACTTCAATTTAAATACTGTTCTGCTTTGTTTAAGATATTTACTTTACAATTTAGCTTCTTTATCTACAAGTCAGACTGATGGGTAATTTTATGAGCCACCATTGGTACGATTTTTTGCTTATTAACCCAGCCAGTGTTGTAATGGCAGTCAAACAGTTGATCTGTTTTAGGTCAAACAAGTTTTAGCTGGTAGTTGCCAGTAGGAGTTTATGTAAAATTACTTTCTCAGCATCAAAGATTAAATAGAATTGTTTTCATTTGTTGCAGTCTTAACTTGTTAGTGAGATGGTTGATGTGGCAGACAGGGGGCAGCATCAGACAGTATTGCTTCCTCAGTGATGGCTGCTGTGTCCATCATATGCACTGCCTTGTAGCTGGGCACTACAACAAACGTTTGGGCTACCTGGAGAAGCTTTGCAAGGCTTTTTGTCACTCTGTGGTTTGGTTGCTATATAGTCTAAATGACTTTGTTCTTGTTTGATGTGGTCACATCACATTCTCATAATAGCACTCTACTTTTCAAATAGCCAAAGAACGCCAGTGTGAATGACTGCCTGCAGATTCTGGTGGTGTCATTTTAGGTAGGCAGGCCTGCTGGGTTTTCTTTCTGTGGGGAGATCAGGCTGCCCTCTGCCAGGTGCCTTTTTCTGTTCGTCTCCACTCTCTTCTTCCAAATCTCACCTTCTCTCTCTGTGGTGGGCGTTAGTTTGTTGTTTCTCTGATGCTGCTTTAACCTTTGACTGCAGCCTCTTCATTACTAGTGTTTATGCCTCTCCTTTCCTCCCTTTTCCCCTCTATTCATCGGCCGGCCAGCCGGTCAGTCAAATCCCTGTAGTCCGGCTGGTCAAACATAGATATTACACTCTGTAATAACACTGGCCACCCGCTCTGACCCCAGCCTGCTATCCTGGCCATAGCTTCTCTTCATAAGGATAGGCACCAAACAGTGTGGTGTGGGATTTACGATAGATAAAGGATGGCCTGTGCCACTCATTTATTATTGTTCTTTTTATTTTTTTTCTCAGCTTGTTTGTACTGCAAATTGCTTTGCTGTGTCAGGCCCACCTTTGAGTTTCAATGCTTATATAGGATATTTACTGTTGCCTTGGCCAAGGTATAAATTCAGATTTAAAATGATGAACTGATGAAGCCTCTTGGATGAGAGGTGAAACGTCTTCGACCTAGAAATCTAGTGCAGTTGATTTTTTAAGTTTTTTTTTTTTTCAGCTTCAGATTTAAATATAATAACTTCTTCAAGCAGCCCATCATGTGTTAGTGGTCTTAGACACCCATTCAAGTACATATACACAGACACAAATTGTAGTAATTTCAGAGTGTAAAGGCACAAATGCCCAAGCTCACTGTTCAGTGTTTTGCAGCTGCTTTCCTCCTTTGCCTGACATAGGTTTTGACTTTGTGCTTGTAGCATTCTTTAAGTTTCCACCTCTATGATCAGCAGTTGTACATATGCCCAAGGATCCATCTCTCTTCAGTGCTTTTTACAAAGACAGGATTTGACCCATGTGTGGAGGGATCTTTGCTCCACAATAGACTGTTTTCTCAGCATCAGTGTCCAGCCCTGTAGACCTGAAGGGCAGAATTCTGGTGAGCAAATGCATTAGAATCCACGGCTGCTAGCGTTCAGACGCCAACGGCGCTTTGATCAGTTTTGGCTGGCGCACATCAGGTTGGCATTAGGGCTTTAAACCAACAGCAGTCTGGACGGTGTAACACAGCATTCGGTGAGACAGGCGCTGCAGGCTGCTAACTGTTTAAAAGCACAGAATGTTATTAAGTGATGCAGATACAGCATCCGCGCATGAATAGGAAAAGAGAAATACTGTTCATTTCAGAGTGTGGGGCTGTTGTTGCTGGGCATTAGCCGTGGCATCTGAAGAATGTTGATAAAACTGGTGGTGTGTATGTGTTTTCTAAGTCCTCCTCCCTCTTTTTGACTCATCTTTTTGCTAGGTCTTTGCCTCACAGTGCTAAACGTGGGATATTTTGATGTAGCCATTGCTGTCATTTATAACATTTTATTTATTGTTTTTTTACCCTTTCTAATTAGTAGTGCAGGCCTGATTTTTGCATTTTAAATATACAGAAATAATTTAAACATTACTTTTTCCCCCAGGTAAAGAGGAACATTTCAGACTTGACCAATATCCCAGTTCGGCATCAACAGTGGGAAGGATGGCCTGCGACAGCATCTGATGACTCTGTAAGAAGCGCAGACACAAAACACACTCAAAAATGTACTTGTTAACAAAACATCTGTCCTCACTTTATTCTCTACTGTACATATTGCCCTAATGCTGCTTAGATCCAAGACTGTAGACTTAAACATAATTAAACATCAAGCATAGCTTAAAGTCTATGATTTAAAGAGTAGTAATTGACATTGGTTTGATATACTTGCAAACTGCAGTGGAAACTGTTCAATGGCAAAAGTATGTCAGTAGGCATGAGAGTAAGATGTTGAAGCTAATTAAGATGTCAAAGACGGTCCCATCTTGTGTCCTCTATCTGTGGACATTAAAGCTCACATCATTGAGTCCTGTTGACCTCTCCCATCCCAGGGTGCTCTTCTCAGCCATTCACCCAGCACACAGTCAAGCTGATCAGAAGCGGCCTTCATATGAACCTTGAGGAACCTCTGACCCCTTTTGTCTTGCCCCTTCTTTGACTGCACATGTGTTCCCATGCTAATTGTATGGGATGGTTTATCATGCTACATTGAGGAGTTGTTGTGCACACATTCTTGTATTAACCTCTAGCTAAATATTTTTTTCTTTTTTTTATGTACGATTGTTGTTTGGTTTGGAGCATTGGTATTGACTTTGCCCCCCCACCCCCCCCCCCCGTTAGCTTATATGTTCTATGGCAGAACTGGCTCTACTGTAGCAACTAGACTACAGAGTTTCTATTTATTCTTTTACAGTAAGTGGCAGTGCACATTTGTGGTTAATTATCATGCCAGTGTCCACGTAAGGTATTTTAGTGTTATACCATCTATTTCATGTGTCACTCATCGTTCCCATTTCAAAAACTCAAAGTAAAAAAACTAACTGCACCTGTTTTTATGACTCGAAGTAAATCAAAAGACCCAGAAGGGCAATGGATAAAAGGTTATTCATCATTTCACTGCAGGAGATTGTTTGCTTTATTGTGTTCCATTACAGCTCAGAGCAGGCAATTATAAACCCGGTAACCACCAAACAAACCATACTGCTATGATGGAGATTTATGATTGTTAGCATTATCTTTGTAGACATCCAGTTATGTGATCAGTAAACAGCCTGGGATTGCAGCAGAAATCAGTTTAAATCTGGAAGCACATTGTGGGCATGTGGCGCAATGACTGACCTCAGTATGAGTAAACGTGCTCGAGTATTATGGTAACAAATGACTGACTTGTCAAGCTTACAACCACAATATGCAGCATGTGCTTTATGACTTTCCTGTTCACACTGACAGAGGAAGACGGCTAACCACAGACACTTTTTTAAAATTGTGTTCAGGATGTTGCTGTGCCTAGTTGTAGATGGAACTGGGACTTTGTGATTCTTTTGTAAACATACAAAGGAAAGAAAATTCCTCAGCATTTTTCAGTGATCAAATAAATAACTTTAGTCTGTTTTTGAACACACAATGGGTTTTCAGTACCTGAACAACTTTGGACTTTTTTCCAATATTTGAAGGACAGTGACATCTCTCACATTATCATTACATCACAAAGCCTTGAGATATTTAATAATTTCATCATCTTAATTTTTTTTTTGTCTAAAATAATGTATTACTATCAGAATTAAAATTATATTTATAGATCTAAACATGAAAAACAGTTGTTTATCAATAAATACACTGATTTTGGTACATAGTATTAAAACACAGATGTATAATTTCTTTGCTAAAAAGCAACATTGCATGCTTATTTGTGACTTCCATTTCCAAACAAGCCCTTCCAATCTCAGTATAATGTTGAGATAACTTGGGATAAAGCCAAATAAATGTGGTTTTTGTCTATGTATTTTTGTAATCTTGACTGGTTTTCAGTGAACCTCAGCCTATTCTTGTAGGTAGCTGTGGATATGATGGCCAGGTATCATGAATAGTTTGCAACTCATTGTGGCATCATAAGCCCGGTCGGCACCTGGCTAACACACATCTGCAGTGTATTTTCAGGATGAGAAGATATTAAAAAGCACAGAGACAGAAGTGTAATAATGGCCTCTGGTCTCACCATAGCTCTCTTATTGAAATGTGTGAAGGTATTAACAGAGAAAGCCCAGGGCTAGGCTGGCCTAGAAGGCGGACAGGGAGCCAGTGTTAGTGTCTGGCTCATTAGCCCAGTCTCATCTCTTGGGATTTGGGCCAATAAACATGGCAGCCAGAGGCCCCAGATTATGTTTAGCTCTGTACACTAACCCGCTTGCATTGGAATCGATCACTACTTGAGTCTGCTTTGCCTTTAAGTGTGTGATATAACTGTTTGCCTGCTTGCATTTACTCTACGTGTGTGTGTGTGTGTGTGTGTGTGTGTGTGTGTGTATTTGCATTTGCGTGTTTGCAAATGTGCCTGCCCTTATTGTACACATTGTGCCTACAGCTTATCGAGCCTTGATACTTTGAGTTTTGACAAGCTATGATTGTAGAACCAAAATTTGGAAACATTATTAGCATAAAAAATTGCCACAGGTCAAATGTTGGTGTTTACTTGTTTTTAGGTCAAACGTTGCCTGATTTATAAAAGTATCATATATTTTAAAAAGTGTGCATGTAAGTTAGTGATGTTTGGTTTAAATCTAAATATAATACTTAATACATTTTTAGAGGAAAATATAATTGTACTGTCAGTACAGAAACTTACATATTATATTGACAGCAGTATCAGAAGTATTGACATGAAACACAGCACTTACTATGACAGTGTCACTGTAGTTGCCTCTACTGTGACTACTGTACCAGTCGGGTTTATAGTTTTTCTTTCAGACCTAAGACCAGTTTGGTTGCTGCGTTATACAATCATAGTTTGTTTAAAAATGTTGTGAGCACAGAGAACAAATGTTTTTAGTTCATCTAATGGATCAACTAGCTCAGTATCAGTTTCTTCTGTGTTCTGAGAAAGTTATTTGAGTTCTATTGTTAGTTTAATTATGTCCTCTATTGTTGGAGTGCAGGAAACTAGTTTGTTAGAAAGAAATTCTCACCTTTCGTAGAAACTAGTAGTTGTGTTGCGTCCCCCTCCCTGATACTGTCCACTCAATGCGTTTCATTGTTTATTGTGCTCTGAATTGTCCGAGGCCTTATAGAGAGTTGAAATTGGATCGTAGTGGATAATACTCGAATAGCAGTGAACTTCAGATCAGTTTATTTAGACCACTGTGTTATTGTATGTGGTGTTAAACTAAGGAAGTAGAATGTAAAAGGAAAGCACAATGTGTAGTTGAAGCAGTAGCAATGGGAGGTGATGCTCATTTCTAGCAGACAGATTATGTTGACCTGGGTCAAGTACTAATTCACATAGTAAGATTTCTTTTTCATTTTTGCAAAGGTTACAAATCAGAACACTGCAAGAAGCAACAAATACTTTATCTTGGTTACAGCGCTTTGTTTAAACTTTGACTTCTATATTGAGACCCACAATTGGGGTCGCTAATGTGAACACCTTTCTGGTGTGTGTCGTCCCCCCCCCCTTAATTTGCTTCGCAATGCTGGCATACAACTTTTCCAAGCCACACCTAATACATCAGTGTGGATCTGTCAGTCATTTGTTAGCAATTATAATTTTTCTAGGATATATTTTTGGGTGCTGTGATTCTAATGTTTTGTACTGATTAATACATTTGTAGTATTTGCCAGAGTATCCAAGTAGGGGATCATGTGAGGAAGCACGCTGTTGTTTTTTGTGTTTGCTTTGGCATTTCTTTTCATTTTCATTGCGTTTACTACATCTCCTCTTTCTTGATTGTACTGGAAAAAGTCCACTTATTGGACTTTGTAATAGTAAAATTTGATGGAATTCACTTTACTCCAAGTAGGCTAAAACAAACGCTCTGACATTATTTTTCAAACACCATGATCTAGTTTTGCATTCATATTCCTCCTGAGTTTTGTGGCTTTAGTGAAGCTGTTTTGAACAGTGCTGAAGTTGATTACAGAGGTCTTGGCAACAGTTGATTTGAGAGGCAGACAGGATGTTAACTTCCTTTGCTGTTTGATATAAGCTGATCGAGCCTCCTCTCCTGCCTCAAAAACGCAGCATGGCGAGTTTCCAGATGGGCCTCATCTCATTGGAGCCGTTTTGATTGGCAGACCTTCCTCCACACCTGTTGGAGTGATTGACAGCCAGTGGGACATCCTTATTACATCCCCTCCATCTCTTCACCCCCAACCACCACCCGCCCTTTCATCTAGCCAGTAATTGCTGACATTTATGCAGTGTTTCATGGTGTTTGCTAATGTATTAATGCTGCAGAGCCTTGGAGGGGCCTTGCCTTGTAGGCCAGCGCCTCCTTCCATTTCCCAGCTGGCATTAATGGAATCCTCCTCTACCTGATTTGGCCCTTTGGAGGCGAGGTTCCATACCGGTGGTTTCCGTAGCAACAGGGCTCAGCAGAGAGCTCAGGCAGAGCCCCCTCCCTTGTAGGATTGGCTGTCTTCAGGTGACATTCAGCAATGAGTTAGCCTCTTATTTTCTATTTCTTAGCGGTTTTATGCTTTCTACAGAGCTAACATCTCACTGATGTGTTTGCGCCTTTATAGAGGAGGATAATGTTCTTTCTCATTTGCTTGGTCACCTTTTAGACCCACTAGTACGTACAAGCATAGCGGCTCAGCATGATAGAAGAGATAACAACAACCACATCCACTGTTAAGCATCCTACTGATCCAGCCACCATTTATTTATGCCTTCCTTAGCCTCTAGCTCTGTATTTGCATTTGTACAGTATGTTTCTGTACGCTAATAAACACTGTACGACGTACACCATAGAGGGCCCGAGATACTAATTGTGAGTGGCATATCTTCAGCAAGGCTCAAGGGAGCCTGAGCAAGGAAACCAACAGGTGTTAAGGGTTGGATGTACTTGGTGTCTTTTTTGTTTTTTTGACTCTATTCTTCCTATCAATTCTTCATTTTTTTCATGATTTCTGTAATTTTCACTCACACTTCCACTCAATCTGTTTCCCTTTACTCTCTCATCTTTTCCCCTCTCACTGATCTTCCCTTGCTCCACATTCTCTTTGATGGAGCAAGGTACTGTGGTTGTGGTCGCTGTCAGCGCAGCTGTCAGTAGTAATTATCTCACACTCACAGCCAGACATCTAATCCAAACACTGCCTACACCAGAAAAGAAAAAATGAAACACAGAAAGAATGAAGGGAGAAAAAGGAAGAAAAAGAAGGGTAGAGAAGGGAAGAAAAGGTTCAAGAGGAGGGAGGGGGTTAAGGGAGAGAGAAAATTCTTTCCCTGTATCGGCGCCTCAATGCTTAGAGCCTCAATGCAAGTGTTAATTAAAAGAATCCAAAAAAGAGGAGCCAGTTCCTTTGTGTGGAGATGTGGGAGAGGGTCATTTGGGGTGGTTAACCTCACCCCTCCCACCCCCATGCCCTGTGGCACTTCAGCCTTGTTTCTCCGTTTTACCACTGAGCTGCCAAGCTGCACTTGTGTACCTCAGCATCAGGAGAAGCCATCGGGTCAAAGCGAGGAAGAGGATTGAGTGGCACTCAACTAATTTTTTCTCTTTTCAGCTCCCCTCCTTGCATCCATGTCAGCCTGAACCCTGCAGGCTGTCTTTGACAGGGGAAGTGATCAACTTCATATATTTATTAGGCCCTTAGATGAAAGCCTCTCATTGTGAGTAGTGGGTAATGAGTAATCTTGCATTTGATTGCCTAATCATTAGGGTATAGGCAGAGTGGACTTGGGGCCATTCCTTCACTTGCTTAATACTCAGAACATTTAAGTCTTTGTATGGCTCAATACCTGCAATTCTTTCTCAGTGCTAGTGGTTTTTAAATCTCTGTTTGTTCCCCTTGTTCAAAGACTACCGCTAACTTACTTTATTTTTGCTGTTGAGGGAATGATGTTTTGTTCCATTAGTTTGTAAAACATTTTCTGGAGAGATATGAATAGCACTGGACCAGAGTATTAAATTAGAGTTGAGTTACATGAGCAGAGACAAGGCAATTCAGTTAAGTGTTCTTCGTAGGTGTTCCTGGAGTACTCAGCTGTCCTTGCTGTGACACTTACATAATTCTCATGGTCAAGAGTACACTGGCTACTAATTGGTAATACTCAAGAAGGTAGAAATGTGTGCACTCTGTCACGGTGTGTGGGATAATTGTCATAGATTCATAGCAAAGGTTTTAATTCACTGTGAAACAAGTGTTTTTTTTTGTTGTTTTTATTTCACACATTTAGCTTTTGCAAGGAGTAAGATGTGAGGTACACTTACAAGTGAAACTATTTTATGTTGTTGGCTAGTCCCTTTAACTGTGTTGCCAAAATGTTTTGTTTGTGTAGTTTGAGTCAGACTACCCACGGTTTTGAAGAGTTGCTTAAGACAACAATGAAGAGGAATACTCATCAGGATATTATTAATTCCTGACCTGCCAGGGGAAATACTGCTTTTCTTGTACAATATATCTTCTCCTTGGTTACTGAGCTGGTGGAAATTTAAGACAGGGTCAATATAACTGGCTGGATTATTATTATTATTATTTTTTAGGCTGTATTAAAGTGTAAAATGTTTGTTCCTCTTTTGTGAATCAGTGAGAGAGTTCATCTGAAAAACTTGATATGTGAACTCAATATTGTTTCAAATTGGAGATGTACTGTAGTATAAGGGACAAAAACCATGGTTGTAATCAAAGGTTAGGCAATATGTATACATTCCTCTATCGCCTTTGTAATTTTATATTAAAATATCTCCATATATATCTAATACAATGTGTATATTGAAATATAGTAATTTTTCTGGAAAAAATAATTATGGATTTATGTGTTTGAACAGTAAACAGACAGGAAT